>NC_141873.1:237717178-238020208 GCF_056163025.1 Triticum urartu
TGAGAACGGAAACAACTTAAGGATAAAGTAATAACGGGTTTTCTCATCATTAGTGAATAGGGTGGATATATCATTTAATTTAGTGAAATGTGCCACAACAGTTTCAGATTCATAACCATAAAAAGGATCAGATTCAACCAAAGTAATTAACTCAGGATCGACAGAGAAATCATAATACTTATCAGCAATAAAGATAGGCGAAGTAGCAAAAGCAGGGTCATATTTCATTCTAGCATTCAAAGATTTTTCTTTAAGCTTAGCTAATAATTTCTTAAGGTCAGATCTATCATTGCAAGCTAAGAAGTCTCTAGCAGTTTCTTCATCCATAACATAACCCTCGGGAACAATAGTCAATTCATATCTAGGGGGAGAATCTTCATCATCACTTTCATCAATATTATCAGTTTCAATAATTTCATTCTCTCTAGCCCTAGCAAGTTGTTCATCAAGAAATTCACCTGGTGGCACAGTAGTATCAAGCATAGAAGTAGTTTCATCATAAATATCATGCAAAGCAGAAGTGGCATCATCAATAACATGCGACCTATCAGAATCAATAGCATGTGTAGGTGTCGCAAGTTTACTCAAAACAGAAGGTGAATCAAGTGCAGAGCTAGATGGCAGTTCCTTAACTCCCCTCGTAGTTGAGGGAAAAATCTTGGTTCTTTGATCTTTCAAGTTCTTCATAATGATAAGCAGATATACATCCCAAGTGACTCAAAGAATAGAGCTATGCTCCCCAGCAACGGCGCCATAAAATAGTCTTGATAACTCACAAGTATAGGGGATCGCAATAGTTTTCGAGGGTAGAGTATTCAACCCAAATTTATTGATTCGACAGAAGGGGAACCAAAGAATATTCTCAAGTATTAGGAGCTGAGTTGTCAATTCAACCACACATGGAAACTTAATATCTGCAGCAAGGTATTTAGTAGAAAAGTAATTTGATAAGTAATATTTTTGGGTTTTATAGTGATTGTAACAGTAACAACGGAAAAGTAAATAAGCAAAGATCAATATATGAAAAGCTCGTAGGCATTGGATCGGTGATGGAGAATTATGTTGGATGCGATCGATCATGCAACAATTATAACATAGGGTGACACAGAACTAGATCTAGTTCATCAATGTAATGTAGGCATGTATTCTGAATATAGTCATACGTGCTTATGGAAAAGAACTTGCATGACATCTTTTGTCCTACCCTCCCATGGCAGCGGGGTCCTATTGGAAACTAAGGGATATTAAGGCCTCCTTTTAATAGAGTACCGGACCAAAGCATTAACACATAGTGAATACATGAACTCCTCAAACTATGGTCATCACCGGTAATGGTCCCGATTATTGTCACTCCGGGGTTAACAGATCATAACACATAATAGGTGACTATAGACTTGCAAGATAGGATCAAGAACTCATATATATTCATGAAAACATAATAGGTTCAGATCTGAAATCATGGCACTCAGGCCCTAGTGACAAGCATTAAGCATAGCAAAGTCATACAAACATCAATCTCAGAACATAGTGGATACTAGGGATCAAACCCTAACAATACTAACTCGATTACATGATAAATCTCATCCAACCCATCACCGTCCAGCAAGCCTACGATGGAATTACTCACGCACGACCGTGAGCATCATGAAATTGGTGATGGGGGAAGGTTGATGATGATGATGGCGATGGATTCCCCTCTCAGTAGCCCCGAACGGACTCCAGATCAGCCCTCCCGAGAGAGTTTAGGGCTTGGCGGCGGCTCCGTATCGTAAAACATGATGAATCTTTCTCTCTGATTTTTTTCTCCCCGAACACGAATATATGGAGTTGGAGTTGAGGTCGGTGGAGCGTCAGGGGGCCCACGAGGCAGGGGGGCGCGCCCCCACCCTCGTGGACAGGGTGTGGCCCCCCTGATGTTGATTCTTCTTCCAGTATTTTTTATATATTCCAAAAATAATCTCCATTGATTTTCAAGTCATTCCGATAACTTTTATTTCTGCACAAAATAACACCATGGCAATTCTGCTGAAAACAGCGTTAGTCTGGGTTAGTTCCATTCAAATCATGCAAGCTAGAGTCCAAAACAAGGGCAAAAGTGTTTGGAAAAGTAGATACAACGGAGACGTATCACTGGGGAGAAGACAAGAAGAGTAGACTAGGTGCCGGACGCGGCTTTTCATTTGCTTTCCGCAGTTGGTTTGCCCCCTCTTTTAAAGTGAGAATTTTTTCTGGTGTTCCTTGCTGGCCTTGTTTCATTGTCCTTGTTGCCTCCCTTTCTGCCCTCGGTTCCTCGTTTTTGACCTGTTCTCTCCCTCGCGTGCCTCGCGAGGGGGCTGGACAAGCGCCCTCATGAGCGTTTTTGTTTTCTTGTCTTTCGCAAGGCACCCTCGCTCAAGCTCGCTGTAACACCCACAATGCGGCAATATCTCCCACGTGTCGGGGCACGACTTAGAGGCATAGCCGCATGGTAGTTTAGTCGCAAGTGGGGTAATCTTCACACAATCCCATGTAATGAATAAGAAAGGGATAAAGAGTTGGCTTACAATCGCCACTTCACATAAATACAAGTTAAACATACATCATCCAGAATACAATCAAGGCCCGACTATGGAACCAAAATAAAAGAATACAACCCCAAATGCTAGATCCCCGATCATCCCAAGTGGGGTCCACTACTGATCAAAAGGAAACGAAACAAAACAATGACCAAGATCTTCATCGAGCTCCCATCTGAGCTGGGTTACGTCACCTGCACCGGTATCATCGGCACCTACAACTGTTTGGAAGTATCTGTGAGTCATGAGGACTCAGCAATCTCACACCCGCGAGATCAAGACTATTTAAGCTTATGGGAAGGAGAAGGTAGTGAGGTGGAGCTGCAGCAAGCACTAAGAATATATGGTGGCTAGCATACACAAATAAGAGTGAGAAGAGAAGCAACGCAACAGTCGTTAAGATAGAAGTGATCAAGAGGTGATCCTGAAACTACTTACTTTCAAACATAACTCCAAAACCGTGTTCACTTCCCGGACTCCATCGAGAAGAGACCATCACGGCTACACACGCGGTTGATTCATTTTAATTAAGTTAAGTGTCAAGTTCTCTACAACCGGATATTAACAAATTCCCATCTGCCCATAACCGCGGGCATGACTTTCGAAAGTTCAAACCCTGCAAGGGTGTCCCAACTTAGCCCGTCACAAGCTCTCCCGGTCAACGAAGGATATTCCTTCTCCCACGAAGACCCTATCAGGCTCGGAATCCCGGTTACAAGACATTTCAACAATGGTAAAACAAGACCAGCAAAGCCGCCCGAATGTGCCGACAAATCCCGATAGGAGCTGCACATATCTAATTCTTAGGGCACACCGGATTGTCCAAACTTCTGGTAGGCTAGTCCAGAGTTGCCCCTGGTGGCCACCGGCGGCTAACAGGTTGGACCAACACTCAGAGGAGCATTGATCCGGGGGTTTAAAATAAAGATGACCCTTGAGTCTGCAGAACTCAAGGGAAAATGGCTTAGGTGGCAAATGTTAAAACCAAGGTTGGGCCTTGCTGGAGGAGTTTTATTCAAAGCGAACTGTCAAGAGGGTCCCATTCCCTCAACCGCGTAAGGAACGCAAAATCAAGGAACATAACACGGGTATGATGGAAACTAGGGTAGCAAGAGAGGAACAAAATACCAGGCATAAGGCCGAGCCTTCCACCCTTTACCAAGTATATAGATGCATTAATTAAATAAGAGATATTGTGATATCCCAACAATATCCATGTTCCAACATGGAACAAGCTTCGTCTTCACCTGCAACTAGTAACGCTATAAGAGAGGCTGAGCAAAGCGGCAACATAGCCAAACAACGGTTTGCTAGGAAAGGTGGGTTAGAGGCTTGACATGGCAATATGGGAGGCATGATATAGCAAGTGGTAGGTAGCGTGGCATAGCAATAGAGCGAACAACTAGCAAGCAAAGGTAGAAGTGATTTCGAGGGTATGATCATCTTGCCTGAGATCCCGCAAGGAAGAAGAACGAGTCCATGAAGAAGACAAACAGACGTAGTCTAACGGATCCTCACAACTCCGGAACGGAACCGTAGCTAACGAGAGAAGCTACCCGGAAAGAAGCAAGCAACATAGTAAACAACCATCACATAAACATGGCATGATGCACAACCAAGTATGATGCATGTCCGGTTTAAATATGCATGGCATGGCAAAGTGCACAAACAACACTACAAGTTAAGTGGAGCTCAATATGCATCGGGATGCGTATTGATAAAACACCACAGTCGATTATTTAGTTCTCTCCCGGTTATGTACCCAACAATATTAAATGTTCTTAATATGGCAAGAGGTGAAACATGAGTAAAATACATAGTTAGGCATTTCAAATGAGGCCGGAAACATCAAACAATAATTTTGGTAAATCCTCATGTGCATTAGCAATTTAATGCAACAACAATTTTAAACATTTTTAATGTTATTATAATGATGTGGATGACATGTTCAAGTTTATGCAATGTTATGAAAATGTTGACATGAGCATATTATGAAGCATTTGTCATCGTGGCGGAAACGGAAGGGGTGCCACGGCAATGAATCCGAAAATGATTCCACGGCAACATATCAGTTCTGGTAGGTCATGGAGATACCGGGGCAAAGGAAGTGTGGCGGGAGCATGAAAAAGATGGTAGGGTGATCCCGGATACCGGGTTCCCACGGGTTAGCGGCAAACGAGGAGGACCGAGCAAGCAGCGATTCGACCATGGTGCAAACATGGGCATCTCATACAATACATCACATGCATATGGTCCACGGGCATCGTACCGGCGGTTATACCTTCCCAAAAGTGCAATTACGGAGTGGTTCGAGTTTTTCGAGGGAAGTATAGGAAGTAGTCGTTCACGGGTCGTCGAGGGAAGTAGTGGTTCATGTTTTGTAGTTGTTCAGGGTCATCGGTGGTACTCGGCCCAACAACGTGTAGTCGCACTCGTTTTCGAGGATGAACTTGACGAATCCGATGTCTTTGGGCGTCATGAAAGGGGTCTTCGGACATGCCAGACTCGGTTCTTGTGACGATAGTGGTACACGGAACTTGTGTTCCGGTCGTGTAGTCGTACTCGAGGTGGTCTTGGCGAAACCAAGGCCGACGGTGTACTTGGCGTAATCCGAGTTGACGGTAGTTGTACACGGCAATCTTGGCCGAACTTGGAGGGACCTCGGTAGTCGTTCCCATACGTCTTGGTACTTTTGGCGCCATCTTGGTCTTGGCGACGGTAGTGGTACTTAGAGGCGTTGCACTTGGCGGAAAAAAACACGGCAACCGTGGTGAAACTTTGATGCTTGCGGTTTGAGCCAGGGGTTTCGCAGCGGGGCTTGAGGACGGGCGTGATGCGGGAGGAAGGCATGCGAGCAGGGGATCGCGGGTAAACACAGGCGCTGTCGGCTGCCTCGTCACTTCCTCCAGGAGACGATCGACGGAGGCAGCGGGACGGGTGAACGGGCGGCAAGGGGCGGCAGACCTCCGGATCTGGCCGGGCGAGCACGGCAGGGAAAGACACGAGGGCCACTGGCGGTCATAGAGATGGACCTGGTAGAGGCGCGAAGACGCGGGGACGAACACACTCTGCTCGACGCAGAGTCAACAGAGGCCAACGACGAACTTGGCACGGGGGCCCATGCGTGCGGTGGAGGTGTAGGAGAGGTCTGGCGGCACGAGACCTCGAGGGAACCGGGCGCGGGGCTTGAAGGCGAGGAGGAGGGCGCGGGGGTGATGCTAGGCGGTGGGAAGACAGAAGCGGTGCCCATGGCAGGGGCGGAGGCGCTCAGGGTCGCCAGTGTCCAGCAGGGCCGCGGTGGCGGCCTCCGGCGAGGGAGCCGAATGGGGGCGGGGCGATGGTGGGTGCAGGCGTGGTGGCGCTGCCGGAAGAGAAGGCAGGCGACAGGGAGGAAGGAAGAGGACATGGATCAGGCGCAGGGCCTCCTCTCCTGAGCATGGTGGTGGGGCGAGGGAGCAAAGGGAGATGAGTGATCGAGGGAGAGAGGGATGGGGATTGCGTGCGTTCACGCTCTCCTGGCGGCGCTAGGAGGAACGAAGGAGGAGGAGGGGTTCGATGGAGGCAGGGATCGAGGGAGATGGATCAGGTAGCGGTTGGGCCTAGGTTATAGGTTAGGTGGGCCTGAGGTTAAATGGGCTGGACTAATTGGGCTGCTCTCCCTCTCTCTTCTCTCCTTATGTCCTTTAACAAAAAATAAATAAAGAGGAGAAAAAGAAAGAGGGGGTTAGGGAAAGAATTTGCGCACGAGGGTAATTTTTCTGGAATCACGAAAATGTGTATGATCCATGAACAATAGGAGTGGACATGATTGCAAGAATTAAATTCAAAGTCATTTGAATTTAATTCAAAAGGTTTGAACAAGGACTAGGAATTAGAAGTGTCCAAAAAATGTTAAGATTTCGGAGGAGCCTCAAAAAATGGAGAAGGAATTGCTGGCAAGGTTTGGGGATCAACTCAAAGCAGAAAAGGCATGGGGTTATTTTGCAAGTGTGTTGTGATAAATTCCAAATTAGAGGAATGTTTGATATAGCTCCTTAATATTGGGAGGATATGTTTTAAAGAGAATCACCATGTGAATTCCCTCGGTTTAAATGGATCGAAGATCCATACGGTTTATTTGGTTGAGTTTTTGAAACGGGTTGCATGATGACATGATGCAATGCGAATGATGACATGATGCAAAGATGAATGTAACAAGCAAAAACAAATCACACCACAAATCTTGGAAACCAAGGAAGGCATCTGGAGCGCCGGTCTTGGGGCGTTACAACGCTCCACCACTATAAGAGGATCTCGTCCCGAGATCTAGGATGGCACCGTTGAGAAACGGAAGAGGAAGAGAAGAGGTAAAACTAAGTTGCTTCTTCCACAAATGAGTGAAACCAAAGAACCTTGAGAGGTTGAACAAATTGAAAGAAAGAATACGACGAAGAAGAACAAAGTTGAAAACACTCCTTTAGAAAAGAGGAACAAGGGACATTACTAGAACCTTGTAGGTTGACAGACATAAGAAAAAGGGTTGCAATGGACAAGAAGTACATGCAAGCACTCCGGATGAAACGAGATGTACAAGGAACGATAAGGATTAATTACGACAACACTTCAGTTGGAAATGGAAGGCAATAATATGAACTTGGCAAAAAGAGAGCACTTGGATGAGAGTCCGGTTAGAAGAGGAATGATAGACACGACACTCCGGTTAAAACAAGATAGAGGAGTAATAAGACTGATATAATTTGGATAGCACTCAGACTGTAAATGGACGGAATTGAACATGAACTTGTCAAAAATGGGATGAAAAGAATGTAGAAGAGAAAACATCCTCCCCCACAATTAACTTGGAAAAGCATCCTTACAAAGAAGGGTTGAACGGAGTTGTTGGAAAATCAACAACAAAAAGAATAAGCTTGTAGTGGCCTTATGGAAAACGTCTCAAAATTATGAGGTGAAATTCTGCCACTACCGAAAAACAGAAGATTGGATTGATATGAACAAGGAAACGAGAAACTTATTTCACCGGGAGGATAAATGAAGAATTTGGGTCATTTATTAGCACCATAAATAGCAACAATCTTTAGGGAAAGCTTTAGGTGAAATATAACCCAATATAACTCCAATGAAGAGATTGATGGATTGAAAAGGTGTCTTGAGCAAAGAGAAAATGATGGATTTAGATATGTCACTCTTGAAAACTTGTGAATCATGAAACACGAAGGGAAATTATCAACAATGACATAACACCACCTCAAAAGATAAGATAAAAAGAATTGCACTTCAGAATGCAAGCTGAAGAATGCTTGGACTCCACAAAACAAAACATGTGTTGAACACCATGTTAAATTTTGAGTATAGCTTGGCAGATCTTAGCTTCGAGAGAAATCTTGAAGAACAATTGAAGAATGAAAAGAATCTTTGATGAACCACCATGAAGAAACTCTCGAAGAACTTCGAATAAAAAAAAGAAGGTCGCAAGGAGAGAAGCTTGAAAAGAATAAGATGAATCCTTACATTGATTAGATGGAGCTTCGCGATGATATAACCAAGAAAAACTTGGGACTCCGAAAAGAAAGATGAACAAAAGAGATCAAGAATTTTGATGAATCTCCGGAATAAGTAATTAATTACTTGGATGAAACAAGAATAAGAATTACATTATGCTTATCCTTCATCAATTTAGATTGATGACCAGCACGGATTTGGCATACTACTTATTCTCGTTGAGAAGGATCAAGAAAGATATTACGCAAAATTGGGAAGGTCTTCAATGAACCACCGGTAGGATTTGGAAAAAACGAATGAATTGATATGATAACCAAGGAAGAGAACTCTTGAACGAACCACCATAAGAATTGAAAATGAAAGTGGCAAAAGCACAATTCACCAGGAAGGATTGAAAAATGAACGAAGATACTTAAGAGAATCAAGATGCAAGAGAACGAAGAGATCGCAGGCTGATTAAAGAATGCTTGAATGATGCACCGGTAAGATTTGGAGAATGAGAGCTGAAAGCTGAGAATGAATAAACCCACAATGATGGTCTTTGGAGAATCAAACTGAAAAGACTCTTGAATTGCTCTGGATGGGTGAAAAGAATTCTCACAATGGAAAACAATTATGAGAGGATGGCAACAAGCTTGAAGTTCGCATCTTTGGAAGAATGGGTAAGATTTGGAGGAGAAACTCTTCTTCGGTCTTCAAATGCAGAGAATGACGACGAGAAACACCACCATGAATTGTTGATGCACTTCAGAAGAAAATTGAATATAAAGGTTGAATAAACAATGAAAAGAATTTGAAAGATCTTAGAGAAATGCATATGACTAATGATAATTCATTCTTACATCAAACTTGGAGAAGAATTTGGGAGTAACTACAGGAAAATAGAAGAGTCAGGTAAGATCCTGGGAAAAGACCTGTGGGCTAAGGCCCACTCAAAAGAAAACACCGTTGAACAATTTAAAAGAGAGATTATGCCAGTTGAATTAAATGGCTTGAATGAGATAACATCCTCAAAACAGCTTGAACAGATTGAGAATGGAAATGAATCTTCCGAGATATCTTCGCACTCCGTAACAATTGAATAGTAAGCGGGGAATGATTAAGAGGTGCACCGGCATGAGAAACATTTGAAACGAGGAAAGGATATGATCGACAAAGCTTGACTTGAATCCATCGGAGAAGAAAGAGAACGAAGAATGATGAATTTGTAGAGCATCTTCATGAGAACCACCGGGTAAGAACATTGACAGAAAGGAATGGAGAGACTTCCCATAAAAAATGAAACTTGATTAGAAATCCGAGTCCTTGAAGAAAAAGGGTGGGAGGGCAGGAAAACAAATACAACTTGGGATGGATGAAACGAACATCGTTGAGGAAAAGCTTAGAATTGATCTTGCGGATGTTGAAAATGATAGGATCCACTTGAAGAGAAGCACACCGGTTGGAAAGAATTAACATGACAATCTCGATAAACAAGAAAGATTAGCATCCACATAGATATATGAGAACACCGCTTAGGAAAGGTATGGAATCAACACTTGACATTGAAGCAATTCGAATACCACAAATCAAAACAAAAAACAGAGGATTGGCTTGCAGAATAAGCCGGAAACAAACATATGATAGATCCCATATCGTATCATGTGTCTGTTGGAAAGATTATTCTAGGAGCTACTTGAATTCCCACTTATAAACTCCCGAAACTTTCTAGTTATGCAATCAGGTGTTGGGGATACAGGGGAAGCATAATATCTCACCCAAACTAACAAATCCTACATCCAGCTGTATCCATCCTTCAACACACAACCAAGAAACCTTCAGAAATCATGTACCTCAACCTTCGAAAAAACATCCATTATACAAGTTATGGCAATACTCCCGAACTCCCGCCCCAGTACTGGGTGGCGTCGAGGTTATCTCACCAATAACTGCATAAAAGCGATTTTCGATGTCGGCGAACTTAGGTATTCCAGAACTGCAACGATAAAATTGTGACGACAACACCTCAGAGCTCAACTCCCCGGGACACTGCCACAACCCATAAATGTCAGGAGGCACCAAGAACAATGTTCATGTCACAAAACCATCGAAACGATTCCAAGATACCCGCGTGATCCTAAAAAAAATTCCGTGAAATTTGAGGAGAGAAGAGTTAAAACTCTACGTCAGGAGGCGTCACCAGAGCGACGCAGGGACTGAGGAGTAAATAGAATCGTACTCTCTGATATATATAATCCTAAGACTCAAAACATTTTGTTCTAGACTCAACAACGTTAGCGATTCGATCAAGCAAGCGGGCTCCTAATTTGGGGATGGATCTGATACCAACTTGTAACACCCACAATGTGGCTATATTTCCCACGTGTCGGGGCACGACTTAGAGGCATAGCCACATGGTAGTCTAGTCGCAAGTGGGGTAATCTTCACACAATCCCATGTAATGAATAAGAAAGGGATAAAGAGTTGTCTTACAATCGCCACTTCACACAAATACAAGTTAAACATACATCATCCGGAATACAATCAAGGTCCGACTACGGAACCAAAATAAAAGAAGACAACCCCAAATGCTAGATCCCCGATCATTCCAACTGAGCTCCACTACTGATCAAAAGGAAACAAAACAAAACAATGACCAAGATCTTCATCGAGCTCCCATATGAGCTGGGTTGCGTCACCTGCACCGGTATCATCGGCACCTACAACTGTTTGGAAGTATCTCTGAGTCACGAGGACTCAGCAATCTCACACCCGCGAGATCAAGACTATTTAAGGTTATGGGAAGGAGAACGTAGTGAGGTGGAGCTGCAGCAAGCACTAAGCATATATGGTGGCTAGCATATGCAAATAAGAGCGAGAAGAGAAGCAACGCAACGGTCGTGAAGCTAGAGTGATCAGAAGTGATTCTGAAACTACTTACGTTCAAACATAACTCCAAAACCGTGTTCACTTCCCGGACTCCGTCGAGAAGAGACCATCACGGCTACACACGCGGTTGATTCATTTTAATTAAGTTAAGTGTCATGTTCTCTACAACCAGATATTAACAAATTCCCATCTGCCCATAACCGCGGGCATGGCTTTCGAAAGTTCAAACCCTGCAGGGGTGTCCCAACTTAGCCCATCACAAGCTCTCACGGTCAATGAAGGATATTCCTTCTCCCAGGAAGACCCGATTAGGCTCGGAATCCCGGTTACAAGACATTTCGACAATGGTAAAACAAGACCAGCAAAGCCGCCCGAATGTGCCGACAAATCCCGATAGGAGCTGCACATATCTCGTTCTCAGGGCACACCGGATTGTCCAAACTTCCGGTAGGCCAGCCAGAGTTGCCCCTGGTGGCCACCAGCGGCTGACAGGTTGGACCAACACTCAGAGGAGCATTGGCCCGGGGGTTCAAAATAAAGATGACCCTTGAGTCTGCAGAACTCAAGGGAAAATGGCTTAGGTGGCAAATGTTAAAACCAAGGTTGGGCCTTGCTTGAGGAGTTTTATTCAAAGTGAACTGTCAAGGGGGTCCCATTCCCCCAACCATGCAAGGAACGCAAAATCAAGGAACATAACACCGGTATGACAGAAACTAGGGCGGCAAGAGTGGAACAAAATACCAGGCATAAGGCCGAGCCTTCCACCCTTTACCAAGTATATAGATGCATTAATTAAATAAGAGATATTGTGATATCCCAACAATATCCATGTTCCAACATGGAACAAGCTTCGTCTTCACCTGCAACTAGAAATGCTATAAGAGGGGCTGAGCAAAGCGGTAACATAGCCGAACAACGGTTTGCTAGGAAAGTTGGGTTAGAGGCTTGACATGGCAATATGGGAGGCATGATATAGCAAGTGGTAGGTAGCGCGGCATAGCAATAGAGCGAACAATTAGCAAGCAAATATATAACTGATTTCAAGGGTATGATCATCTTGCTTGAGATCCCGCAAGGAAGAAGAACGAGTCCATGAAGAAGACAAACGGACGTAGTCGAACAGATTCTCACAACTCCGGAACAGAACCGAAGCTAACGAGAGAAGCTACCCGGAAAGAAGCAAGCAACATAGTAAACAACCATCACATAAACATGGCATGATGCACAACCAAGTATGATGCATGTCTGGTTTAAATATGCATGGCATGGCAAAGTGCACGAACAACACTACAAGTTAAGTGGAGCTCAATATGCATCGGTATGCATATTGACAAAACACCACAGTCGATTATTTAGTTCTCTCTCGGTTATGTACCCAACAATATTAAATGTTCTTAACATGGCAAGAGGTGAAACATGAGTAAAATACATAGTTAGGCATTTTAAATGAGGCCGGAAACATCAAACAACAATTTTGGTAAATCCTCATGTGCATTAGCAATTTAATGCAACAACAATTTAAACATTTTAAATATTATTATAATGATGCGGATGACATGTTCAAGTTTATGCAATTTTATGAAAATGTTGACATGAGCATATTATGAAGCATTTGTCATCATGGCGGAAACGAAAGGGGTGCCACGGCAACGAATCCGAAAATGATGCCACGACAACATATCGGTTCCGGTAGCTCATGGAGATACCGGTGCAAAGGAAGTGTGGCGGGATCGTGCAAAAGATGGTGGGGTGATCCCGGATACCGGGTTCCCACGGGTTAGCGGCAAACGAGGAGGACCGACCAAGTAGCGATTCGACCATGGTGCAAACATGTGCATCTCATACAATACATCACATGCATACGGTCCACGGGCATCATACCAGCGGTTATACCTTCCCAAAAGTGCAATTACGGAGTGGTTCGAGTTCGTCAAGGGAAGTAGAGGAAGTAGTCGTTCACGGGTCGTCGAGGGAAGTAGTGGTTCATGTTTTATAGTTGTTCATGGTCATCGGTGGTACTCGACCCAACAACGTGTAGTCGTACTCGTTTTCGAGGATGAACTTGATGAATCCGATGTCTTCGGGCGTCATGGTACTTGGGGTCTTCGAACATGCCAGACTCGGTTCTTGTGACGATAGTGGTATGCGGAACTTGTGTTGCGGTCGTGTAGTCGTACTCGAGGTGGTCTTGGCGAAACCAAGGCCGACGGTGTACTTGGCGTAATCCGAGTCGACGGTAGTTGTACACGACAATCTTGGTCGAACTTGGAGGGACCTCGGTAGTCGTTCCCATTCGTCTTGGTACTTTTGGCGCCATCTTGGTCTTAGCGACGGTAGTGATACTTAGAGTCGTTGCACTTGGCGGGAAAAAATACGGTGACCTTAGTGGAACTTTGATGCTTGCGGTTTGAGCTAGGGGTCTCGCGGCGGGGCTTGAGGACGGGCGTGATGCGGGAGGAAGGCATGTGAGTAGGGGATCGCGGGTAAACACAGGCGCTGTCGGCTGCCTCGTCACTTCCTCCAGGAGACGATCGACGGAGGCAGCGGGACGGGTGAACGGGCGACAAGGGGCGGCAGACCTCCGGATCTGGCCGGGCAAGCATGGCAGGGAAAGACATGAGGGCCACTGGCGGTCACAGAGATGGACCTGCCAGAGGCGCGAAGACACGGGGATGAACACACTCTGCTCGACGCAGAGTCAACAGAGGCCAACAACGAACTTGGCACGGGGGCTCCTGCATGCGGCGGAGGTGCACGAGAGGTCCGGCGGCACGAGACCTCGGGAACCGGGCGCGGGGGTGATGCTGGGCGGTTGGAAGACAGAAGCGGTTTGCATGGCAGGGGCGGAGGCGCTCCGGGTCTCCAGTGTCCAGCAGGGCCGCGGTGGCGGCCTCCGACGAGGGAGCCGAACGGAGGTGGGGCTACAGTGGGTGCATGCATGGCGACGCTGCCGGAAGAGAAGGCAGGCGACAGGGAGGAAGGAAGAGGACATGGATCGGGCGCAGGGCCTCCTCTCCTGAGCATGGTGGTGGGGCGAGGGAGGAGAGGGAGACGAGTGATCGAGGGAGAGAGGGATGGGGATTGCGTGCGTTCGCGCTCTCCTGGCGGCGCTAGGAGGAACGAAGGAGGAGGTGGGGTTCGATGGAGGCAGGGATCGAGGGAGATGGATTAGGTAGTGGCTGGGCCTAGGTTATAGGTTAGGTGGGCCTGAGGTTAAATGGGCTGGACTGATTGGGCTGCTCTCCCTCTCTCTTCCCTCCTTATTTCCTTTAACAGAAAACAAATAAAGAGGAGAAAAAGAAAGAGGGGGGTTAGGGGAAGAATTTGCGCACGAGGGTAATTTTTCTGGACTAGCGAAAATGTGTATGATCCATGAACAATAGGAGTGGACATGATTGCAAGAATTAAATTCAAAGTCATTTGAATTTAATTCAAAATGTTTGAACAAGGACTAGGAATTAGAAGTGTCCAAAAAATGTTAAGATTTTCGGAGGAGCCTCAAAAAAATGGAGAAGAAATTGCCGGCAAGGTTTGAGGATCAACTCGAAGCAGAAAAGGCATGGGGTTATTTTGCAAGTGTGTTGTGATAAATTCCAAATTAAAGGAATATTTGATATAGCTCCCTATCATTGGGAGGATATGTTTTAAAGAGAATCACCATGTGAATTCCCTCGGTTTTAATGGATCGAAGATCCATACAGTTTATTTGGTTGAGTTTTTAAAACGGGTTGCATGATGACATGATGCAATGCGAATGATGACATGATGCAATGCACATGATGCAAAGATGAATGCAACAAGCAAAACCAAATCATACCACGAATCTCGGAAACCAAGGAAGGCATCTGGAGCTCCGGTCTTAGGGCATTACACTCGCAAGCTAGCGCGCCCTTCTCAGTCCGTGCCCCCCTGGTACCGCGACGCGAAGCATAGCGTTACGGCCGGCAGTGCCTACGATTAGGGTCCGTAAGAATAAGGATTTCCTAGCAAATTTTTGCCATTCTCAGGCGCCTCCCGAGCATAGGAGACCTCGTCAGGCATTGGGGAACGCGCGTCTCGCGAGGCGGAATCTACCCCAGGCGCATCAAGCTAAGTCATTCTACGCGCATACATAAAACATTACGCTGCAACACAACACAGGAATGATAAACATAGCACAGCCACTTAGGAACCAAAATTGTCGCATGCCCTAGCAGGGCCCCATACTTGTCTCTCTCTAATGCAGGAAGGGAAGGAAGAACGAAACAAAAGCGGAACACGCTCCCACAACAGGCCGCGAGGACGGGCTTGTGGCGCTCTCCCGAGCTTAGCCAGACCCCTCCTCACGCTTCAATGGAGCGCGGTGGCGAGTCGACCCGCTGCCACCTTCGAAGCGGGCGTGGCAGCTGGTTGTAGCCGCCACTACTGGAGCTGCTGTCGAACGAGGAGCCGCCATAGCTGGACGAGCCATGCCCAGCACCGAGGATGAAGCCGCCCTCCTCCTCGTCACGACCATCGCCAAGGCCGAACACCTCGTCGCCATCGTTGTCCTCGGGGCAGCACCCGACGCGGCGACCATCTTCCCCAAATACCCTCATGAAGAGGGTCACGTCGCCGTCGTACTTGAAGTGGAGGGCACACCGCCTGCCTAGTCCACGCGCAGAATGTTTGCACGCCGCGGTCTAGGACCGTGTTTCCCGAGGCGGAGACCTCGATCGCGACCCAAGAAGCCTTGCTGCTACAACCGTCCGCCTACAGCCAAAGACCACCTACACCAGTGGCTGGTAGCTCACCGACAAAGAAGCGTGGGAGCTGAAGCCAAGTGCCGGCCAGGTTCTCCGACCACATGATGAACTCCGACATCATCTCCGCCGAATCGAAGCGTGGCCGAGGAGGCCGCACAACCACGGCATGCCTCACCTCATCAACAAGACTACCACGACATGGGCGGCTGCCGCCATGAGAAGAGGCGCGGCTGCAGCCACGAGGGGCCGCGGTGGGGGTCGCAGCGTGTTTGCGGGGACGACCGCGCCCCCTCTTGGGCGGTGGAGAGCAGGGCCCCTCTCGGCGAGCCTTCCCCTTCTCCGCCACTGAGAGCCTCTTCGTAGGCGCCATGGGTGTCGCTGCTGGTAGTGAAGCAAGAAAGAAGAACGAGCGGGAGAAGCAAAGGAAGAGATGGGTGATGGGGATCCACCCCTCTACCCATTTATAGCCAAGGGGAGGCCAACCGCTGGCCTCCATGATCTAAGGTAATAATGACCTTTTTCTGCATGCAATAGGGACTCGTCAAGTCAGGCGGTTGCCGAGGCGGCATGGAGAAGTGGAGATGCCCACGTCCAATCAATCGCCACACGTCGAGCGGGGCCCCAGGCTATTGGGGCCCGTGGCGCTCCACACTTGCCCTTTGGCTTCGCCTCGAAGCCAAGCCCGAGCGCACCTTGGGCCCGGGGGCTACTGTCCGTGTTCTGGGAACGGGGGTCCCTAGACTTTCCTGCCTACGGCCCGCAACGTGGCTCCACCAGCGGCCCCGTACGGCCCATCTTCACCAGCAAACATTCAAGACCCTCGTGAGGGGCCAAGCCTCGAGAGGCGGACGACAAAAGACCTCCTCAGGGGCGGCCTCACCAGGCTGGCTCGCAAGAGGTGGAGAGATCAAGGCAAGGGACACCTCGCGAGGTTCCTGTGACGCAAGCCATGACGACTGGAACCAGGTGGGCGCCAGCGCACGCAGTGTCCTCGTTTCCTCTTTGGTGCTAAAGGGGCAAGCGCAGACGAGGAGTCCCGAGGCATCAGGTAAAGGTTTCCATATCAGTGCAACAAGACCAAGACCAGCAGGACGGCAAGATGGAGGTCATCATGGAGCCCAAGACGGTGTCACCACCAGAGCCTTTGGCAAGCGAAGACTACTTTTGTCAGGATAGCTTGTACTAGTTGTCTCCCTTCGAATTCGGCCATTGTGGGATCCCTTCCCGCTCAACATTTGGGAACAGGACCAGGGCCTCTATAAATAGGACTAGCCACCACCATAGGAGGGAGGGGGGATTCCAATCTTTAACCACACAAGCACACCAAGCACAAGAACACCTCTCCTCGCGAGGCTGTTCTTCCCTTGTACTGTTCATCCTAAGCCCAAGAGGCAATCCACCACACCACACTGGAGGAGGCTATTACACCACAACGGTGGCCCAAACCAGTATAAATCTTGTGTCTCATGTTCTTTGGGTTTGTCGAGCTAGGCCGTGAGATCGTAGAGTGTGCGAGCTAGGGAGGGGGAGAGATCTTCGTGCGCACCCTAGTGTTCGAACCTCAAGGGTTTTGCCGGAACCCGAAATCCGACAGCTATGACGTCTCCCATGCCTTGATCCACCAAGGAGGAGGGAGAAGTTGGAGAATACAACTCCAGCAGCAGCACGATGGTGTGGTGGTGGTGGAGCAACGTGGTTCTCTAGCAGGGCTTCGCCAAGCACTACGAAAGATGAGGAGGTGGAGAGGTAGGGATGCGCCGAGAGAGAGAGACTTTCGTGTATGGCAGCCCCAAAATCCCCACTATATATAGGAGGAAGGGAGGGGGATGTTCCCCCTCTAGGGTTCCCACCCTTAGGGTGGGCAGCCCTAGATGGGATGGAGGGGGGCGGCCAAGAGGGGAAGAGAGGGGGCGCGCCCTAGGGTGGGCCTTAGGCCCATTTGCGCCTAGGGTTTCCCCCTCTCCCCTTTTGCTGCGCCTTGGGCCTTGGTAGGAGGCACACCAGCCCACTCAGGGGCTGGTTCCTTCGCACTCTTGGCCCATGCAAGCCTCCGAGGCTGGTGGCCCCTCCCGATGGATGCCCGGAACCCTTCCGGTGGTCCCGGTACATTACCGGTGATGCCAGGAACACTTCCGGTGTCCAAATCCTCACTTCCTATGTATCATTCTTTACCTCCGGACCATTCCGGAACACCTCGTGACATCCGAGATCTCATCTGAGGCTCCTAACAACATTCTGTAACCACGTACATACTTTCCATATAACCCTAGCGTCATCGAACTTTAAGTGTGTAGACCCTACGGGTTCGGGAGGCATGTAGACATGATCGAGATATCTCCCCGATCAATAACCAACAGCGGGATCTGCATACTCATGTTGGCTCCCACATGTTCCATGATGATCTTATTGGATGAACCATGATGCTAGGGATTCAATCAATCCCGTATACAGTTCCCTTTGTCTATCGGCATGTTACTTGCGCGAGATTCGATCGTCGGTATCTCTATACATCGTTCAATCTCGTTACCGGCAAGTCTCTTTACTCATTTTATAACGCATGATCCCGTGGCTAACTCCTTAGTCACATTGAGCTTGTTATGATGATGCATTACTAAGTGGGCCCAGAGATACCTCTCCGTCATACGGAGTGACAAATTCCAGTCTTGATTCGTGCCAACCCAACAGATACTTTCGGAGATACCTGTAGTGCACCTTTATAGCCACCCAGTTACATTCTGATGTTTGGTACACCCAAAGTATACCTACGGTATTCGGGAGTTGCACAATCTCATGGTCTAAGGAAATGATACTTGACATTAGAAAAGCTTTAGCAAACGAACTACACGATCGTGTGCTATGCTTAGGATTGGGTCTTGTCCATCACATCATTCTCCTAATGATGTGATCCCGTTATCAATGACATCCAATGTCCATGGTCAGGAAACCATGACCATCTATTGATCAGCGAGCTAGTCCGCTAGAGGCTTACTATACATATTACGATCTATGTATTCACACATGTATTACGGCTTCCGGTTAATATAATTATAGCATGAACAATCGACAATTATCATGAACACGGAAATATAATAATGACCACTTTATAATTGCCTCTAGGGTATATTTCCAACAGTTTCCCACTTGCACTAGAGTCAATAATCTAGTTACATTGTGATGCATCAAACACCCATAGAGTTCTGGTGTTGATCATGTTTTGCTCGTGGAAGAGGTTTAGTCAACGGATCTGCAACATTCAGATCCGTATGCACTTTACAAATATCTATGTCTCCATCCTTAATATATTCACTAATGGAGTTGAAGCGACGCTTGATATGCCTGGTCTTCTTGTGAAACCTGGGCTGCTTGGCAAGGGCGATAGCTCCAGTATTTTCACAAAAGAGAGTCATTGGGCCTGACGCACTGGGAATAACTCCTAGGTCGGTGATGAACTCCTTCATCCATACTGCTTCCTGTGCTACCTCCAAGGCTGCTATGTACTCCGCTTCACATGTAGATCCCGCCACGACGCTTTGCTTGCAACTGCACCAGCTGACTGCCCCACCATTCAAAATGTACACGTATCCGGTTTGTGACTTGGAGACATCCAGATCTGTGTCGAAGCTAGCATCGACGTAACCCTTTACGTTGAGCTCTTCATCACCTCCATAAACGAGAAACATATCCTTAGTCCTTTTCAGGTACTTTAGGATATTCTTGACCGTTGTCCAGTGTTCCATGCCGGGATTACTTTGGTACCTCCCTGTCAAACTTACGGCAAGGTTCACATCAGGTCTGGTACACAGCATGGCATACATAATAGACCGTATGGCTGAGGCATAGGAGATGACACCCATCTTTTCTTTATCTTTTACAGAGGTTGGGCATTGAGCCGTGCTCAATTTCACACCTTGCAATACAAGCAAGAACTCCTTCTTGGACTGATCCATATAGAACTTCTTCAATATCTTGTCATGGTATGTGCTTTGTGAAAGACCAATGAGGCGTCCCGGTCTATCTCTATAGATCTTGATGCCTAATATCTAAGCAGCTTCTCCAAGGTTCTTCATTGAAAAAGACTTATTCAAGTAGGCCATTATGCTTTCCAAAAGTTCTATATTATTTCCCATCAATAGTATGTCATCCACATATAATATGAGAAATGCTACAGAGCTCCCACTCACTTTCTTGTAAACACAGGCTTCTCCATAAGTCTGCGTAAACCCAAACGCTTTGATCATCTCATCAAAGTGAATGTTCCAACTCCGAGATGCTTGCACCAACCCATAGATTGAGCGCTCAAGCTTGCATACCTTGTCAGCATTCTTAGGATCGACAAAACCTTCCGGCTGCATCATATACAATTCTTCCTTAAGGAAACCATTAAGGAATGTCGTTTTGATGTCCATTTGCCATATATCATAATCATAGAATGCGACAATTGCTAACATGATTCAGATGGAGTTCAGCTTCGCTACGGCTGAGAAGGTCACATCATAGTCAACCCCTTGAACTTGTCGATAACCCTTAGCGACAAGCCGAGCCTTATAGATGGTCACGTTACCATCCACGCCAGTCTTCTTCTTAAAGATCCATTTATTCTCTATGGCTTGCCAATCATCGGGAAAGTCTTTCAAAGTCCATACTTCGTTTTCATACATGGATCCTATCTCGGATTTCATGGCTTCAAGCCATTTGTTGGAGTCCGGGCCCGCCATAGCTTCTTCATAGTTTGAAGGTTCACTATTGTCTAACAACATGATTTCCAGGACAGGGTTGCTATACCACTCTGGTGCGGAACGTGCCCTCGTAGACCTACAAAGTTCAGTAGCTTGATCCGAAGACTCATGATCAACATCATTATCTTCCTCTCTAGTCGGTGCAGGCACCACAGAAACATCTTCCTGAGCTGCGCTACTCTCCAGTTCAAGAGGCAGTGCCTCATCAAGTTCTACTTTCCTCCCACTTACTTCTTTCGAGAGAAACTCTTTCTCTAGAAAGGATCCATTATTGGCAACAAAGATCTTGCCTTCAGATCTGATGTAGAAGGTATACCCAATAGTTTCCTTAGGGTATCCTATGAAGACACATTTTCCGACTTGGGTTCGAGCTTTTTAGGTTGAAGTTTATTGACATAAGCATCGCATCCCCAAACTTTTAGAAATGACATCTTAGGTTTCTTTCGAAACCATAATTCATACGGTGCGTCTCAACAGATTTCGACGGAGCCCTATTTAAAGTGAATGCGACAGTCTCTAAAGCATAACCCCAAATGATAGCGGTAGATCGGTAAGAGACATCATAGATCGCACCATATCCAATAGAGTGCGATTACGACGTTTGGACACACCATTTTGCTGAGGTGTTCCAGGCGGCGCGAGTTGTGAAACAATTCCATGTTTCCTTAAGTGCGTGCCAAACTCGTGACTCAAGTATTCTCCTCCACGATCTGATCGTAAGAACTTTATTTTCCTGTCACATTGATTCTCTACCTCACTCTGAAATGCCTTGACCTTTTCAAAGGTCTCAGACTTGTGTTTCATTAAGTAGAAATACCCATATCTAGTTAAGTCATCAGTGAGAGTGAGAACATAACGATAGCCACCACAGGTCTCAACGCTCATTGGCCCGCACACATCAGTATGTATGATTTCCAATAAGTTGGTTGCTTGCTCCATTGTTTTGTAGAACAGAGTCTTGGTAATTTTGCCCATGAGGCATGGTTCTCATGTGTCAAATGATTCATAATCAAGAGACTCCAAAAGTCCATCTGCATGGAGTTTCTTCATGCGTTTGACACCAATGTGACCAAGGCGGTAGTGCGACAAGTATGTGGGACTATCATTATCAACCTTACATCTTTTGGCATTCACACTATGAATATGTGTAACATCACGTTCAATATTAAACCAAAAATAAACCATTGACCAGCGGGGCATGACCATAAAACATATCTCTCATATAAATGGAACAACCATTATTCTCGGATTTAAATGAGTAGCCATCTCGCACTAAATGAGATCCAGATACAACGTTCATGCTCAAAGCTGGTATTAAATAACAATTATTGAGGTTTAAAACTAATCCCGTAGGTAGATGTAGAGGGAGCGTGCCGATGGCGATCACATCGACCTTGGAACCATTCCCGACGTGCATTGTCACCTCGTCCTTCGCCAGTCTCTGCCTATTCCGCAGCTCCTGTTTTGAGTTACAAATATGAGCAACCGCACTGGTATCAAATACCCGGGAGCTACTACGAGCGCTGGTAAGGTACACATCAATAACATGTATATCACATATACCTTTGGTGTTGCCGACCTTCTTATCCGCTAAGTACTTGGGACAGTTCCGCTTCCAGTGACCATTTCCCTTACAATAAAAGCACAAAGCCTCGGGCTTGGGTCCATTCTTTGGCTTCTTCCCGGCAACTGATTTTCCGTGCGCGTCAACTCCCTTGCCGTCCTTGAAACTAGTGGTTTTATTCACCATCAACACTTGATGTTCCTTTTTGATTTCTAGCTTCGTTGATTTCAGCATTGAATATAACTCAGGAATGTACTTCTCCATCCCTTGCATATTGTAGTTCATCACAAAGCTCTTATAGCTAGGTGGAAGCGACTGGAGGAGCCTGTCAATGACTGAGTCATCTGGAAGATTAACTCCCAGCTGAGACAAGTGGTTGTGCAACCCAGGCATTTTGAGTATATGCTCACTGATAGAACTATTTTCCTCCATCTTACAACTGTAGAACTTGTCGGAGACTTCATATCTCTCGACCGGGCATGAGCCTGGAAAACCATTTTCAGCTCTTGGAACATCTCGTATGCTCCGTGCTGCTCAAAACGCTTTTGGAGCCCCGGTTCTAAGCTGTAAAGCATGCCGCACTGAACCAGGGAGTAATCATCACTACGCGACTGCCAGGCGTTCATAACGTCTTCAGTTGCTGGGAAAATGGGTGCGTCACCTAGTGGTGCTTCAAGGACATATGCTTTCTTGGTAGCTTTGAGGATGATCCTCAAGTTACGGACCCAATCCGTATAGTTGCTACCATCGTATTTCATCTTGGTTTTCTCTAGGAACGCGTTGAAGTTGAGGGCAACATTAACGTGAGCTATTTGATCTACAAGACATATTGTAAAGACATTTTTAGACTAAGTTCATGATAATTAAGTTCATCTAATCAAATTATTTAATGAACTCCCACTCAGATAGACATCCATCTAGTTAGCTAAGTGATACATGATCCGAATCGACTAGGTCGTGTCCGATCATCACGTGAGACGGACTAGTCATTAACGATGAACATCTCCATGTTGATCATATCTACTATATGACTCATGTTTGACCTTTCGGTCTCTCGTGTTCCGAGGCCATGTCTGTACATGCTAGGCTCGTCAAGTCAACCTAAGTGTTTTGCATGTGTAAATCTGGCTTACACCTGTTGTATGCGAACGTTAGAATCTATCACACCCGATCATCACGTGGTGCTTCGAAACAACGAACCTTCGCAATGGTGCACAGTTAGGGGGAACACTTTTCTTGAAATTTTAGTGAGGGATCATCTTATTTATGCTACCGCTGTTCTAAGCAAATAAGATGTAAACATGACAAACATCACATGCAAATCATGAAGTGACATGATTTTGCCAATATCATCTTGCGCCTTTTGATCTCCATCTTCGAGGCGTGGCATGATCACCTTCGTCACCGGCATGACACCATGATCTCCATCACCATGATCTCCATCATCATGATCTCCATCATTGTGTCTTCATGAAGTTATCTCACCAACTATTACTTCTACTACTATGTCTAACGGTTAGCGATAAAGTAATTACATGGTGTTTTCATTGACACACAGGTCATACAATAAACTAAGACAACTCCTATGGCTCCTGCCGGTTGTCATACTCATCGACATGCAAGTCGTGATTCCTATTACAAGAACATGATCAATCTCATACATCACATATATCATTCAACACATCCTTTTGGCCATATCACATCACAAAGCATACCCTGCAAAAACAAGTTAGACATCCTCTAATTGTTGTTGCATGTTTTACGTGGCTGCTATGGGTTTCTAGCAAGAAGGTTTCTTACCAATGCAAAACCACAACGGTGATATGCCAATTGCTATTTACCCTTCATAAGGACCCTTTTCATCGAATCCGATCCGACTAAAGTGGGAGAGACAGACACCCGCTAGCCACCTTATGCATCAAATGCATGTCAGTCGGTGGAACCAGTCTCATGTAAGCGTACATGTAAGGTCGGTCCGGGCTGCTTCATCCCACAATGCCGCCGAATCAAGATAAGACTAGTAACGGTAAGCAAATTGAACAAATCATTGCCCACAACTACTTTGTGTTCTACTCGTGCAAAGAATCTACGCATAGACCTAGCTCATGATGCCACTGTTGGGGAACGTAGCAATAATTCAAAATTTTCCTATGTGTCACCAAGATCAATCTAGGAGATGCTAGCAACAAGAGAGAGGGGGTGCATCTTCATACCCTTGAAGATCGTTAAGCAGAAGCGTTACAAGAACGCGGTTGGTGGAGTCGTACATGCAACGATTCAGATCGCGGTCAATTCCGATCTAAGCACCGAACAACACCGCCTCCGCGTTCAACACACGTGCAACCCGGTGACGTCTCCCACGCCTTGATCCAGCAAGGAGAAGGGAGAGGTTGGGGAAGAGAACTCCAACGGCAGCACGACGGCGTGGTGGTGGTGGAGCAGCGTGGTTCTCTAGCAGGGCTTTGCCAAGCACTATGAAAGACGAGGAGGTGGAGAGGTAGGGCTGCGCCGAGAGAGAGAGAGAGAGAGAGAGAGAGAGAGAGAGAGACTTTCCTGTATGGCAGCCCCAAAACCCCCACTATATATAGGAGGAGGGGAGGGGACTGCGCCCCCTCTAGGGTTCCCACCCTATGGGGGAGGCAGCCCTAGATGGGTTGGAGGGGGCAGCAAAGAGGGGAAGAGACGGGGGCCACCCTAGGGTGGGCCCTAGGCCCATCTACGCATGGGGTTTCCCCCTCTCCCCTTTTGCTGTGCCTTGGGCCTTGGTAGGAAGCGCACTAGCCCACTCAGGGGCTGGTCCCTTCCGACTCTTGGCCCATGAAAGCCTTCGGGACTGGTGGCCCCTCCCGGTGAACCCCCGGAACCCTTCTGGTGGTCCCGGTACATTACCGATGATGCCCGGAACACTTCCGGTGTCCAAATCCTCACTTCCTATATATCATTCTTTACCTCCAGACCATTTTGGAACTCCTCGTGACGTCCGAGATCTCATCCAGGACTCTGAAAAACATTTGGTAACCACGTACATACTTTCCCTATAACCCTAGCGTCATCGAACCTTAAGTGTGTAGACCCTACGGGTTCGGGAGGCATGTAGACATGACCGAGACATCTCTTCGGTCAATAACCAACAGCAGGATCTGGATACCCATGTTGGTTCCCACATGTTCCATGATGATCTTATCAGATGAACCACGATGTCGGGGATTCAATCAATCCTATATACAATTCCCTTTGTCTATCGGCATGTTACTTGCCCGAGATTCGATCGTCGGTATCTCTATACCTCGTTCAATCTCATTACCGGCAAGTCTCTTTACTCGTTCCGTAACGCATGATCGCGTGACTAAATCCTTAGTCACATTGAGCTCGTTATGATGATGCATTACCGAGTGGGCCCAGAGATACCTCTCCGTCACATGGAGTGACAAATCCCAGTCTCGATTTGTGCCAACCCAACAGATACTTTCGGAGATACCTGTAGTGCACCTTTATAGCCACCCAAGTTACGTTGTGACGTTTGGTACACCCAAAGCATCCGGGAGTTGCACAATCTCATGGTCTAAGGAAATGATACTTGACATTAGAAAAGCTTTAGCAAATGAACTACACGATCTTGTGCTACGCTTAGGATTGGGTCTTGTCCATCACATCATTCTCCTAATGATGTGATCCCATTACCAATGACATCCAATTTCCATGGTCAGGAAACCATGACCATCTATTGATCAACAATCTAGTCAACTAGAGGCTTACTAGGGACATATTACGATCTATGTATTCACACATGTATTACGGTTTCCGGTTAATATAATTATAGCATGAACAATAGACAATTATCACGAACATGGAAATATAATAATAACCACTTTATTATTGCATCTAGGGCATATTTCCAACACCAACATGGGTTGTAAAATCATATATGTGTCCATGAGTTTATGCTTATGTCCCATGCAATAAATGGGGATGAATTTCGAACACCACGACACCGTGGCTCTCCGACAAATGTTGAGGTACTTGCTTTTGTAATTCTAGTAAATCCAAAACCCGTCTGAAATTCATGAACCTTGGCATGCTATCATGGAATGGCATCAACATACCAGGGTAAAGAATATTGTCCCATTTGGGGCAGGTTGTGGTATAAGCTTCTCACAAACCAGAGCTTCTCACAAGAAAGCCTCATGGTTCCATTAGGGAAACGTGTCATCTTTGTGGACAAAATGATATTCGTTGCCTCTTCTTCCTTTCAATTTTTTCCTAGTGTCAACATAGAGCAACAGGAGTGTCGTGTTAAATTTTGGATTTTTTCGGGGATCGTTTGGACATTTTTATACATTAATTGAGTTTTCTAGGCATTTATGTGCATAATTCAAAATTGAACTACATGCACATGCTCTACTCCATAAAAACGGGTTGCAAAATCAAATGTTTGTCCTTGGTTGCAAGATTAGGTCACATGCAAGAAATGAGAACGAATGTCAAACACCTTGACACTGTCGCTCGACCACTAACATTGAGATACATGGTTTTAAAATTCTAGTAAATCGAAAACTCATCTAAAATTCATGAAACTTGACATGATATCATGGAACGGCAGTGACATGCCGTGGTAAAAATATTGTCCCATTTGGGGCAGGTGTGGGTATAAGCTTCTCGCAAACCAGAGCTTCTCTCACAACAAGCCTGATGGTTTCGGTAGGAAGGTGCCACCTTGGGGGACGAAACGATATCTGTTGCCTCTTCTTACTTTCAAAAAGTTTTCTCGTGTCAACATAGAACAACATGAGTGTTGTGTCAATTTTTGGGATTTTTCCGGGTTCGCTTGGACATTTTTATACATTAACTGAGTTTTCTATGCATTCATGTGCATAAATCAAATTTGAACTACAGGTACATGCTCTAATGCATATAAATTAGTTGAAAATTCAAATCTATGTCCTTGGTTGCATGCTTAGGTCCCATGCAAGAAATGGGAATGAATGTCAAACACCCTGCCACCGTCACATGGCCGCAAACATTGAGATACCTGGTTTAAATCCAAAGCTCGTCCGAAATTCATGAAACCTGGCATGCTATCATGGAGCTGCATCAGCATGTTGTGGTAAATATTTTGTCCCATTTGGGGCAAGTTTGGGGATATGCTTCTCACAAACCAGAGCTTGTCACAACAAGCCTGATGGTTTCGGTAGGGAACGCCCCACCTTTGGGGACGAAACGATATCCATTGCCTCTTATTGCTTTCAAAAATTTTCTCGTGTCAACATAGAACAACAGGAGTGTTGTGTCAATTTTTCGGATTTTTCGGGGTTCGTTTGTACATTTTTATGCATTAATTGAGTTTTCAAGGCATTTATGTGCATAATTCAAATTTGAACTACATGCACATGCTCTAATGCATATAAATTGGTTGAAAATTCAAATCTTTGTCCTTGGTTGCATGTTTAGGTCCCAAGCAAGAAATGGGAATGAATGTCAAACACCCTGCCACTGTCACTCAGCCACAAACATTGAGATACCTGGTTCTTAAATTCTAGTAAATCCAAAACTCATTTGAAATTGATGAAACTTGGTATGCAATCATAGAGCGGCATCAACATGCCATGGTAAATTTTTTGTCCCATTTGGGGCAGGTTTGGGTATAAGTTTCTCACAAACCAGAGCTTCTCACAACAAGCCTGATGGTTTCGGTAGGGAACGTCCCACCTTTGGGGACGAAACGATATCCGTTGCCTCTTATTGCTTTCAAATTTTCTCTAGTGTCAACATAGAACAACATGAGTGTTGTGCTAAATTTTGGAATTTCTTGGGGTCCGTTTGGACATTTTTATACATTAACTGGGTCTTCTAGGCATTTTATGTGCATATTTCAAATTTGAACTGCATGCACATGCCCCAGTGCATATAAATTGGTTGGAAAATCAAATATGTGTCCTTGGGTGCATGTTAGGTCCCATGCAAGAAATCAGAATGAATTTCAAATACCAGGGCACCGTTGATTGCCGGCAAAATGTTGAGATACTTTGTTTCTAAATTCTAGTAAATCCAAAACTCATCTGAAATTCATGAAACTTGGCATGCTATCATGGACTGGCACCCGACATGCTTTGGTATTTTTCGTGTCCATTTTGAGAGAAGGCGCACTCGAATAACAGCCAACAAAGGCATTTTGAAAAAATAGCTGCCAGTTTAATATCTCAAATGTTTGTATAATTGAAATCATGTGCGTTCTGTTAACCATTTACGTGACGCCACGTGTCTTCATTTTAATTGCTATAAGAGGTGCTGTGTGGACAGCTGCTTGACTGAACGGGAGGCGTGCGAGCACAGTCCGGTGTGCAAGCTCACCGAGAGGCTCACCAGGAAGCGTGCGAGCTGTTCAACGCAGGATTTGTGCATCTCTTCAACGCAAATGGTTCAGATTGAATATGGTATGCAAATTAAATCCAGACTTCGGCGCTAAGCCAAGAGACTGCGATTTGTCAAAATATGCAGCTAAAAATAACTAGCACTATCTATTTTTTGCAACTAAAATCACTAGCACTATCTAATTCATGCGCGTGTTCGCTACACACTCACCGTACGGGGCATGCTAGTAGCTGTGTGAAATGACAGTAGGCGTGCCAACAGTCCGCCGTGCAAGCTCACTGGGAGGCGAGCTAACCCTTTGACTGCCACCCACCTCGCTCCCACTCCTCCATATTAATGGCTCATCACCTCGCTCCGTGAAATGATGGTATAGGAATGCCAGAAGTCCGCCGCGCAGGCTCACCTGGAAGCGAGACAGCCTTTGACCACCGCCCGCCTCGCTCCTACTGGTCTGTATTAATGGCGCGCCCAAGCAGCCCCACCCCCATCCTCCCCACACACACAATCCTCTCTCTCCGCTCGCATCCTCAACGCCGCTCTCAGTCATCAAAGTGCACCAGAGCACGACGTGAATATGGAGACAGAGGTTTCCGTCGCCGCCGACAAGGTGGAGAACGAGGCTGCCAACAAGCAGAGGCAGGTCGAGAAAGAACCACAAGCGACTCCAGTAGGACTAGACTTCATCAGCAACCTCCCCGATGATATGTTGAGAGTCATCATATCCCTCCTCCCAATCAAATATGGGGCAAGGACAGCTGCCCTTTCCCGGCGGTGGTGCCCCCTATGGATTCTCACCCCCGTCGACCTCCTCGATGCCCACGAGCTCTGCCATGGCTATCGCAAAACCTTGGATGCGTTCTCCCAGATCCTCGGCAGTCACTGATACATCTCCATCGTATCTACTTTTCCAAACACTTTTGCCCTTGTTTTGGACTCTAACTTGTATGATTTGAATGGAACTAACCCGGACTGACGCTATTTTTAGCAGAATTGCCATGGTGTTGTTTTATGTGCAGAAAACAAATATTCTCGGAACGACCTGAAACTCCACGGAACATCTTAGAAAATATAATAAAAAATCCTCGCCAAAGATGAAGACCAGGGGGCCCACACCCTTCTCACGAGGGTGGGGGCGCCCCCCCTAGGGCGCGCCCCCTACCTCGTGGGCCCCCTGGATGCCCTCCGACGCCAACTCCAACTCTATATATTTGCTTTCGAAGAGAAAAAAATCAGCGAGAAGAAATCATCGCGTTTTATGATACAGAGCCGCCGCCAAGCCCTAAAACCTCTCGGGAGGGCTGATCTGGAGTCCGTTCGGGGCTCCGGAGAGGGGGATTCGTCGCCGTCGTCATCATCAACCATCCTCCATCACCAATTTCATGATGCTCACCACCATGCGTGAGTATTTCCATCGTAGGCTTGCTGGACGGTGATGGGTTGGATGAGATTTATCATGTAATCGAGTTAGTTTTTGTTACGGTTTGATCCCTAGTATCCACTATGTTCTGAGATTGATGTTGCTATGACTTTGCTATGCTTAATGCTTGTCACTAGGGCCCGAGTGCCATGATTTCTGATCTGAACCTATTATGTTTTCATGAATATATGTGAGTTCTTGATCCGATCTTGCAAGTCTATAGTCACCTACTATGTGTTATGATCCGGCAACCCTGAAGTGACAATAATCGGGACCACTCCCGGTGATGACCATAGTTTGAGGAGTTCATGTATTCACTATGTGCTAATGCTTTGTTCCGGTTCTCTATTAAAAGGAGGCCTTAATATCCCTTAGTTTCCAACAGGACCCCGCTGCCACGGGAGGGTAGGACAAAAGATGTCATGCAAGTTCTTTTCCATAAGCACGTATGACTATATACGGAATACATGCCTACATTACATTGATGAATTGGAGCTAGTTCTGTGTCACCCTATGTTACGACTGTTACATGATGAACCGCATCCGGCATAATTATCCATCACTGATCCGGTGCCTATGAGTTTTCCATATACTGGTTCTCGCTTATTTATTTTCCCGCTGCTACTGTTACAATCACTACAAAATACCAAAAACATTACTTTTGCTATCTTTACTTTTGTTGCCGCTACCACCACTATCATATTACTTTGCTACTAAACACTTTCCTGCAGATACTAAGTTTCCTGGTGTGGTTGAATTGACAACTCAGCTGCTAATACTTGAGAATATTCTTTGGCTCCCCTTGTGTCGAATCAATAAATTTGGGTTGAATACTCTACCCTCGAAAGCTATTGCAATCCCCTATACTTGTGGGTCATCAAGACCAATTTCTGGCGCTGTTGCCGGGGAGCATAGCTCTATTCTTTGAGTCACTTGGGATTTATATCTGCTGGACACTATGAAGAACTTGAGAGATCCAAAAACCAAGATCTATCCCTCAACTACGAGGGGAGGTAAGGAACTGCCATCTAGCTCTGCACTTGATTCACCTTCTGTTATGAGTAAGCTAGCGACACCTACACCTGCTTCTGCTATTCGTTCTGATATGTCGCATGTTATTGATGATGCCACTTCTATTATGCATGATACTTATGATGAAACTGCTTCTATGCCTGATACTACTGTGCCCCTTAGTGAATTTCTTGATGAACAAATTGCTAGGGCTAGAGAAAAATAAATTATTGAATCTGAATATGATGATGATAGTGATGATGAAAATATGCCTGTTATTCCTGAGGGTTATCTTTTTGATATGGAATCTTCTGCCGCTATTTTAGCTTGCAAAGATAGATATGAGCTTAAGAGGTTATTAGTTAAATGGAACAAAGAATCACTTAGAGATAAAATGAAACCCGACCCTGCTTTTGCTACTTCACCTATTTGTGTTCCCAATAAGGATTATGAATCTCTGTTGATCTTGATATAGTTACTTTGGTTGAATCTGATCCATTTTATGGCTATGAATCTGAAACTGTTGTGGCACATCTTACTAAGTTAAATGATATAGCTTCCCTGTTCACTAATGATGAGAGATCACGTTACTTTTATATACTCAAAATATTTTCATTCTCATTAAAGGGTGATGCTAAGATATGGTTTAATTCTCTTGATCCTGGTTATGTGCGTAGTCCCCAGGATATGATTTATTACTTCTCTGCTAAATATTTCCCTGCTCATAAGAAACAAGCTGCTTTGAGGGAAATATACAACTTTGTGCAAATTAAAGAAGAGAGTCTCCCAAAAGCTTGAGGGAGGCTTCTCAAGTTACTTAATGCTTTGCCTGATCATCCTCTTAAGAAACCCGAAATACTTGATATCTTTTATAATGGACTAACCGATGCTTCTAGAGAATACCTGGATAGTTGTGCTGGTTCTCTTTTTAGGGAAAGAACACCGGATGAAGCTGAAATTCTATTAAATAATATGTTGACAAAGGAAAATAATTGGGCACCTCCTGAGCCAGCTCCTGCTCCAATTACTGAGCCTATTCCTAAACCAACTCCGAAGAAGAGAGGAGTTCTATTTCTCAGTCCCGAAGATATGCTAGAGGCAAAGAAATCTATGAAAGAGAAAGGTATTAAAGCTGAAGAAGTTAAGAATTTACCTCCTATTGAAGAAATACATGGTCTTAATTCACCGCCTCTTGAAGAAACATATGATCTCAATTCTTTATTTACTGAAGAACCTCCTGATCCCGATATCCCGACACAGGTAGTAAAGGTAAATTCTCTCTATAGATATGATAAAGTTGAAGTCCCTCCTACTAAAATTGCTAGTTAGTGCTTGGATGAGTTTGATAACTTTATGTTTAAGCAAGACGACTTCAATGCTTATTTTGGTAGACAATTAAAAGAAAATGCTTATATGATTAGACGCTTGGGTGATTATATGGCTAATATTAAAGGCGAACTTAAACTTGTTAGCAAACATGCTTCTATGGTTACCACTCAAGTAGAACAAGTACTTAAGGCTAAAAAAGAAGTGCTTGATGAAATGAATAGTAAGAAAAATGATTATGCTGTTAGAGTGGCTACTAGAACCGGTAGAATAACTCAGGAACCTTTGTATCCTGAAGGCCACCCTAAGAGAATCGAGCAAGATTCTCAAACAAATAATATTGATGTTCCTAGTTCTTCTAAAAAGAAGAAGAAGAAAAATGATAGAACCGTGCAAACTTCTAGTGAACCTATTGCTGAACCACCTGATAATCCAAATGATATCTCTATGTCTGATGCTGAAACACAATCTGGTAATGAACATGAACCTAATGAAAATATTAATGATGATGTTCATAATGATGCTCAACCTAGTAATGATAATGATGTAGAAATTGAACCTGCTGTTGATCTTGATAACCCACAATCAAAGAATCAACGTTATGATAAAAGAGACTTTGTTGCTAGGAAACATGGTAAAGAAAGGGAATCTTGGGTTCAGAAACCCATGCCTTTTCCTCCGAAACCATCCAAGAAAAAGGATGATGAGGATTTTGAGCGCTTTGCTGAAATGATTAGGCCTATCTTCTTGCGTATGAGATTAACTGATGTGCTCAAAAGAAATCCTTATGCTAAATATATGAAGGATATCATTACTAATAAAAGAAAGATACCGGAAGCTGAAATTTCCCCCATGCTTGCTAATTATACTTTTAAGGGTGGTGTCGGTGTCAAAACCGGCGGATCTCGGGTAGGGGGTCCCGAACTGTGCGTCTAGGCCGGATGGTAACAGGAGGCAAGGGACACGAAGTTTTACCTAGGTTCGGGCCCTCTCGATGGAGGTAAAACCCTATGTCCTGCTTGATTAATATTGACGATATGGGTAGTACAAGAGTAGATCTACCACGAGATCAGAGAGGCTAAACCCTAGAAGCTAGCCTATGGTATGATTGTTGTTGTGTATGTTGTCCTACGGACTAAAACCCTCCGGTTTATATAGACACCAAAGAGGGTTAGGGTTACAAAGTCGGTTACAATGGTAGGAGATCTACATATCCGTATCACCAAGCTTGCCTTCCACGCCAAGGAAAGTCCCTTTCGGACACGGGACGAAGTCTTCAATCTTGTATCTTCATAGTCCAGGAGTCCGGCTGAAGGTATAGTCCGGCTATCCGAACACCCCCTAATCCAGGACTCCCTCAGTAGCCACTAAACCAGGCTTCAATGACGACGAGTCCGGCGCGCAGATTGTCTTCGGCATTGCAAGGCGGGTTCCTCCTCCAAGTACTTCATAGAAGATTTTGAACACAAAGATAGTGTCCGGCTCTGCAAAATAAGTTTCCACATATTGCCATAGAGAGAATAATATTTACACCAATCTAATCTGCTGACGTATTCCGTAGCGTGACACACCACGACCAAGCCTTTATCCGAGTCGTTTCATTATCCCACCTCAGCGCGTCATGCGAGGCGGTTTCCTTGGCACGTCTTGTTAAAGCAGAGATCGTGTCCCCTTATCCCGGGATTCTCATCAATACGAGCGTGGGTAACCCAACCGTGCCATTGATCACGGCGCTTGGAGATAAGCGAGTTTTACCAGGCTGGTGGGGACATGTAGTTGCGTCCACCCATATAAGGGGATAAGGATCCACCTTTTCACCTACGCCTTCTTCCTCCTTCGCCCATCCATTCTTGCGCACTCGAGCTCCAGCGCCCAAGTCCGCACTCCCCACCTCAACCTTCTCCAGCCATGTCCGGAGCGGGAGGCAAGTGGATGGTCTCCTCCGTCACGGAGGGACACATCAAAAAGCTGAGGAAGCCCGGATACCTGTCTAATGACATCGCGTACCGGCTTCCCGAAAAGGGGCAGCTCATCCCCACCCCTAGGCCCCATGAGAGGGTGGTGTTCCTCCCCCATTTCCTCCGCGGACTGGGCTTCCATCTCCACCCATTTGTCCGGGGGATCATGTTCTACTACAGCCTGGATTTCCACGATCTGGCCCTGAACTTTGTCCTCAACATCTCGGCGTTTATCATCGTGTGCGAGGCTTTCCTCCGCATCCGCCCCCATTTCGGCCTATGGCTCAAGACTTTCAATGTCAAGCTGAAGGTGGTGCGTGGCAACCATGCGGAGTGCGGAGGCGCCATGGTGGGCAAGATGGCCAACATCCTATGGCTCGAGGGCTCCTTTGTGGAGACCCTGAAGGGGTGGCAATCGGGGTGGTTTTACATCACCGAGCCACGCGACGCCGAATGGGTCGCACCCCCGAGTATCGATCCGGACCCCCTACGCGGCTCACCTCCTGGAAGGAGATGGGCCTGTCGTGGGGTAAGAAAGGAGAGCTAACCGGACTCCAAACATGCATCCAAACCCTGGTGGACAAGAAGCTCAAACTTGTCAACGTAGTCCAGGTTATGCTCATCCGCCTGATCCTCCCGTGTCAACAACGGGCTTTCAACCTATGGGAGTTCGACCTGGCGCGGCACCAAACTCTGAGCAGCCTCTTCGACACAACATACGAAGATGCCTGGAAGGTGCTTTTCAAGGGCGCCGAGGCCCCCGCATCCGCTACCGAGGACCACGGATTCAGTACGCGGCGTCACGCTCATGCTGTAAGCTGTTTTTTTCCTTTTATAGGGTATCGGTTTTTCATAGTTTGACTCCATGCGGGATCTAAGCTCCCTTACCTTTAACAGGACTGGCAGGTGACGTCCGGACAGATCAACTGTCCGGCTCCTTTGCCCGAAGGCCCAGCGGACGCTCGCTTAGCGAAGCTGCTGGTTCCGGCACCCTATGTGGTGCCGGAGAAGAAGGCCGCGGAAAAGGCCACGGGGACTCGAAAGAGTGCCCGGCGCCAGGAGGTGTCGGATCCATCATCCGACAGTTCCGAGGCGCATTCCTCCCGTGAAGACGAGGAGGAAGAAGAAGAGACCTCTCCCTCTCCAGCGGGAGGAGAGAAGAAAAGGAAGGCCGCCCCCTCTAGGGAGGCCGGAGGGTCCCAGAAGGGGAAAACCCTTCCTCCGGACTACTCCACCGATGCCGACGATGGCGGAGAGGAGTGGAAGCCCAGGGCCAAGCCCCTGGCAAAATCGTAAGTATCCGGATACCAGAGTAATTCATAGTATTCATTTATTGCACAGCTTTCCCTTACGTCGAATATGTTTATGCAGCCCACCCAAAGACCGGCTCGACGCGTCGTCGAGCGGTTCCTGGACTCGTCGGATGTGAACTCGCTTCTGACGGCTTCCTCCCCCCGCCCTACGGATGACACTGAAGTGTTGTCCCAAAAGGTTCCAAGCCGGGAGGAGGTGGTCCTGGAGGCGCCGCAAGGCGACCTCCCGGACTCCAGGAGTAAAGGGGATGAGACCCCCCAGGGCTCCAAGTCCAGCTCTAGGCCGGACACCGCTCCGGAACCTTCAAAGGTTCCAGAGTCCAGCGGGGGACCTCCTTCCAAGAGGAGCAAGCCCACCGTGCCGGTGACCCCCGTCCAACCGAAGGCGCCGGACAATCTGTTGGAGGTGCTCCAAGGCGCCTCCATCGATAAGGAGCACCGCACCATTATGAGTGCGGTGGTCCAGAAGGTTCAGTCTGCCAAGAGCGGACTGACTGAAGCTTGTACTAGCCTTTTAACAGGCTTTGAGGTAAGTAAATAATATTACCGCATAGACAGTAGCCCTTGATGCTCTGTTTGGCGTTCGGTAAGAAAAGCCGAATAGAGGATCAAATAAAATTCGCAGGAGTCTAACAAAAAGGAGTCAATATGCGTATGCAGGCTTCTCTGCTTGCGTCCGCCGCACTGACTGCGGAGGTGGACACGCTAAAGCAGAACCTCGAGTGGTCCGAGCAAGAGCTCGGTCGTGCCAAGAAGCAGCTCGAGGACAATGAAGGTAAGAAATACCTTGTTTATATATATATATATATATATATAAAGGTGCAATTGCAAAAAATGACAGGATTATCGTGGCTATTGTAGGGGCCACGTCTGAGGTGGCGACCCTTAAGCAAGCGCTGGTCGAGGCCGAGAAGAAGGCAGCCATGGAGCGCATCGAGCGGGAGAAGTATGAGGCCGAGGTTGGCAAGGTACGACAAGAGCTCCAGTCTCTCATGGAAAAACATGAGAGCTTGGAGCTTGACTCAAAGGCGCGAGCGTCCGAGCTCGCGGTGGCTATTGAAAATGCCAAGTCTGCCAAGGCCGAATCCCAGAAGACCCTCCAGGAGTTGGATGAGGTGAAGAAGATAGCGGCAGGTAAGGCATTCTTTATGCAAAGCAAACACATAAACGTGAGTTACTTGTTACTTACCCGAATCCGGAGCTCTCCAGGAGCGTTCGCAGATCTTCCCCGGAGTGTGTCTGATGCCGCCGCATTCTATCGAGCCGAGGAGGGCAGCTCGACAGAGAAGGTGTTCTGGTCTCAATATGCTGAGGCCGGACACCCCATGCCCCTGAGCGACCAGCTGAAGCAACTGGTCGAGCTCCACAAGGCGGCCGAACAGGCCATGAAGGGCCTCATAGTTCGGCTGTGGCCTGGAGGGGCTCTGCCTGGGAGCTATTTCGGGCTGGTGCGGCGGTTGGTGGAGGCCTGTCCAAGGCTCGAAGTCATCAAGCGCTCCGTCTGCATTGAAGGTGCCCGTAGGGCCCTTGCCCGTGCTAAGGTGCACTGGGCAAGCTGGATGCTGAGAAGCTTGTGAAGGATGGGCCACCGCCGGGGAAAGAGCATCGCAAGCCCGAGAATTATTATAAGGATGTTCTGAAGGGTGCCTACCTTGTGGCGGATGAATGTTCTAGGGATGTAATTTTTGAGTGAAACTTGCTCGTTTTGTCATGTGCGCTGAAAACTTGTTCATATGCGCTAAGCAATGCTGTTTGAATTTAAAATATTACCTTCTGTGCGGCTGTTTATCAATTCCGAGAGATGGCAAGTCGTTGGCTCCTGCCCCCGTGCCGCTAGTGCTGGGGTGTTCGGGGATAAACCTCAGCTCTTTTTCCCATGTTTGGGTCCTTCGAGGGAGGCGCTCAGCCCAACGAACAAGGCAATCGGACTATAATGCGTGAACACTCTCACTTAGCCATAGAATTCTATAATTTTAAATTTCAGTGAAGCCCCTGGTATTCAGAAGATCGAGTTCGGGGCGCTATCCACGCCTTGCCCGGACAGAGCCGGCTCCTCTCCCTAAGCGGCATAAGTCTTTAGGGACTCGAAAAACCTCTCGAATAGCGACCAGCTCTCGCTTCATCATGACAGTCGGTTTTAGCTTTCTCCACTGAGGTGATCGACCCAGCTCAACTGGGGCACAATCGCAGTGGTTCTCCTAGTGCTACCTTAGCCGATATAGCGGAACCTAAGGCACCAAAACATAGGAGCCGGGCAAACCCAACTATTGACCCAAGACATGATTCGGAGCCGATGCATATAATGCTATAAGTTCGGGGTGCCGCACTTGTTAAAGTGTTCAGACTTCTCACACCATATTGAGGGGTACTAAAGCCCCTGGCGTAGTTTGGTCGTACCAACGTGTACGGGTGCAACATGTCATTAAGGAACATATATAAAGAAAAAAGGTAATGCAAAAATAGACGAAAGCTATGCATTGTTTATTAAAAAGGGCTGCGATCAAAGCAGAACGATACAAATAGTGCGATAAGTGAAAGGTTGGACTAGTTAACATGTCCGTTTCAGGGGCAAGCTGCGGAATAGTATGCGGAACAGGTATACTGCTCGTGATAGAGACCACCTGGGAGTTCCGTAATGCGGCGTGGCTTGTCTGCTTCCCTGGTTCTTGCATCATTTGTGCGGCAATTGAACTGCCGAACAGGCCTTCCAAAGGATGGAGTCCTGAAAGTAAGAGAAAATTAAAAAATTGGCAGCCCCTGGTACGGTTTAAGCCGTGTTTCGGGAGTGCCGTGATGGTGCCCCTCCCCCTGTACCCATGGTATCTCTAGAGCATAGTTATGTACGCGAAGTACTGGCGTCGCCTTTTTGCGAGGGTTGGGGTTGGGGCCGCATTGCTACGCCTACTCGGATCATGCCAGGCGATCTTGTTGTAGGTTACTCCGGGCGTGCTTGATGGTGTCTAGTCGTTTAGTGGCCAGACTGGAGAACTGCCTGGAGAGGCTGCTTTGTACTTCCGCTGCAAGGGCCGCCATGTGCTCCTCCGTTCGGACGGAGCGTTCGGTGTTTCCATTGACCGTAATTACTCCTCGAGGGCCTAGCATCTTGAGCTTAAGGTATGCGTAGTGCGGTACCGCATTGAACTTGGTGAATGCGGTTCGCCTGAGCAGTGCGTGATAACCACTACGGAATGGGACTATGTCAAAGATTAACTCCTCGCTCCGGAAATTATTCGGAGATCCGAAGACCACTTCAAGTGTGACTGAGCCTGTACAGTTGGCCTCTACACCTGGTATTACGCCTTTAAAGGTCGTTTTGGTGGGCTTAATCCTCGAGGGATCTATGCCCATTTTCCGCACTGTATCCTAGTAAAGCAGGTTCAGGCTGCTGCCGCCGTCCATAAGGACTCTAGTGAGATGAAATCCGTCAATAATTGGGTCTAGAACCAATGCGGCTAATCTGCCATGACAGATGCTAGTGGGATGGTCCCTTCGATCAAAGGTGATCGGGCAGGAGGACCATGGGTTGAACTTTGGGGCGACTGGCTCTACCGCGTATATGTCCCTTAACACGCGCTTCCGCTCCCTTTTGGGGACGTGGGTTGCGTATATCATGTTCACCGTCCGCACTTGTGGGGGGAAACCCTTCTGTCCCCTAATGTTCGGCGGCCGGGGCTCCTCGTCGTCATCGCTATGCAGCCCCTTGTCTTCATTTTCGGCATTTAACTTGCCTGCATGCTTGAACACCCAACAATCCCTGTTGGTGTGATTGGCCGACTTTTTGGGGGTGCCATGTATCTGGCACAAGCGGTCGAGTATTCGGTCCAAACTGGACGGTCCCCTAGGATTCCTTTTGAATGGATTTTTCCGCTGACCGGATTTAGAGCCTCTGAATCCGGCATTAACTGCCGTGTCCTCAGCATTGTCGTCGTTAATGCGGCGCTTCTGCTTGTTGCGACGCGACCTGCCACTACTGTCCCTGGTGTCCGAATTACCAGGGTTCTTGGTCATATTGTTGCTACGAGCAAGCCAACTGTCTTCTCCCGCGCAAAAGCAGGTCATGAGTGTCGTGAGTGCTGCCATAGATTTCGGCTTTTCCTGTCCAAGGTGTCGGGCCAGCCACTCGTCACGGATATTGTGCTTGAAGGCTGCTAGGGCCTCAGCGTCCGTACAGTCGACTATTTGATTTTTCTTTGTTAGGAACCGTGTCCAGAATTTCCTGGCCGATTCCTCTGGCTGCTGAATTACGTGACTTAGGTCATCGGCGTCTGGGGGTCGCACATAAGTGCCCTGGAAATTGTCGAGGAATGCGGCTTCCAGGTCCTCCCAACAACTGATAGATCCTGTTGGCAAGCTGTTAAGCCAATGCCGAGCTGGTCCTTTAAGCTTGAGTGGGAGGTATTTGATGGCGTGGAAATCATCGCCGCGGGCCATGTGGATATGAAGGAGATAATCCTCGATCCATACCGCAGGATCTGTTGTGCCATCATATGATTCGATGTTTACGGGTTTGAAACCCTCGGGGATTTGTTGATCCATTATTTCGTCTGTGAAGCATAGTGGGTGTGCGGCACCTCTGTACTGGGCTATATCATTAGGTAGCTCCAATGAGCTTTGTCTACTATGTTCGGCCCTGCCGAATTTGTGGCCGGTGTGACGGTTACCGTCTCGCACCGTGGGGCGCCCCCATGATCCGTAGATCGATCTTGTTTGCCTTGCCTTGTCCTCCAACACATCTCGTAAGTCCGGCGCATATTCCCGTGCCTTGGTACGGGGTGCGTCTTGAGTGGAGGGCAGAGAGGCCTCTCTGTCGCGGCCACGAGGTGGCCGGTCGGCCGCATCAAGTGCTTCCTCCTCTAATCGGGGTAGCAACCTGCGCTTTGGGTAGCTCTTGGAGGGGCGTTCGAGTTTATGCTCTTCGGCCGCAAGGACTTCAGTCCATCTGTCGGCTAGCAAATCTTGATCAGCTCTAAGCTGTTGCTGTTTTTTCTTGAGGCTTCTTGCCGTGGCCATAAGCCTATGTTGAAAACGCTCTTGCTCGACGGGATCCTTTGGCACGACGAATTCGTCATCGTCGAGGCTTGCCTCGTCTTCGGAGGGAGGCATATAATTATCGTCCTCGACCTCTCTGTCTGCCGCTCTCTCATGAGGGCTGGTTTCTCCATCCTCCTGTGCTAAATCTTGCTGGAGGGGATTTTCTTCGGCACTTTCCGGAGTGTTATTATCTCCCGTGCTGGAATTGCCGTATTTGTTTTGGCGGGATTTTGAGCGGCGCCGCTGACGCCGGCGCTTAGGCTGTTTCTTGGAGGGGTCATCCTCCGCTGTTCCATCGCCATCTCCTTCTTTTGGGGTGTCCACCATGTATATGTCATATGACGAGGTGGCTTTCCAGGGCCTAGTAGGCGCTGGTTCTTCATCATCTCCTTCATCGGCGTCCATACCGTCGATGTCTTCGGAGTCGAAGTCGAGCAAGTCGGTTAAGTCGTCGATAGTGGCTACAAAGTGGGTGGTGGGTGGGCTTTGAATTTCTTCATCGTCCGTACCCCAACCTTGCTGACCGTAGTCCGGCCAGGGCTCTCTTGATAAAGAGAGAGACTTCAGTGTCTTTAGAATATCGCTGAAAGGCGAGTGCTGAAAGATGTCCGCGGCAGTAAACTCCATGATCGGCGCCCAATCGGATTCGATCAGCAGGGGCGCGGAGGGTTCGGAGTCCGGAGAGGACTCCAGCTCCTTGGAGTCACGAGTTTCGCAGAGTGCGGGGCTGGTGTTCTGCTCAATCGCCGTTGGGATCGCAGCCCCCGAGGTGGTGTCCAACCGCCCATCCTCGATCGGCGCAGTTGGCTCCGAATTAAGGGTCGAAGCTGATGCGGGTGCGGCCTCCAGGGCACTGTTCGGCGGCAGAGCTAGATCATGCTCGTCAGGATAGTGCGGCGCGCTCGGCAGTGGCTCGAATCCGTCGAAGATCAAGTCCCCGCGGATGTCAGCCGTGTAGTTTAAACTTCCAAATCTGACCTGACGGCCAGGGGCGTAGCTTTCGATCTGCTCCAGACGGCCAAGTGAATTGGCCCGCAGTGCGAAGCCACCGAAAATGAAGATCTGTCCAGGGAGGAAGATCTCACCCTGGACTGCATCGCTATTTATGATCGTAGGAGCCATCGAGCCTGACGGCAACGACACAGAGGAACTCTCAATGAAAGCACCAATGTCGGTGTCAAAACCGGCGGATCTCGGGTAGGGGGTCCCGAACTGTGCGTATAGGCCGGATGGTAACAGGAGGCAAGGGACACGAAGTTTTATCCAGGTTCGGGCCCTCTCAATGGAGGTAAAACCCTACGTCCTGCTTGATTAATATTGATGATATGGGTAGTACAAGAGTAGATCTACCACGAGATCAGAGAGGCTAAACCCTAGAAGCTAGCCTATGGTATGATTGTTGTTGTGTATGTTGTCCTACGGACTAAAACCCTCCGGTTTATATAGACACCAGAGAGGGTTAGGGTTACAAAGTCGGTTACAATGGTAGGAGATCTACATATCCGTATCGCCAAGCTTGCCTTCCACACCAAGGAAAGTCCCTTCCGGACACGGGACGAAGTCTTCAATCTTGTATCTTCATAGTCCAGGAGTCCGGCTGAAGGTATAGTTCGGCTATCCGAACACCCCCTAATCCAGGACTCCCTCAGGTGGAATACCAAAGAAATTTGGAGAGACCCCGGAGTACCTACTATACCTTGCTCCATTAAAAGAAATTATATTAAAACTACTTTATGTGATCTTGGAGCCGGTGTTAGTGTTATGCCTCTCTCTTTATATCGTAGACTTGACTTGAATAAGCTGACACCTACCAAAATATCTTTGCAAATGGCTGATAAATCAATTGCTATACCTGTCGGTATCTGTGAGGATGTGCCTGTTGTGGTTGCAAACGTTACTATTTTAACGGACTTTGTTATTCTTGATATTCCCGAGGATGATAGTATGTCTATTATTCTTGGAAGACCTTTCTTAATACTGCAGGGGCTGTTATTGATTGCAACAAAGGCAATGTCACTTTTCATGTTAATGGTAATGAGCATACGGTACACTTTCCGAGGAAACAACCTCAAGTTCATAGTATCAACTCTATTTGAAAAATTCCATCGATTATATTTGGAGGTTTTGAATTTCCTCTTCCTACTGTCAAGAAGAAATATGATATTCTTATTATTGGGGATGTGCATATCCCCGTCGAGGTAACCTAGTGTTATTCGAAATTTCTCCGGTTGCAACAAGACTTGATCAACCTTGTTAGTGGATTTTTTTTGATGAGCATGAGATGGATGAAACTAGAAGCACAACCTTCTGTACTCCACTTTTACTTTCTGTTGTTTATATTAAATAAAGTAAAAATAGTATTTTTCTGCCTGTTTCCCGACTTATCCGTGCAATATAAAAATATCCCGAAAATAAAAGTCCTCAGAATGACATGCCAATTTAATATGATTTTTTCGGGAATATTTGAGGATTTACTGTGCAAAAATTACCGCGGGAGGAGCTGCCACCTGGCCACGAGGGTGGTGGGCGCGCCCCCCCTCTAGGGCGCCCCCTGCCTTGTGGGCCCATGGTGGCCCTCCTCCACTTATCCCAGCACCCATCTTCTTCCTCTGTCTCACACAAACCCAAAAAACCAACTCAAGCACGAGTTCCAGCCACTTTTGTTGTGATTTTCGATCTCCTTGCTCAAAGCACCTCTCGCAAAACTGCTTGGGGAGATTGTTCCTTGGTATGTGACTCCTCCATTGGTCCAATTAGTTTTTGTTCTAGTGCTTTATTCTTTGCAAATTTGTGCTGCATAGGTGACCATGTTCTTGAGCTTGCATGTCAAATTTATATGGTTCCAAGTGGTTCTAATGCTTGATTTAGGCTTTAGGCACTTGTAGGAGTAGTTGCTATCAATATTATTGAAGTTGGTTCATTTTTGTTTGAAGTTACTAAAAATTTCAGAATCTTTCAGAGAAAAACAATATGCTTAGGAAGATGTTTCAAGGTGGTTCCTCTAAGAAGCAAGGACCCAGGATTGCTATGCGCGATGCTGACAAGGATCCCCCAAGAGACGCTCCAATACGGCCTTGTGAATGGCCGTCAGAAAGTTTTATGGACCGTGCGGGAATTAAAGAAAAATTCAAAGCATATTTGTGCAATGCCGGTCTTGAGGATTTTGAGGCTAACAAATGCCCCCAGTATCATGATCTCACAAGTTCATTTGTGAGGAGGTTTGAGTATTCATCTTCGCGTAATTCTCCTTCAGTCATGTTTGATCTTTATGACAAATCTTATACCATGGACCTAGAGGATTTCACTCTTGCATGCAAACTTCCATCATGGGGCAGTATTAGGGATCCCCCTAAATCTGAATTTAGAAACTTTCTTGCTAGTATAACTGTAGGGGAATCTAGAGATATAACGTAGGCTACCATAGGGAGCATTCACTTTCCTGCTATACATTATTTTGCTCTCTTCATCGGTAGATGCATAAATGCTAAGGATGAAGCATGTCACATGTGTTTCCCTGATCTTAGCATTCTTAGGAGTGCTGTGTCAGGAGACCAATCTTATCATATGGGAGCCATTGTAGCTCGTAGGTTGCATCATAATAGACATAATGGAGATTTCTTTGGAGGAATTTATGCAACCCGCTTAGCTCATTTTCTTGAGATAGACATTCGTGAGGGTGATACGGAGTTGCCTCCTGCATATTTAGATTATGACTCTATGGCTTCGCACCAGTTTGTCGAGAGGCCTGAATCACCTCTCTTATATCGTTTAATTTTTGATAAACGGCGTGTTTTCCGTATTACTTTCCCCGCTCCTGCTTTCTTTGATTCACAGACAAAAAGAAGATATGTTATTACCAGAGAGGAGGCAGAAGAGTACGAGAGGAGAGCAGAGGCAGCTCGTCTCCACGCTGCAGCTCAGCAGGCGATAACCGCTGCACATCAATATGATCCCAACTATTCTTCCTCATCATAGTACGACCCCAACAACTATTATTATGGATATCCGCCAGGCCAGCCGTGGCCATAGACCAACTTAGGCCAAAAGCCTAAGCTTGGGGGAGTACGTATTTCTCACCGACATTACATTTATGTTCACACACACTCATTACTAGATGTCGGTGCTCATACTTTTTCACTGTAATATCCATGCTAGTTTATTTTCTTTTTCCTGCTTTCTTCTTGTGTGTTTGTTAAACCTTAAGAAAAACCAAAAAAATTAGTAGTAGTTTATTTTTCTGCTGTAGTAGTAATAATTAAAAAGAAAACCCAAAAATATTTCCCGTTCTTCTTTTGCTTGTTGGGAGCCTTCTCGTGTAAATAGTTTTATTTCTTTTCTTTTCTTTGGGGGTCAGTAGGAGAAGACCATAATTAAATTGTTGAAGTGGCTCTTATATGCATTATTGTTGATTTAACCCAGAGCCCATATTGCCTTGTCTTCTCCTGTTTATGGAATGCTCGCAGATTCCAGCTTAGTCCAATGCACGTGCACTCTTATTATTATTCACACCGTTCGGTCGTGCAAGTGAAAGGCAATTATGATGATATATGATGGACTGACTGAGATGAGAAAAGCTGGTATGAACTCAACCTCTTTTGTTTTTGTAAATATGATGAGTCCCTTGTTCTTGATTCAGCTTATTATGAATAAACATGTTTGCAATGACAATTAGAGATCATAGTTGCGTGTTCCATGCTTGATTAGCTATGAGTTATAATGATTTACCTTGTGTGCCAACATGCTATTGAGATGGTTATGATGTGGTATGATGGGGTGGTATCCTCCTTTGAATGATTTACGTGACTTGACTTGGCACATGTTCACGCATGTAGTTGAAACAAATCAACATAGCCTTCACGATATTTATGTTCATGGTGGATTACATCCTACTCATGCTTGCATCCAATGTTTATTAATTTTAATGCATGTACATGGCTGTTGTCGCTCTCTAGTTGGTCGCTTCCCAGTCTTTTGCTAGCCTTCACTTGTACTAAGCGGGAATACTGCTTGTGCATCCAATCCCTTAAACCCCAAAGTTATTCCAGATGAGTCCACCATACCTTCCTATTTGCGGTATCTACCTGCCGTTCCAAGTAAATTTGTATGTGCCAAACTCTAAACCTTCAAATAAACATTCTGTTTTGTATGCTCGAATAGCTCATGTATCAACCAAGGCTGTCCTTATCTTCCGTGTTAGGCGGGTTATTCTCAAGAGGAGTGGACTCCGCTCCTCACTCATGAGATAAATGGCTGGTCACCGGGATGCCCAGTCCCATGCTTTATGCAAACTAAATCAAAATTAATTGCAAAGAAAACTCCCCCTGGGACCTGATGTATGTTGGAGGCACTCGTTGTTTCGAGCAAGCCATGGATTGATGCTTGTTGGTGGAGGGGGAGTATAAACTTTACCATTCTGTTTGGGAACCGCCTATAATGTGTTTAGCATGGAAGATATCGCCATCTCTTAGTTGTTACGTTGACAATGAAAGTATACCGCTCAAAATACAATTTATCTCTATTTCAAAACTGAGCTCTAGCACCTCTACAAATCCCTGCTTCCCTCTACGAAGGGCCTATCCATTTACTTTTATGTTGAGTCATCACCCTCTTATTAAAAAGCACTAGCTGGAGAGCACAGCCGTCATTTGCATTCATCACTGTTAATTTATATTGGGTACGACTATGACTAGATCTCCTTTACCATGAATTACAATGTCTAGTCAGTCCTTGATCTTTAAAGGTGCTATGCATTTATGCTTTGAAGTCTCAGAAAGGGCTAGCGAGATACCATCTTGTTATATCATATTATGATTGTTTTGAGAAAATGTTGTCATTCGAGATTTATTATTATGGCTTGCTAGTTGATCATGTTATTGATATGAGTAATTATGAGACCTGAGAATTATTGCAAATGTGGTTAGTTATGATCTATGCTGAAAACTTGAATGCTGGCTTGACATAGTTACAACAACAAGAGCAAACAGAGTTTGTAAAAGTTTTTCTTTCTTTCTGTCAGTTTGTCAACTGAATTGCTTGAGGACAAGCAAGGGTTTAAGCTTGGGGGAGTTGATATGTCTCTGTCGTATCTACTTTTCCAAAAACTTTTGCCCTTGTTTTGGACTCTAACTTGTACGATTTGAATGGAGCTAACCCGGACTGACGTTGTTTTCAGCAGAATTTCCATGGTGTTGTTTTATGTGCAGAAAACAAATATTCTCAGAATGACCTGAAACTCCACGGAACATCTTAGAAAAAATAATAAAAAATCATCGCCAAAGATGAAGACCAGGGGACCCACACCCTTCTCACGAGGGTGGGGGGCGCGCCCCCCTAGGGTGCGCCCCCTACCTCGTGGGCCCCCTGGATGCCCTCCGACGCCAACTCCAACTCCAACTCTATATATTTGCTTTTGGAGAGAAAAAAATTAGAGAGAAGAAATCATCGCGTTTTACGATACGGAGCCACCGCCAAGCCCTAAAACCTCTCGGGAGGGCTGATCTGGAGTTCGTTCGGGGCTCCGGAGAGGGGGATTCGTCGCCGTCATCATCATCAACCATCCTCCATCACCAATTTCATGATGCTCACCGCCGTGCGTGAGTAATTCCATCGTAGGCTTGCTGGACGGTGATGGGTTGGATGAGATTTATCATGTAATCGAGTTAGTTTTTGTTTGGGTTTGATCCCTAGTATCCACTATGTTCTGAGATTGATGTTGCTATGACTTTGCTATGCTTAATGATTGTCACTAGGGCCCGAGTGCCATGATTTCAGATCTGAACCTATTATGTTTTCATGAATATATGTGAGTTCTTGATCCGATCTTGCAAGTCTATAGTCACCTACTATGTGTTATGATCCGGCAACCCCGAAGTGACAATAATCGGGACCACTCCCGGTGATGACCATAGTTTGAGGAGTTCATGTATTCACCATGTGCTAATGCTTTGTTCCGGTTCTCTATTAAAAGGAGGCCTTAATATCCCTTAGTTTCCAATAGGACCCCGCTGCCACGGGAGGGTAGGACAAAAGATGTCATGCAAGTTTTTTTTCCATAAGCACGTATGACTATATACGGAATACATGCCTACATTACATTGATGAATTGGAGCTAGTTCTGTGTCACCCTATGTTACGACTGTTACATGATGAACCGCATCCGACATAATTATCCATCACTGATCCGGTGCCTACGAGTTTTCCATATACTGGTTTTCGCTTATTTACTTTCCCGCTGCTACTGTTACAATCACTACAAAATACCAAAAACATTACTTTTGCTGTCTTTACTTTTGTTGCCGCTACCACCACTATCATATTACTTCGCTACTAAACACTTTGCTGCAGATACTAAGTTTCCAGGTGTGGTTGAATTGACAACTCAGCTGCTAATACTTGAGAATATCCTTTGGCTCCCCTTGTGTCGAATCAATAAATTTGGGTTGAATACTCTACCCTCAAAAGCTGTTGCGATCCCCTATACTTGTGGGTCATCAGTCACCATGGCCCAATCAGAGGCCTTATCATGGGCAAGTTCTGTTCCAATGGCAAGGACCGAGCCTTGACGAGTGGTTCCGATCCCCCGCCATAGATCAGCTCGAGAAGCTCAGTTTACTGATGGGCATATGCGCTTGCTACCAATGTCCGTGCTCCACTTCGCGTCCATGTTGCGCCTCGCCAAGTTCATGAATTTCCATCCCCCCTTAATGACACGCCCACTCTTTTTCTACCACGACTGAATCACCTCGAGCTCGTTGCCGTCTGCATCCCAAAGGATGACATGGAGCGCCTGCTCTGTGGCTCTGTCGCACTCGAGTTCCTTCGTCTTCAGGCGATAAATTGGTCGAGTACCTTCCACATCACCTCCAGGACTCTCCGGACAATTTATGTGTGTTGCTGGTGCTGCAACGTGAGATCACAAAAGGTGGACCACAGTATGGTCATTGAGGACACACCTTCACTTTAGAGATTACTTGTAGTAATCAACAAGGTCCAACAAGAATCAATGTCATTTATGTGCTGAAATTGACAGTGGTGGGCTAATCGTATGTCAAATACTACTACTTTCAGGTACAACAGTCGCCTTATACCTCTCTTTCTTGATATCAACATTATTTCTAGTTTTGAAGATGTATGTTCGTCTGTCATCCAACAAAGCTTCACCCAGATTCTGGGCACAGTGAAGGTCTTGGCGCTAGAATCTGTCGGCCCCAACCTGGACCAAGTTGTCAGTTGCCTGAGATGCTTTCCGTGCCTAAAGAAGTTGTATATCGAGGTGATGTTCCTTTCCTATTAAATGTTAACCATAAGAGCATCTCCAGCCGTTTGGTCCCCCCAGGGCGCCGAAAAAGAGCCCCCTGGGGGTGAGCCGGCGCTAGATTGGTGCGTGGGGGCGAGCGGGTTCCCAGCCGCTCGCCCAAGGGTTGCTCCAGACGCATATTTTTTTTATTTTAAAACATCTGAATTCGACAATGTTCTGCCAAATTCGGCAAAAATTTGGCTAACTTGACATTCATATTCAACATGTTTGGCGTTTACATAAATTATTAAAAAAAATACATCTACAGGGCGAAGAAGTCGCTGAGCGCGGCGAAGTCGCCGACGTCCTCGTCGGCGGCGGCCTTCTCCTTCTTGATGGCGTGGCCGACCCTGCTGCTGGACCCCTGTCCGGCGTCCCCAAGGCGGACCGGTGGCGGCGGCGCGTCGTCGTCGTGGCTGTCGTCGAGGGCGACGATGCCTCCCTCGTCCCAGCCGCGGCGCCGGGCTTCGAAGCGCTCGAAGGCGGCGATCTGGCGCTGCAGCTCCGTTTGCGCCCAGTCGTCGCGCGCCCACTTCAGGGCCGCCTCGTTGTCGAGCTCCTCCTCCTTGACGCCGTCGACGAGCCCGGGGAACCCCGGCTCCCGCTTGACGGTGGCAAGCCCCGGCTCCATCTTCGGTTTGACGAAGCGCGGAGGTGCCGAGGAGGGGGCGCGCCGGCCGCCCTCGTTAATGACGATGTCGGCGCTGTGGGTGCGCCGACCGAGTGGTGTCTCCACGCCGGGCTCAGGCTTGATGCCGAAGAGCGCCGGCGAGGAGGAGTGGGAGGAGGAGGAAGAGAAGGAAGAGCCGAACCTCCTCGGCACCCACGGCCCGGGACTTCGGCGGGGGGGAGGGGGGACGGGCGCCGCGGCAGGGTATGCCAGCGGCGGGTTGTTGCCGCCCTCGAGTTACTTCAGCACCCCGTGCAGTGTGCGGCCGGGGACGCCCCACCAGAGGCGGCGGCCGTCGCTGTTCTTGATGCCCCCACCACCGACGCCCTGTTCGTGGACGGTAGCCGCTGTGCCTGCTGCCGCTGGAAATACTCCGTCCACACCGCATGGTTGTCGGTGACGTACCGGGGGAGGGCGTACTGCTCCTCAGTCAGGGACGACCGCACGCGGTCGACCTCGGCGGCGAAGACGTCGAGGCGCGCGTCGACGTCCGGTACCGGGGGGATGGGGATGCCGCCATTGCTTAGCCTCCACCCCGTTGGCCCGGCGCGCATGTCCGGCGGCGCCGGGATGTTGGCCTCGAACAGAAGCCACGCCTCCGACGACTGGAGCGAGCGGCGGCCGAAGCCGTTGGCCTCCATGGTATCGCTGGGGAAGCGTTCGGCCATCGCTGGAGAGGGAACGAGGGAAGGGGAGGACGGGGGAGATAGAGCTCGATGGCGTAGACAGGAGAAAGCAGAGCTCGGCGGCGGCTGGTTTGGGCTCGGGCTGGTGTGGCCAACGACCAGGGGGGTCTTTTTAGCCCGTGTCGTGTGTATGCGTGGCGGGAGGGGAGGCGTCGTCGCGCCGCCCGTGAGGCGTCGGCCCGTGAGGAATCAATGGAAGGCTGACCGGCGGCAGCCTTGCCATTGATTCCCCGCGGGAAATCGAGGCGTGCTGGGGGAAGACGAGGCATCGTCTTGCTGACGCGGCTGGCCCGCGGCTCTTTCTCGCTAAAACCGTTCGCCCCAGCGCCCCCCGGCACCCCTCAGCGCGCCGGGTTCGGCCTGGGTCTGCCGACGTCAGTTTGGTCCCAAGCCGGCGAAAAACGGGCTACCGGGGGCCCGACTAGGCCGATTTTTTGGCGTCGGCGTGGCAAAAAATGCCTGGGGAGGGCCTGTTGGGGATGCGGCTGGAGATGCTCTAAGGGAGTTCAATTTTTTGCACCTTTTCCCAAGTTTACAATGACAATGTACTACGATCTCTGAGGGAATTTTGGAGGATTTCAGGACATACACCCCCCGCCACATATTGGTTGCTTGATTCATATGGTTACAATCCATAAGCATTTCTCCTTTGGATTCATCTATACTAGTTTTCTAAGGGAATTTTTCATCCAACCCAACCTCTTGTGAAGAAGGCTACATGTTTCTAGACTGTAATCAAATGCCCATGTTAATCATGTCAAATCGAAGATGGCACGTTGGTGCATTTTACAAATCCTGCAAACAAAATAGGCGTGTGGTAGTGTTCAAAACTACATGTAGGCACTAACACGTTCTCTTCTTTTGCAGATAATAATAGGCCCGGAGGTGGATAATGTTCATAATGACAATCACAGCGAATGCCTAGATCTGCATCTCTCGAATATTACTTTGAACTCCTACCAAGGGACCTTACTGGAGATTATACTCGCCAGGTTCTTTCTTGCCAGAGCAAAGGTGCTGAGGGTACTGAAGTTGAACACGCATTTAATTAGAAAAGATGAATGGTATGTTGATCAGAGCCGGCAGGTAGTGTAGAATGGAAGAGGCTCCAAAAAAGCTAAACTTTGTTCTGGAAGAGCATATGGCAGAGCAATTGGAAGTCATTGTGTCAAACCCATACATGACTTGTCAGCGGCTGATCCCTTCATAGAAATGACGATGTTTGCAATGTTTGAATTTGGGCGTTGTCATCTTTGAATTTAAACCTTGCAATGTTTATGGTATTTGTTATATAACATAATTGGATGTTTAATTTGGTATTACAATCATGTCATGTTACAAGTATATATATGTTGTTATTCTGTGCACAGAGCATAGATGTTCTGTAGACAGAGCGTATCACAACACATATCATCGGGGATATCCCCGCGGTATGACCCGGCCGGAGATATGACCCGGCCGGGACTTGATGTTACATTGGTGACCCGGCAGACACAGTCATGTAACCCGGCAGACACAATCATATAACCCGGCAGACACAGTCATATAAGCCAGATAGTTAAGCAGACAGTTAAGTCAGACAGTTAAGCCGGACAGTTAGGTCAGACAGTTAAGCCGGACAGTTAAGCCAGATGGTAAGCCAGATTGTAGATCAACAGTTAAGAAGCCCGAAACGTTAAGAAGCCCATGGAGAGAAGCCCATGGAGAGGAGTCAGAATAGTTAAGTCTTAAGTCCGAATTGGACTTTACATGTAACCCGACCCTTTAACATATATAAGGAGGGGCAGGGCACCTCAAGAGGGACAAGTGGAATAATGATTAAGTCTAGACACAACTAGGAGAGCCGGAGTTACGGTGACTCCTTCATGATGATAATGAGACCTAGCCACAAACAACATGTAGGGTTGTTACCGAATGATGTTTCCCGGGGTCCGAAGATGTCTAAATCTTCGTCTTACGTGTTGCGTCTCTCAATTCCAATCAACCCCTTCAAACTACCGCATAGATGCGTTGGCCCCATGACTAAGTCCTCACACTAGGACATCTGTCATGACGTTTTCACGACAGTTGGCGTCCACCGTGGAGCCTGCGCACGGTGGTGTTGAGTTCTTAGAGGGATCTTTTTCAGGGTTTGAGAAATTTGCAATTCAATTTGCTATCGTCGGTTGAACAAAATTAAAACTCGGAGGAAGACCCGGACGTGCACGGGTCAAATCTGCCACAACCGGACTCTGCTTCGTTACCAAGTCGTCCAGGGTCTCGTGCGTCGTCTACGCCACCAAGTCGCCGGGATCAAGACTTGCCAAATAAAGCTGCCACCTCACGTGATCCGTCGAAGCTAGCAGGTCCCGGTGACCGTAGAAGGCATATCAAGTTAATTTCTGTCCAAATCAAACCAATACAAGACTCAAGACCTGCGGCCAACATGGCCTTGACCTGCTTGGCACCCGCGACTTTTGCTCCGCCCTCGGCTCTGCTTCGGACTGCCGCAAGTCACCGCGGCTTCGAAGTGCCTTGGCCCCGCCTACGGCCTCAAGTGTTTTTTCCTCCGCGGTTTTACATCACCAGTGCCGCTCCTGACCGCCGGTTTCCGGTGAGCCGCCGCCACGGGGCGGCTCTATTGTTTTAGCCGCGCTTTCGCTGTTCTCCATTCAACCGCGGCCTCCCCTCACCCGCGTTGCTCTCCTCTGAGCCGCGCCTTACTGCCGGAGAACAGCGAAGAGCCGCCATTCGCCTCCGCCAAGAGCCGACCGATGAGTCGTCACCGCAGTTTCGCCTTCGGGTCCCCACTGTTTCTTCAAGCCATGGCCGCGCCAGGAGCTGCTTTAAACCACCTGAGAGCCGCCACCGGTGCTCCGACCCTCCGTGACCCGCCTTTGCGCTTCGCCTCACCGGCTTTCGCCTTTGATGACTCGCCCACAACACTCCCACCAGCACGCTTGGTTACTCAAACTACCGATGTTGTGGCCATCGCCTTGCTCCAAACCGCCGCCATGGCCTTCGTTTAATCGCCCTGCAAGTCACCTCCGTCCGTGACCCGGACCGAATGGCCATTGCAACCCGGATCGAACGGCCACCGCGAGCCGTCGGCTTTATTCCGTCAAACTCCGTCGAGCCGGCCCTGAGCCATTGCCGTCCTACCAACTCGCACTTCACCCCTGCCGGAGCAGGCCTCGGGCCATCCTTGCAGCTGCGCCAAGCCGCCGCAATGACCCGCCGCGCCTTGACCCACCCCGCTGCTATGGCCTTGGCCTACCACCACGCATTGAGTCGCCGCTGTACCGCGTCGTCTGGCCGCTACTGTTTCTCGTGCCCGCAAGAACGGTTCGTTCCATTGCTGTGCCGCTGCCGGGTCAATGACCTGCCGTGGAGCATCTCTGTGTTAAATCGCTGAACCACCAATGACGAGCTATCGGCTGTTTCTTTAACTGCACTATAGCTGCTGCTGTTCCAGTGCTCCGCGGCGAGCCGCCTTCGCATGACTCACCGGCCTTGAGCCGCCGTCCGCCTCCTGAATCGACTGCGAGCCGCCTTGAGCCGGCCTCGTTCCGCCTTGGCCTCGTTTTAGCATGCTCAGAGCTACCAGTACCACTACAAGCCGCCGCCCTGGCTAAAATCGCCGCATGACCTTAATCCACCTAGGTTTTCTCCGGCTCCAAATCGCCAAAGCCTTTTTCAGCTGCAGGCAGGCCTCAAACCACTTGACCGGGTATCAACTAGTACAACCTTGAGCCGATGGGTTTCGCCTTCGCCTTCCACCGGCGCTGGCCACCACGGCTGTTTCGGGGCCGCCTCACACCACTGCCTGTAGGAGCTCCATCGCTGAGTCGCCTCGGCCGAGCAATCTTACCGCAGCCTCGCTCGCTCTATGAACCGCCGCGCACTGAGTCGCCCTCATGGACCTAATGGCCGGCCCGCCATCTTCCTTGCTGGTATCGCTTCTGAGCCGCCGTTGTGGGTCGTCGCCTCCGAGCCTCAAAATTTCCGGATCTCGCGGCCTTAATTGCCCGGCTGTGCACCGCCATACGCGCCTGAGCCGCAGGCGAATTGCTTCGCAACCACCCCGTCGGTTGTACTCCGCAGGCAAATCTACAAGCTGCCACAACTTGCCTTCAAATCACCAAAATCAGTGGAATATAATTGGATATTATATTTGGAAGTGGCTGAAGATTACAACGTTTTCCTTATTGAGCATGGAGGGACCTGTGCTGGGAAGTTAGTTTTCTAAAAGGCTAAACGCAAGTTCAGTGATTAAGGACTTGCACAATTTTTTTTGCTATGGTCGTCGCTCACGTGGGCATCGAATACCATCGATTGTCAATGATACGGCTCCACCCGGGGTCAGCTCTGGCCGAACGGCCGCATCAAATCGCCGGCCTCGCCGCTCCTCCGCCTCTCCCCGGCCCTGTTGTCACGGACACGCGTCGAGCTCCTGCTCTGCGAGTGCCTCTCTGCCTCGTTTGTCGCTGAGCCGCCCTTGCCGGACACACCTCGCAGTGCCTTACCTTGAGCCGTCGCTACGGGTCAGTTTCAACCCGCCAGAGTCTGCTTTGAGTCGCCATCGCAACGCTCAAAGGAGAACCCGCAGGCTCCGGTTCGCCTTGTCGCTGGCCCGCCGGTGTATGATGGCTGCTGTACTCCGACGCTAGCTCACCCGCGGCCCCCGGCTCATCACTGCTCCGCTGCTCAAGCCGCTGTGCTGCTGCGCTGCTGAGTCGCCGTCACTGTCGCGGATCCCTTGAGCTGCCAGGTACCTCCGCATTGCTCCGCTGTAGCGCGTAGGGTTGCCTTGGTCTTACCTGGAGCCCTCGTGCGACCCGGCCATGGCTGCAACTGACCAGCATGAGCCACCGCCTGCTTCGTTGATGCGTCCCGCGAGCCGCCTTGCTCCTTCCGCGCGCCGTGCCATCGGGGTTTGGCGGCGGCCGCTGGTCTTTACCCGCTGCTCGCCGGCTTACTACGGCTGTGCCCTGCTTCCACCGACCCGCTGCTGCGGGTTGCCTTTGCCATCTCCACCGGTGCCGTCTCGCCGCCACTAGCCTCGAGCCGCCTGCCTCATCCAGGGGCGAGTGGCTGCCTTGAATTAAGAGGAAAAATGAGAGGACTTGACCCGGTGGATAAAAAAATAGAGTACTATCGCTGCTACGTACAAAATTCTATGTATAGATTATTGGTCATCAGGACAATTGTTCACTGCAAAGGCAGTTGTCGGGCCATGGGTATGAAACTCGCGCCGACGGTATGTGCGCTAGCATCCGACCATGTTGCATTGTTAAAATGAGTGTGCAAACTGCTGCCTCTGCGGCCCACTCTACATCAACATGATGTGGTCGACTAATCCGCCTGCGCGGCTTACCGCGCCTACTATTAACTCGCCCGTCTGCGCTGGCTTATAATCCCGCGGTCGGCTTATCTGTCTGCTCCCGTGGCCGACTCATCCGTGATTGATTTCAGCTTCGCCTGGTGATCATCAACTCTGTAGTAGATAATTACTGGCTTGACGTATCAGGTGAAATCCATCCAGTATATTTTTATATTACGTATTGCTTTTTCTAAAAGAGTAATTACTCTGGCTTGCAAGTTCTCCTATGCAGGAATCAAACCGGTCTATATCACGGTCAACTGTGGAGAATCTCAAGTCAACTCATTGAGTCGTCTTGAACACTCGAGGGCTACATGGACATAGCTTAATAAATGTTGCCAGTTTAAAGGCCGTCCGGAAACAGGTACCCTTCTTCAAAATACCATTGGGGGCTGATTGTATTTGAATCTAGCTTAACCCCTTTTTGGTCCGACTTTGATCGTATACGAATCAGAGTCGTTAAAACAGTCTCAAGGTCATTTGGGGGCTTCCTGTTCAAACATAGGTCGTATTCGAACCAAAGAGAACATAGCTGTCGGTACCCTATTGATCGGCACAATGCCAAACCCACTAGGGGGCTTGTTGATCGTATTCGAATCAAAGCTTAACCCCTTTTGGGTCCGATTTGGATCATATTTGAATCAGGGTCGTTAAAAACCTCTCAAGGTTATTTGGGGGCTTCCTGTTCAAACATAGGTCGTATTCGAATTAAAGAGAATATAGTTGTCGGTACCCTTTTGATCGGCGCAACGCCAAAGCCGCCGGGGGCTACATGATCGTATTCGAATCCTAGCTTAACCCCTTTTGGTTCGGTTTACTGATCGTATTCGAATCAGAAGCCTCAAATTCTTCTTTCTATTTTGCTTAAGTTTTTTGAAAGCAGTCTTTTGGGTTTGTCTTGAGACTTTTTGTTTATATCTGAAGCATATATGTGGCTTCGATTAACCCGGCTTGACTTTGTATGATAAGTCGCCATTTATGACAATCATAAACTTTTGGAAGTTTTGGCTTCTAAAGATTGGGTTATCATCTGCGCAGGTATCCTAAACCGGCAGTACGATTCAATATCACAGGAACCGGTTTTACAAACCGGATTATATTTTCAAATCTTTAATAGCCAACATGGGTGGATTTTTATGATGATTATCAATAATCAATATTATGATTGAGGTTTTTCAAAGTTGCTGCAAGCGCAACGGCTATTATTTATCGATGGATATGTTTTATTCTACAATGAAGGGAATAGTCCCGAGTCGCTGCAGGCTTACGACCCAGCACTTGGGGGCTACATTATTTAAATTGAGATTACATTAAATATGCAAGTCCCATGTCACTGTCAGCATGCACCATGGCACTTGGGGGCTAATGTAAAGTCATGTTTTGATCAACTTATTGAAGAGTCAACTCATCCCATTGTAATGAGCCGGCCCTTGGGGGCTACTAATTGCTCCTGTCAAAAATTCAAGGTACACAAACCTCAGTCCATTATATCGAAAGATTCACTACTCAGTTGATAGAGTACGAAGCTCTTAAACCTTATGAACGTGGGTTCAAGCCCCATGGTGGAGATTACATCATATGATGTTATTATCAATGAATTATATACAAAGTCCCAACTCAATATTATCTTACTGAGTCAGCCCTTGGGGCTACACGTTGCTGTTCAAGTTTACATGATCATATCTATAAAGTCCCTGCTCATTATTGCATAATGACCCGACCCTTGGGGGCTACACTGGTTAAAGTTTTTATGAGCATAAAGAAATTTCAAGTCCCAGGTTGTTGCAAGCATGACAACCCGGCACTTGGGGGCTACATATGTGGAATACTCAGTTTTGACTAGTGATTGAGATGAACGACATGGATTTCTTCAAAGTGGTAATATTTATATTGAAGCAAGTCTTAAGTCATCACTTTGCTCTGCTCAAGACTTGGGGGCTACATGTAATATGGATATGAGGGAGAGAAATCTTCAGAATTCTCAGTTTTGACCCGGATTCGGCAGCAATTATGACTCGGCATCATCTATTGATAACCCGACAAGTTTTTTCATCTTTAAGCCGGTTGAAGGCCACATGAGTATTTCAAGACCAATATTTTTAATCATTGGGAGCTGAGTCAAATGAATTATTCTCCACAGTCTTTTTCTGTGAGAAACCAACGTCTGCAAATTGATTATGAAGTTGGCTTATTGACCCGGATTTTCGAAGGAGGAAATAACAAGGAGTTAAGGATGATCAGGTGCCGGTTTACAAGAGCTTTTAACCCAGAGCATAATCTGTCAAAATTGTTCTTATGTTTGTTTTACAGGATCAGTTTAACATGGATGAATACAAATTAAACTGGGGGCTAATGTCGGGGATATACCCCGCGGTATGACCCGGCTGGAGATATGACCCGGCTGGGACTTGATGTTTCATTGTTGACCCGGCAGACACAGTCATGTAACCCAGCAGACACAGTCATGTAACCCAGCAGACACAGTCATATAAGCCAGATAGTTAAGCAGATAGTTAAGTCAGACAGTTAAGCCGGACAGTTAAGCCGGACAATTAAGTCAGACAGTTAAGCCGGACAGTTAAGCCAGATGGTAAGCCAGATTGTAAATCAACAGTTAAGAAGCCCGAAACGTTATGAAGCCCATGGAGAGAAGCCCATGGAGATAAGTCAGAATAGTTAAGTATTAAGTCAGAGTTGGACTCTACATGTAACCCGCCCCTTTAACATATATAAGGAGGGGCAGGGCACCCCAAGAGGGACAAGTGGAATAATGATTAAGTCTAGACACAACTAGGAGAGCCGGAGTTATGACTACTCCCTCATGATGATAATGAGACCTAGCCACAAACAACATGTAGGGTTGTTACCGGATGATGTTTCCCGAGGCCCGAAGATGTCTAAATCTTCGTCTTGCATCGCACACATTTTCATTGAAGGGTCTTTGATCGTAGTGTCGCTTTAGTAGCATCCTGCAGTAGTGTAGTCGTGATAGTCTTCGAGGCATGCTTGGACTTGGTCATCTTTCCAGCCTCAAAAGTCCCGCACAGATGGTCTTTGAGGAATTTGACACCCTCGGTGCCAATGACGTGCTTCTTCTTCGTGAGTGTATGTAAGTTCCTCATGCCAGCATGACCTAGTCATTGATGCCATAACCAACCTTCTGAAGTTTTTGCAAGTAGACATGTGGTAGGCTGTGGTCCTGCAGAGAAATGAACAATATACAAGTCTCCTTTCCTAAAGCCTTCGAAGACTTTAGAATTGTCAGATTCCATGATCACAACGCAATGATATTTGCCAAATACAGAACCATATCAAGATCACAAAGCATTGAGACAGACATGAGGTTGAACCCTAAGGACTCAACAAGCATGACTTTGTCCATGTGTCGATCCTTTGAGATTGCAACCCTACCTAGACCCAATACCTTGCTTTTGCCTTTGTCAGCGTAGGTGATATGCTTCAGATGTGATGGAGATAAAGTAGTGTTCATTAATAAGTTCTTGTCACCGGTCATGTGATTTGTACATCCACTATCGAGGACCCACTCAGTAGCTTTTGGTTGATCATCCTGCAGATGAATTAGTTCATATTACGAACTCATATACTTCATTAGTGAAGAATATGACATCAAATTCATCATATTGAATTTCATCAAGCAGTACAACAGATATAGCAGAATAAGGACATGAGAAATGGATAATCATTTCTTCATGATTAGCTTGCGTCCTTTCAAGCATATTCAGGTCTCCGGCAAAATCATTAGAGGTTCAAGTTCGTCTGGAGACCTGACCCTACATAAGAGATTAGTTCTTGTTCTTCACCACCCACATATGGAGGGGTGGCAAAGAGTTCATCAATCTGCGAGCTCCATAAGAGGAAGGTGGCATAGAAGCCAGTGCACTTCGTTTCACAAAAGAGGGGTTAGAGTATGCATATGAATAAGCAGAGCAATTCTTCGAGGACTTATGAACATAATGATTTGAAGAATAATGCACATATTCATAGCCCTTAGATTTTCCCTGCGAAACAGAAGTGTTAGCACGATGATGATCATATGAGGATTTGGATCCATATGAGGAATTTGATCCACGTGAGGAATTTGGTCCATAAGAGGATTTGGATCCATATGAAGACTTTGGTCCATATGAAGAATTTGATCTGGGTACCTATTCTTCACATGTGGTGTCATGGGGACATTCACCTGAAGACTTTCAAGGCAGCTTTTGGGAACCCAGATTTTCTTCATAGGGGGACTGTTCCTGCAGTTAGTTCCAACATATCTAGCAAATACTTCACCATTCTGATTTTTGAACAATTTATAGTTGGAGTCAAAAGACTCATTAGAAGAATATGAAGATTCACATGTAAAGCCAGATAAAGTGGATGGATCTACGGGATGTCCTTTCGCAGCAACCCATGAGGTTTTGGGATACTGTTGAGGTTTCCAATAGGTCCCATCAACATGGAGTTTCCTCTCAAAGGCAATACCCTCTTTCCTAGGGTTCCTATTGAGGATCTGCTTTTTAAGCACATCACAAAGAGCCTGATGCCCTTTGAGGCTTTTGTACATGCCTGTCACATACAATTCCTTCAACTCTGCATTGTTAGTGATACTTGTGGTACCCTATGATGAGGAATTTGTCACCATAGAGACATTTGAAGAATTTGCAGCAATAGAAGCATTTGAACTTTTAGGTGAAGAATTAGCAGATTCACGTTCAATGCATTTCAAGCATGGTGGAATAAATTCTTCTTGAGTGGAACTGATCTGTTGAGCAAGCAGTGAATCATTTTCCTTTTGAAGATCTTCATAACTCACCCTTAGCTTCTCATGATCTTGATTTCTTTGAAGAAATTGATAAGAAAGCTTCTCATGGTCAGCTAAGAGAGTGTTATGATGACTTTGAAGGTTATCAAACTTAGACTGAAGACTTTTAAGACCGTCAGCCAAAGTTTGAGCTCGATCCATTTCCTCACCCAACAGGTCATCGCTTTTATCTAGTAGATTTTGAACCCTTTCCAAATCTTTTGTTGTTCAATAGTAGCAAGCTTGGAATAACTAGGTCCAAAATCATCATCAGATTCATCATCACTAGATTCAGATGAGGAATAATCAGGTACCTTTGCACTTTTTGCCATGAGGCATGGTGTAGAAGATGATGGTTTAGGTTCGAAAGTCATTGTTTTGAGTGATTCCTCGAAAGCATCAAACTGTCAGGACCCCGATTCCAAGTCACATCGATCTAGCCAGTAACACCTCATATCACATTGCGGCCTCACGCACGGTATCCCACGGGTGTCGCCTTACCATGGCCCGGGACCGTTTGCGCCTTTTGGATCAAGTATATGATAGCATCGCTAGCATCCATATGACAGAGAACCCGGGCCGACATGGCTAGTCATGAACCCAAAGCGGCACAGACCTATGGAGACAGGCATACATGAATCACATCGAACATGTCGGTCATCAGCGAGTGAATCCGGGCTGTAGCACTGGGCTAACAGGACTCCGGATGTCACCGCGTGACATTTCCTCGAAGGGACAAACATAGGAACGAAGTGAAACACATGCCGGCCAGTCAAGTGTTCAGAGCAGTAGTGCCGAGCTAGCAGGACTCCGGTGAACCGGGCTGTAGCGGAGTACTATCACTCATGAAGCACTAGACTACATTTCCCCATATGAGAGGCTGCCAAGGATAAACAACTAGATTGTTGGATCCCGCTCATACCGAGCATTTCAATCATACACACAATATGCCCGATATGAGTGCATACAACATGGCATCACAACAAAATTCTACAACTCAAGTACTTTATTTAAAGGCTCCAGAGAGCCATACATAACATGTTCATACAGGTAGGGGTCACACGACCCGACACTCAAGTCATACAATCATACAAGCACATGCAGAAGCAACTAGTCTGAGTACAGACACTAGAAAGAAAGAAGGCTTCTCGAAGCCTGTCTATCTACATAGGGCCCTCCATGGCCAGGATCACCACCTGGGTGGCTAGTCACTCGTCGACATCAAGGTCTACGTAGAACCCATCGGAGGGGGCGGTGTTGTCGTCTAAAAACAGTAATTAAGCAAACATGAGTACAAAGGTACTCAGCAAGTCTTACATCAGAACCTACCATACATGCTTATTCTCAAGAAGGTGGTGGAGTTATTGCAGCAAGCCAGCTTTGACTCTTGGCTAAGCTATCCTACGAGACTCCACTAGTAAAATAGTTTTCGCACACGAGTCCACTACTCACCAACACAATACTCCACTAGGGATCCTCCCTCGTAATCCTACGAGAGGGCCATCCTCGGTACTCACACTTATCTTGAGTCTTTTAGTAGTATCCATTAACTTGTCTATGAACTGTATAGGCAACCAAGTAGTACTTTACCGCGGACACGACTATTCGAATAGTTTTATACCCTGCAGGGGTGTACTTCATCACACATGTTTTCACCACTTAGCGTCTGCACACGACATGTGCTCGGCAGACTTCAAGCGAAAACCGACGTGGGTGTAGACCACGACCTGACTAACCGCACAAGTCTCTAGTCCAGGTTTATCGCCTATTTAGGTTCCATCCGCAAGGAAATCCGGCCGGGGTGTCCTCAACGGCCCCAAATGATGTGTACAGGGTCCTGAGACGCCAAACGAGCGCCCGGCATACCCGGCCACAGTGTATCTACCACATCATAGCCCACCCCTAGGGTCAGCGCTACGCACGGCCGCCAACACATAACCTACAAACACCAGAAACTAGTTGCAACACCTAGACAGAGGGCGAGAGGGGTCAGTGAGTCGAGCGGGGTCATATTTCAGGGCCCAATGTGTGGTAGTAGCTGAATCTTAAATCACGCATACAGATCTCAGTTCTTATGGACGGCCTCAATGAAAAAACCCACCATCTACTCCTACATGGCCTCCCATCGATACCTTTACCAAATCATGTTCAACACATCCCTGACATTACCGACATAATCATTTCACTCTAGCCCATCACCCAGATGAACCAGACCTGACACAACTCTAAGCATAGCAGGCATAGCAAGGTAGGAAACACATACATGGCTCAATCAACTCCTACACATGCTAGTGGGTTTCATCTAGTTAATGTGGCAATGACAGGTCATGCAGAGGATAAGGGTTCAACTACCGTAGCACACAACAGTTTGAATCGCGTTGTCTTAATGCAATAAACAAGAGCAGAAGCGAGAACATGGGTTTATATCGGAATGATCAATGGGTTTCTTGCCTGATGTAGTGGTAGTAGGGTACTGCCCTTCAGACGGATACTCGGGGTTATCCTCGGAGGCAGAACCTACCACGAAAGACACACCGAACATAATCAACACATGACAATATGCAACAATATGATGCATGCTATGACATGGCAAAATGAATGTGTCTTGGCCTAATGCAAGTTAAAACAGAAAGGAATGAACCCATGTATCTTATTAGTGCATTATCTTATTTTTCTTAAACAGCAAGTGTATCTTGTTTTGTCATGCATGAAAACATTACAGATGGATAGATTGAATTTTTCTGATTATTTTTCATATATAAATTGTTTGATTTGGAGCTATGGTTGATTTTCTATGATTTTTAGAAGTTTTGGCTATTTTCTAGAACTTCCTATTAAAGAATAAATCCAGAAAAGGATTTACTGCGTTAGCATTGCGTCAGGATGACGTGAGCGAGTCAAAGGCGCCAGGGCCAGTCAAACCTGACTGGTGGGCCCTCTCTGTCAGTCTCTCAGCTAATTAACAGGATTAAGTTAGTACTAATTAACTGTCAGTGGGGCCTGGGCCCACATGTCAGTGACTAAACTAATTAAAATTAGTTAACACTAATCCTAAACTAATTAACAGGCCGGCCCCACCTGTCATAGACTCAGGGGGGAAGTCAACCTGGGCCCACACGGGGTCAAACAAAGTCAAACTCGCCGGCGTTTAGCCGCCGGCGAGGCCAGACGCGGCGGAGCAACGTGGGTTTTGCACTCCGGTGATCAAAAGGACGGCAGAGACCATCTATGTGATGCGGGGAGTGAGCCGCGTCGAGTGGTGCTAGTGGGTGGAGCTGGTGTGGCCGGAAACAACGCCGACGACGAGTTTGGCGGCGGCCGGAGCTCGGGTGAGGTCGAACTAGTCGCTAGGGGGCATGGAGAGGCGCATGGTTTAGTGTGTTGAGCTCCTGGGGGTGCGGTAGGGCTAGTGGACAGGGTGGCGCGGCCATTGGGTGGCCGGAGCCTCGTCGGCGATGAGCTCCGCGGCGGCACGTGCGGATGAGCTACGTGCAGTTGCTACGGGGCTCGAGAGAGCGAACGAAGAGGGTGGGGAGGTGGCTGAGCTCATGGGGGTCACGTCGAGGCAGTCGCCGAGGTCGGGGACGAGTTGATGTGGCAGGGACGGCGAAGGGGATCTCCGGTGGCCGGAGTTGGGGAAGACGGGGTCAGGGCGATTCCAGAGCGGGCGAGCGCTCGGGGCTCAGCCTGCTCGATGTAGTCGACGATGGCAGAGCTCGTGGACACGATGCCATGATGCGAGGACGATGGAGGGCGCGGCTACGATGACGGTGCGGCGGCAGGGGCGTCGGCCATGGTGGGGAACGACGAGGGAGAGGCGTTGGGGACGAATGAGCGTGTCCACGGGCTTCGGTGCGCGACGTGGAGGCGTTCGCGGCGTCGAGGAGGTAGCCAGGTGAAGCAGGGAAGCAGGGAGGTGGCGTGGCGAGCTCCTGTGCTCGTCGCCGAGCACCTGCTCGCCTCGCTGGCTAGGCGAAGCAGCTGCGTGGAGCGGCTGCTGGGCCGGGCCAGCTAGGTGGGCCGGCTGGTGGGCTAGGTGGGCTGCGCCAGGTAAGTCTCTGTTCTCTCTCTCATTTTCTGTTTTTCATTTATTCTATTATTTCTGTAACTTCAGGGCTTTATTAAAAATTCCAGGGCATTTCCAAAAATCATAAAATTAATCATGGCTACTGCTTAGAATATATCCAACAGCAAACATTTTAGTTTATGATTATTTGAGCATTTAAAATATCTTATAGCATTTAAATGCCCAAATGCAAATACTATAAGAATTAATCCAATGACCTTAAGATGTCCTAGAAAAATGTGCACCATTTTTGTCAAAGGTTTTAACCCAAAACAAAAAGGGTGGGCTTTTTAGAAGGGCATTTCAGGTTCATTGAAAAAGTTTTTAGTAAACCCTAGTCGTTCCAGGGGGGTGCTGGGGGTTCTGTCATCCCCATTTCAGTTTTCTGGGAATTTAAACATGATGCACATGTTCAACCAATCCTAATGCATGACTAACACAGGGATGTGACAACTCACCCCCACTCAAAAGAATCTCGTCCCGAGATTTAGGATCCTCCAGGAAGAAGGTGGGGTACTCGAGTCGAAGACGATCCTCCCTTTCCCAAGTGGCTTCTTTCTCGGAATGGTGTGACCATTGAACCTTGAGAAACTTGATATTATGGCGTCGAGTGGTACGCTCGGCTTGATCAAGGATATGAACGGGATATTCCCGATATGAGAGGTTATCTTGTAGATCAAGCATTTCGTGGTCCACTCCACGGATAGGATCCGCGAAGCAACGCCTGAGTTGTGAAACGTGGAAGACATCGTGAACTCTGGAAAGATGCGAAGGTAGTTCCAATTGGTAGGCAACTTCTCCTCGTTTGGCAAGAATGCGAAAGGGTCCAATGTAACGAGGAGCCAATTTGCCTTTGATACCGAAACGATGGGTTCCCTTTAACGGAGTAACCCGAAGGTAAGCCTTCTTGCCGACTTCATAAGTCATGAGCTTATGTTTACGATTATATTGGCTCTTTTGATGAGATTGGGCTGTTTTCAATTTCTCATGAATAACGCGAACCTGTTCTTCTGCTTCCTGAATCATATCTGGGCCAAAGAGTTGTCTTTCCCCGGTTTCTGACCAGTTAAGAGGCGTTCGACATTTTCGTCCATAGAGAACTTCGAAAAGAGCTTTGCCCAAGCTAGCTTGATAACTATTGTTATAAGCAAACCCCGCGAATGGAAGGCATTTCTCCCAACCCATTCCGAACGAGATGACAGAAGCTCGGAGCATATCTTCCAGAATTTGATTGACTCGCTCTACTTGACCACTTGATTGAGGATGGAAGGCGGTGCTAAAAGAGAGGCGAGTTCCCATAGCATTTTGGAAACTTTCCCAAAATCGAGAGGTGAAGAGACTCCCACGGTCTGAGTTAATTTCCAATGGAACACAATGAAGAGACACTATTCGGGAGATATATAAATTAGCTAGCTGGCTAGCGGTGATACTCTCACGAACAGGTAGAAAGTGGGCTACTTTGGAAAGACGATCGATCACGACGAAGATGGCATTATTCCCTCTCTTGGTCCTGGGAAACCCAGTAATGAAATCCATACTGATTTTATCCCATTTCCACTTAGGAATAGCCAAAGGTTGAAGGGTGCCAGCAGGCCGTTGATGCTCTGCTTTAACACGACGACAGACGTCGCAGCTAGCAATGTATTGAACAATTTCTCTCTTCATCCTAGTCCAGCAAAACCTCTGGCGTAGGTCTTGATACATCTTGGTACTACCGGGATGAATGGTGAGAGGGGAGTCATGACCTTCCTTGAGAATCAACTAGCGTAGATGTTGTTTCTTGGGAACCACCAAGCGGTTCTCAAAGAAGACAACACCTTGCTCATCCATGGAAAAACATTTAGCAACTCCGCTAGCAATGTTTTCCTTAATCCGGAATATGCCCTTATCACGCTTCTGGGCAGCTATGATTTGATCCGTAAGGTTAGGCTTCGCCACCAGGGTGGATAGAAATCCTCGAGGAACAATGTGAAGATTAAGCTTACGAAATTCCTCATGGAGAAGTGGTTGACTTTGTTGTAACATCAGGTTGTTACAATAGGACTTATGACTTAGTGCATCAGCCATGACATTGGCTTTGCCCGGGGTGTAAGTTATTCCTAAGTCGTAATCCGAGATCAACTCGACCCAACGTCTTTGCCTGAGATTCAAATCCGGTTGGGTGAAGATATATTTCAAACTTTGGTGATCGGTGAAGATCTCGCAACGATTACCGAGGAGGTAATGTCGCCAAGTTTTGAGTGCATGGACTATACCTGCAAGCTCTAGATCATGTGTGGGATAATTTTCCTCATGTGGGTGCAATTGCCGTGAAGCATAGGCAATTACCTGACGATCTTGCATGAGTATGCAACCTAGTTCCTGTCGCGAGGCGTCGCAATAGATAATAAAGTCCTTGGAGAAATCTGGTGGTACCAGTACGGGAGCAGATGTCAGGCGTCTTTTCAGTTCGTGAAAGCCGAACTCACACTGTGGGGTCCACTCGAACTTTTTATATTTCTTGAGGAGTTCAGTTAGAGGTTTAGCAACCTTGGAGAAATTCTTGACGAAGCGGCAGCAATAGCTCGCTAAGCCAAGGAAGCTCTGGACTTGCTTGACCATCTCAGGTGGAGTCCAATCAAGGACGGCTTGAACTCGCTCGGGATTGACAGCAATACCCTTACCAGAGATTACATGGCCTAGATAGGTCACTTCTGGCAACCAAAATTCACACTTGGAGAATTTGGCATAAAGGCGATGCTCTCAAAGTTTCGTCAATACCAGCCTTAGATGTTCGGCATGTTCCTCTTCATTCTTGGAGTAGATGAGTATGTCATCGAGGTATACTACGACGAATTTATCCAAATACTCGATGAAGACCGAGTTCATTAACCGAGAGAAGGTGGCTGGGGCATTGGTTAGACCGAAGGACATAACAGTGTACTCGTATTGGCCATAACGAGTAACAAAGGCTGTTTTGGGAATGTCCCCGTTTCTGATTTTGATTTGATGGTAGCCCAACCTCAAATCCATTTTGGAAAAGACTGAGGATCTAGCGAGCTGATCGTACAGATCGTTTATCCTGGGAAGCGGATACTTGTTCTTGATGGTGACCAAGTTGACAGGTCGGTAATCTACAACCATTCGATCCGTTCCATCCTTCTTCTTGACGAAGAGGACGGGGCAAGCCCAAGGAGAGGAACTAGGACGGATGAAACCCTTTTTCAAGGACTCATCGATTTGGTTCTTAAGCTCGCCTAGTTCTAAGGGTGCCATCTTATAGGGTCTTCTAGAAATTGGAACGGTTCCTGGAACAAGGTCTATCACAAACTCGACATCCCTGTCAGGTGGAACACCTGGCAGTTCTTCTGGAAAGACATCCGGAAAGTCTCGGACTACCGGAACATCCTCAAGGTCTGGAAGGGGGTTGGCATTTAGGGAGTAAAGTTGGCGCTTGGGCACTCGAGTTAAGACATTGACTGTCTTGCCCGATGGGTGAGTAAGTTGAACGGTTCTAGTGGCACAATCAATCTTAGCATAATGAGATGACATCCAGTCCATACCCAAGATGATGTTTATGTCCGAGGACTTGAGAGCTATTAAGGATGCAAGGAAGACAAGTCTATCGACAAGAATTTCGTTCCCATGGCTTACTCTAGAAGTTTGCCATCTAGAGCCAGGGGTTTGAATTTCCATGGTAGTGGGCATGTCACAGAATGTCGTGTTATGCAATCGAGCATAGTTCTCGGATATGAATGAATGGGATGCTCCAGTATCGAAAAGAACAGATGCCGGATGGCAATTAACAAGGAGCGTACCAAGGACGACGTTAGGATCCTCATGAGCCTCCTCGGCTGAAACATAGTTGACATGGCCACATGCAGTGGTGACCGGCTTGGAGTAGATTGTCTTTCTCGCTGGCTTACCATGACCAACGGACTTTCTAGACTGATTGGGGTTGTTGTTCTGAGGACACTCTCAGCTATAATGACCCGGCTCTCCACACTTGAAACATGTCACAACATTGGGGCGTGGAGCAGCATTAGCAGCGGGGCCACCATAGGGCTTGGACGGTGCAAACTGCTGGTTGGGACGAGGCGCCTCAAAGGATGGCCTCGGAATGAACCTGGGTGGCAGTGCCATGCTTGGAATCCACACCCGACGCTTCTGAGATCCAGAACCGGATGAGGAGCCAAAATCACGAGAGTGCTTGCGTGAAGCGTCATAATCAGACTGGCCTGTCTCAGCACTGATGGCTTTATTGACCAACTTCTGAAAGGAGGTGCACTCGTGCAGATGAAGATCGCGGTGAAGCTCAGGGCTAAGTCCCTTGCGGAACCTTGCCTGCTTCTTAGCATCCGTGGATACCTCTTCGGGAGCATATCGTGCCAGATTCCCAAATTCACGACTATATGCATCCACAGTCAGCCTTCCTTCGGTGAAATTGCAGAACTCTTCCCTCTTGCGATCTATGAGACCTTCCGGAATGTGATGCTCACGAAAAGCCTCACTGAATTCAGACCAAGTAGTGATTTGGCCGACCAGGCGCATAGCTTCAAAATTTTCCCACCAAAGGCTAGCAGGGCCTTCGAGGTGATAGGCAGCATAAGTAACCTTATCAGCTTCGGCTACGTTGGCAGAACGTAGCTTGTGGGTGATGCTGTGAAGCCAGTCATCCGTGTCGAGGGGCTCGACGGAATGGTTAAACTTTGGTGGGTACAGCTTGATAAAGTCATTGATTGACACCAAGTCATTTTGCTGATGGCATGCAGTGTTCTGCTCAATCCGCTCTAGCAAGCGGTTAGTCTCACGCTTGTTTCTTTCCGCCTCCAGCATCACTTCGGCCAGAGAAGGCGGGTGAGGCAGATTTTCACCCCTAACTGCACTGGCTTCCCCCTGCTCTGGGGCAGCAGGGTTGCTGCGGGTGTTGACCATCCTAGGAGAAAACAAGACAACGGTTTAGATAAGGATGGCACAAACTTAGCAAGGAAGTGCAAAATGTAATGGATAACATGGAATGCAGAGATGTTCATCCGTATGTCATGGTAATATAGAACTGCCATATATATACCAACGGTCATACATACCATACATAGCTTAGTACAAGCCCAAGCTACAGTACAACTATGATGAAAGACGTTACATCTCATCGGAGGCATTCCAAGCTCCTATACATTATTTGTCTACACCTCCGGAATTGATTACACACAAAGTCATATTCCACAAGTCACACAGGACAATGGAGATACAACTATTACAATACTAGTGATACTACTACTAACTCAGACAGCTCCGTAGTAGTCCTCATAGAAGTCACCTACATAGCCTGGAAGTTCAACGTGATCATCCGGGAACAGACGGTCCTGAGGAGCTTGTGGACCAAAGGGGCTAGGATGAGGTCTTGGACCAACAAACGGTGGCCTGCGAGGACCACGGGGTGGGGTGATGCCTCCCACATCACGCCAATCCACCACGTCTGGCAGAGCAGATCTCACAGGATACAGATCCCTTGTATCCATACATCCAGCTTGCACCGCAGGTGCAAACCGAGTCAAAGTGGCCCAATGATCAGCACGGGTGTTGAAAAGCTCTAGTCTCAAGGCCCGATTCTCTCGGTCCTTATCCTCGAGCATCTCGACAGTGGTACGCGTTAGTGAGTCCTCCTGAGTGCAGTCAGCATAGATAGCCTGGAGATACCCTTGCGCTCCCGGAAGTGAATCTGGCATATAACGGAAGTCGGTGTTCCGAAGCAGGCCAGTCCGGACTCGCATGATGGTCATCATGGAATAGGCAGCATCCTGCACAGCCATCTCAACAGTAACCCCGAGTCCATAGTAACAGTGGAGGGGATCGGTAGATCCAGGATAAAAAGGAAATATCCTGATGGTGCAGAAATATTGGCTTTGATTAAAGTCTCGGAATTGCTCTTCGACAGTGTATTCGGGATACCAACGGTAACCCGTCTCGATCATTACCCGGACTAACATAGCAGTATGACCGGGCACATCGAGGCACCGGGTCAGGCAAACCACTTGGTTTTGAGCACGAGTGGCCATCTGAAAGCACAACTACAATGCAAAGACATTAGAATTTCTAGGGAAAATTGGACAACATAACAACTGTAAATGCTCAAAAAAAGATTTGAGACATCGACAACAGTTGCAATACCACTCAACAACATCATATCAAGGTTCTGATTCAACTGGCAACATAGTAAAAGTAGTAGAAACTATACTGAGGCATGTAACAACAATCCTATAAGCTACTACGGATTAGTAACACGTGAACCTGATAGAAGAAGAGAGCCTAGTCCTTAACCCATGTTGAATGAGAAGAGAATGACTCAGATCAGAGGGCATAAGGAAAAGGAGTAAAAGAGCCTTATGTTCCCTCCCACAATCAATTCCCCTACATATAACTAAAGCATTTCTAGACTTGACATCGACCAGTTTGGCTCAACGAACCTACAGGCAGTCCGGCTCTGATGCCAACGCTATCAGGACCCCGATTCCAAGTCACATCGATCTAGCCGGTAACACCTCATATCACATTGCGGCCTCACGCACGGTATCCCACGGGTGTCGCCTTACCATGGCCCGGGACCGTTTGCTCCTTTTGGCACATGTATATGATAGTGTCGCTAGCATCCATATGACAGAGAATCCGGGCCGACATGGCTAGTCGTGAACCCAAAGCGGCACAGACCTATGGAGACAGGCATACATGAATCACATCGAACATGTCGGTCATCAGCGAGTGAATCCGGGCTGTAGCACTGGCCTAACAGGACTCCGGATGTCACCGCGTGACATTTCCCTGAAGGGACAGACATAGGAACGAAGTGAAACACATGTCGGCCAGTCAAGTGTTCAGAGCAGTAGTGCTGGGGTAGCAGGACTCCGGTGAACCGGGCTGTAGCGGACTACTATCGCTCAGGAAGCACTAGACTACATTTCCGCATATGAGAGGCTGCCAAGGATAAACAACTAGATTGTCGGATCCCGCTCATACCGAGCATTTCAATCATACACACAATATGCCCGATATGAGTGCATACAACATGGCATCACAACAAAACTCTACAACTCAAGTACTTTATTTAAAGGCTCCAGAGAGCCATACATAACATGTTCATACAGGTAGGGGTCACACGACCCGACACTCAAGTCATACAATCATACAAGCACATGCGGAAGCAACTAGTCTGAGTACAGACACTAGAAAGAAAGAAGGCTTCTCGAAGCCTGTCTATCTACATAGGGCCCTCCATGTCCAGGATCACCACCTGGGTGGCTAGTCACTCGTCGACATCAAGGTCTACGTAGAACCCATCGGAGGGGGCGGTGTTGTCGTTTGAAAACAGTAATTAAGCAAACATGAGTACAAAGGTACTCAGCAAGTCTTACATCAGAACCTACCATACATGCTTATTCTCAAGAAGGTGGTGGAGTTATTGCAGCAAGCCAGCTTTGACTCTTGGCTAAGCTATCCTACGAGACTCCACTTGTAAAATAGTTTTCGCACACGAGTCCACTACTCACCAACACAATACTCCACCGGGGATCCTCAATCGTCATCCTACGAGAGGTCCATCCTCGGTACTCACACTTATCTTGAGTCTTTTAGTAGTATCCATTAACTTGTCTATGAACTGTATAGGCAACCAAGTAGTCCTTTACCGCGGACACGGCTATTCGAATAATTTTATACCCTGTAGGGGTGTACTTGATCACGCATGTTTTCACCACTTAGCGTCTGCACACGACATGTGCTCGGCAGACTTCAAGCGAAAACCGACGTGGGTGTAGACCACGACCTGACTAACCACACAAGTCTCTAGTCCAGGTTTATCGCCTATTCAGGTTCCATCCGCAAGGAAATCCGGCCGGGGTGTCCTCAACGGCCCCAAACGATGTGTACAGGGTCCCGAGACGCCAAACGGGCGCCCAGCATACCCGGCCACAGTGTATCTACCACATCATAGCCCACCCCTAGGGTCAGCGCTACGCACGGCCGCCAACACATAACCTACAAACACCAGAAACTAGCTGCAATTCCTGGACAGAGGGCGAGAGGGGTCAGTGAGTCGAGCGGGGTCATATTTCAGGGCCCAATGTGTTGTAGTAGCTGAATCTTAAATCACGCATACAGATCTCAGTTCTTATGGACGGCCTCGATGAAACAACCCACCATGTACTCCTACATGGCCTCCCATCGATACCTTTACCAAATCATGTTCAACACATCCCTCACATTACCGACATAATCATTTCACTCTAGCCCATCACCCAAATGAACCAGACCTGACACAACTCTAAGCATAGCAGACATAGCAAGGTAGGAAACACATACATGGCTCAATCAACTCCTACACATGCTAGTGGGTTTCATCTAGTTACTGTGGCAATGACAGGTCATGCAGAGGATAAGGGTTCAACTACCGTAGCACACAGCAGTTTGAATCGCGTTGTCTTAATGCAGTAAACAAGAGTAGAAGCGAGAACATGGGTTTGTATCGGAATGATCAATGGGTTGCTTGCCCGATGTAGTGGTAGTAGGGTACTGCCCTTCAGACGGATAGTCGGGGTTATCCTCGGAGGCAGAACCTACCACGAAAGACACACCGAACATAATCAACACATGACAATATGCAACAATATGATGCGTGCTATGACATGGCAAAATGAATGTGTCTTGGCCTAATGCAAGTTAAACAGAAAGGAATGAACCCATTTGAATCAAAGATTCAAATGATAGTTCATTTAACTTAGCCTTATTAGTGCATTATCTTATTTTGCTTAAACAACAAGTTTATCTTGTTTTGTCATGCATGAAACCATTACAGATGGATAGATTGAATTTTTCTGATCATTTTTCATATATAAATTGTTTGATTTGGAGCTATGGTTGATTTTCTATGATTTTTAGAAGTTTTGGCTATTTTCTGGAATTTCCGATTAAAGAATAAATCCAGAAAAGGATTTACTGCGTTAGCATTGCGTCAGGATGACGTCAGCGAGTCAAAGGCACCAGAGCCAGTCGAACCTGACTGGTGGGCCCTCTCTGTCAGTGTCTCAGCTAATTAACAGGATTAAGTTAGTACTAATTAATTGTTAGTGGGGCCTGGGCCCACATGTCAGTGACTAAACTAATTAAAATTAGTTAACACTAATCCTAAACTAATTAACAGGCCGGCCCCACCTGTCATAGACTTAGGGGGGAAGTCAACCTGGGCCCACACGGGGTCAAACAGGGTCAAACTTGCCGGCGAGGCCAGACGCGGCGGAGCAGCGCGGGTTTTGCACTCCTTCGACCAAAAGGACGGCGGAGACCATCTACGTGATGCGGGGAGTGAGCCGCGTCGAGTGGTGGCAGTGTGTGGAGCTGGGGTGGCTGGAAACGACGCCGGCAACGAGTTTGGCGGCGGCCAGAGCTTGGGAGAGATCGAACTAGTCGCTAGGGGGCACGGAGAGGCGCGTGGTTTAGTGCGTTGAGCTCCTGGGGGTGCGGTATGGCTAGTGGACAGGGTGGCGCGGCCATTGGGTGGCCGGAGCCTCGTCAGCGACGAGCTCCGCGGCGGCACGTGCGGGTGAGCTACGTGCAGTCGCTACAGGGCTCGAGAGAGGGTGGGGAGGTGGCTGAGCTCACGGGGGTCACATCGAGGCAGTCGGCAAGGTCGGGGACAAGCTGATGCGGCGGGGACGGCGAAGGGGATCTCCGGTGGCCGGAGTTGGGGAAGACGGGGTCAGGGCGATTCCAGAGCGGGCGAGCACTTGGGGCTCGGCTTGCTCGATATAGTCGACAATGGCGGAGCTCGTGGACACGATGGCACGGCACGAGGACGACGGAGGGCACGTCTACGACGATGGTGCGGCGGTAGGGGCGTCGGCCATGGTGGGGAACGACGAGGGAGAGGCGTTGGGGACGAATGAGCGTGTCCACGGGCTTCGGTGCGTGACGTGGAGGCGTTCGCGGCGTCGAGGCAGTGGCCAGGTGAAGCTAGGAAGCAGGGAGGTGGCGTGGCGAGCTCCTGTGCTCGCCATCGAGCACCTGCTCGCCTCGCTGGCTAGGCGAAGCAGCTGCGTGGAGCGGCTTCTGGGCCGGGCCAGCTAGGTGGGCCGGCTGGTGGGCTAGGTGGGCTGCGCCAAGTAAGTCTCTGTTCTCTCTCTTTTTCTGTTTTTAATTTATTCTATTATTTCTGTAACTTCGGGGCTTTATTAAAAATGCGAGGGCATTTCCAAAAATCATAAAATTAATCATGGCTACTGCTTACAATATATCCAACAACAAACATTTTAGTTTATGATTATTTGAGCATTTAAAATATTTTATAGCATTTAAATGCCCAAATGCAAATACTATAAGAATTAATCCAATGACCTTAAGATGTCCTAGAAAAATGTGCACCATTTTTGTCAAAGGTTTTAACCCAAAACAAAAAGGGTGGGCTTTTTAGAAGGGCATTTAAGGTTCATTGAAAAAGTTTTTAGTAAACCCTAGTCATTCCAGGGGGGTTCTGGGGGTTCTGTCATCCCCATTTCAGTTTTCTGGGAATTTAAACATGATGCACATGTTCAACCAATCCTAATGCATGACTAACACAGGGATGTGACACAAACTAGGGATCCTGATGAGTTCGATGACCTTCATAGACGTCAGAGATTCGGTCCCAGATAAGCTTTGCATTGCAGAGATGCATAATGATCCTGAACTGATTTCTGGATAGGCAGGAGCAGATGATATCCTTCGCCATGGTGTCCACCCGAGTGTACTTGGCGAATATCATCAGCTTGCTACATCTTGCATAGATCGGTAAGGCCAATCTCTGTGACGGTCCACAGCTCACTGTTCATCGCCATGAGGCGCTTCCTCATCATGGCCTTCCACTTGGGATAATCATGACCATCAAAGATGGGGCATGCCACTTTCTTCATACCTGCGGTTGGTATAACAAAAACTCCAGGTGGTTAAACCAAAATCACGTAGGACAAGGGAGTACCTTGCTCTGATACCACTTGAAAGTGCGTCATATCGACTAGAGGGGTGTGAATAGGTGATTCTTACAAATTTGTCACTGAGGAAATTCAACTTCAGGAATTTCCTAAGTCACGAACTACAATCAGCGGAATAAGTACTCTGGTGCATCCATAACAAAGCAGTAGCATAGTCATCATGATGAAATGAAACATACACAGAGCATAAGTAGCGTGTAAACAGGACAAGTAGGCTGAAGACAAAGTGACTGAAGAATTTGGATTGAGTAAATTGAGAAAGTCTTCAGTCAAAGTCTTCAAATAGTAACGATCAAGTTCATCAACACATGAATGAGAAAATGAAAGGGATGAGGAAATAGAACCAGTAGCTTGTTGAAGACGATGATTTGGTAGACCAGTTCCAACTGCTGTGACAGTTGTACGTCTGGTTGGAGCAGCTAGGTATTTAAACCCGAGGACACACAGTCCTCACCGTATTCTCCTTGAGGTGACTTCCAAACCTTCATAGACTCGGTCACTCTACGATTCACAATTCCTCTTGGATGCTCTAGACCATGACGCCTAACCGTCTGGAGGATGCACAGTCCTCAAAGGTAACAAGCGTCGGTTCCACACAGGAACAATCTCTTCAGTGATGCTCGATTACTTTGGGTTTGTAGGTGTTTGGGTTTGGGTTTTTCCTCACTTCATGATTTTCGCTCAAAGTCCTCGGAGGATGGGATGCTCTCAACGACAAGTGTCAGTTTCTCTCGGAGCAGCCAACCAACTAGTGGTTATAGCGGGCGGCTATTTATAGCCTAGGGAGTAGCCCGACATGATAAGACATAAATGCCCTTCAATGATATGACCGTTAGGTGGGTAGGATATTTTTGATAGCTGTCGCATAGCACATCAACGGTCGGAACTTTTAGCTCTCAAATTCCTCAGGGCTATCATGTTCCTCACTTGTAGGCAATCCGCACTGGCGAATTCCTAATTCTTCAGTCAGAACAAATTCCTCGGAGATCAAAAGAACATCATCTTTGTCATTGAAGAACTTGACTGAACTGTATGAGATTTCCAATGGCTTCACTCGAAACGATTGGGTAGGTGTAGGATTTTGAGATGAGCATCACTTGGAAAGTGTTTCCTTAGTTTTACCTCGACCCTCTTTTAACAGTACGGTATTTCCTATGTCTCAAGAAAGATAAAATGAAACTACAAAAACAAAAGTCTTCATGCTTCATAATCCTCGCATCAATTACAAAGTCTTCAAGGTCACACCAATTTCCTCACTTTCAAAGTCTTCAAGAAAACCAAAGTCTTCAATTGAAGACATTCATTTTAAGGCATCGACTTTCATCATAAATATGAAACTCCTCATAGACTTATAGACCATGTGTACACTCAGAAACACATTAGTGCCTTAACCTATAGGTCTTCAATACACCAAAATCACTAAGGGGCACCAGCCAAAAGCGGATCGTTGTAGCTATGGAAACTGAGAATGCCCAGCTGACAGACTTCCTGGGACAGGAGGGGGCTCAGACCTGGCAAAAGCATTTTCCCCCTTCTAGAATGACAAGAATATCATATAGGTACCTATTGACTGGGTCAATTTTTTGTCAGTTACTTTCCTTACTCCAGAAAAATTTAATTGGGCAAAGAAGTTTGTGAATTCTAATGTCTGGGAGATTATCACACAAGGGTATCTCATCTTCAAAGGTATTGGTCACAACATCTACCATATTAGCTCTACACAATGACAAGAAGAGGAAGGATAAAGTTCCCCTGGTAGAAATTGAGTTAAGAAGGAGCTGTAGATTACAAAAATTGGCAAAGGGCTATAAAAAGAACATCTGTGCTGACAGAAATTGTGTGGCATGTCATGCTTTATCCCCACCCATCTCTGCAAGAGTAGCTAAGAATATTAATACTACTTTTTCCAAGTTTCCTGGCAGTGACACCTCTGAATAGCTCCTCACCAACAAGAACAAGAAGATCAAGAGCACTACAACAACAAAAGTGGGCCCCAAGTCTAGCAAGGATACCGCAAAGGCTCCTAGGGAGCAGATCAAATAAGAAGCAGTAGTAGATTGTTAGCTAGAGATAGTATGGCTTCTAGAGTTCCAGTTTCCTTTGATGAGCAGACACATTCAACACTTTCTATTTTTAAAAACTTGTTTGGTTTGTAATGCCTGAACTTGTGATGGTGGATTTGTGGATCTTTTGGTCTCATGCACTATGTAATAGATGTTCCCAGAGTTTGCTATGCTCTCTTAGTCCAGTTCCAGAAGTTTCTATTCCAGCCGAACCTATGGTTATTACTCAGTGCTCCCTATTATATATCGATCAGCACAGTTTCTCCTGCAGTATTTTCTGGCACAAGTATATTTGCCACAATTGGCACAGTAACTATATTCTAGCTGTTTTACTTCACCATGGCTAGAGATTGGAATATTTAGAATTGGAACATCAGAGGTATCAATGATCTGGATAAATGGACTGCTATTAGGAATAAAATTGAAGAATCTCAGTGTGCAATAGTCTGTCTTCAGGAAACTAAGAGGGAACATTTTGACAGTGGCTATTTAAAGAATTTTTGTCCTAGAAGAATCAACAAATTTGCATTTCTTCCATCTATAGGAGCATCTGGTGGCCTCTTGATAGCTTGGAATGAACAATTATTCAATGGGCAGCTTTTCCATTCTAATGAGTACTCTCTATCTATCACATTCACTTCAAACCATAATGGGGACTCCTGGATTCTTTCCAATATATATGGTCCTTGTCTACACCCTGATAGAAGTAGTTTCATAGATTGGTTTACGAATTTTCAAATTCAGGATGATGTCAATTGGATGGTGCTTGGAGATTTCAATTACATCAGATACCCTCACAACAGGAGCAGAGAGGGAGGTAGTATCTCGGACATGCTTGCTTTCAATGAAGCAGTTAGCAATCAAACTCTTATAGAAATCCCACTGAAAGGCAGGAATTTTACCTGGAGTAATATGCAAGATGCTTCTTTGTTAGAAAAGTTGGACTGGTGTTTTACCTCAGAAGCTTGGACGTTGAACTTCCCAACTACTTTTGCCCACCCTTTAGCTAAAACAACTTGTGACCATGTTCCCATTATGATCAAGATTGATACATATATTCCTAAAGCTACTTTTCAGATTTGAGAACTACTGAGTGGGACACTCAGATTTTCAAGAGATAGTTCAGACAATTTGGAATCAGGATGTGGGGCATATGGATAGTGCCAGAACTATAGCCACAAAATTCAAGAGATTGAGAAAAGGCTTAAAGACTTGGGCCAGAATCATCTCCAACCTCAAAAAAACCATTGAGGACACCAACTTCATGATTCTCTGCTATGATAGCTTTGAAGATGTGAGATATCTAACACTGGTGGAGTCCAATAGCAGGGAGATTCTCAAAATACACTTGAAATTTTTTCTGAAACATCAAAGACTGTACTGGAAACAAAGAGCAACCATCAAACAAATCAAGGTTGGAGAAGCAAACACTAAATATTTCCAAGCTAAGGCTACAATTAAATTCAGAAACAACTCTATTGCCATGCTCAGGGATGATAATGGAGAAGAACATCACACTCACCAAGCTAAAGCAACAATTTTGTACAGAAGTTTTAAAGAAAGGTTGGGTACCAGTGTCCCTTCACAGAATCCATTGCAGTTCTAACATCTTCTCTTGCACCAACAACATCTTGGTGAGCTGGAAGCTCCATTTAGCAAAAAGGAGATTGACGAGGTTGTTAAGAACATGCCAGCTAACAAAAGCACCTGGCCCTAATGGTTTTAACTCTGCTTTCTTGAAATCTTGTTGGGGGATCATTAAAGAGGACTTCTATAAACTAATTGAGGACTTTCACAATGGTACAATTAATTTGCAGAGTATCAACTATTCCTTTATCACACTAATACCTAAAAAAGACTCCGCTTCCTCACCAGCTGAATTCAGACCTATTGCACTCCTCAACTGCACCCTCAAGATCATCACAAAGCTGCTTGCCAACAGACTCCAGAAAGATATTCTGAGATTGGTTCATAAAAACCAATATGGTTTCATCAATAACAGGTGCATTCATGACTACTTGGCCCGGTCTTATGAGTATATCCATCAGTGCTACCAATCGAAACAAGAGATTATCCTTTTGAAGCTTGATTTTGGTAAGGCTTTTGATATGATTAATCATGACACTACCATTGATATTCTGCAAGCCAAAGGATTTTGTACTAGATGGATCAATTGGATTAAAATGATTTATGGCACATGTTACTCTTCAGTCCTCCTCAATGGGGTTCCTGGTAAACAACTCTTATGCAAGAAATGTGTACAGGGTGACCCTCTATCTCCATTAATATTTGTGCTGGCAGTAGATCTCCTTCAATCTATTTTCAATGAAGCCATGAATCACTCCCTACTAGCATCACCTCTGCTGCATCATTCATGCAAGGAATTTCCCATCCTTCAATATGCTGATGACACTAGTCTTGTGGCTAAGGATGATGCTAGACAGTTGAGACATATACAAGACCTTCTATTGCACTATGCATCTTACACTGGACTAAGAGTGAACTATTCCAAGTACATCATGATTCCTATGAACACACCTGCAGACAAAATGAACATGCTGTCATAGTTACCGGGTTGTAATATTGGCTCTTTTGCACACACCTATTTGGGGCTTCCACTTTGCATCTAAACCAAGAATTGAAGACTTTGTGCCCATGTTGAAAAAGATTGAAAACAGGCTTCTCAGCTGCTCTACCATGCTCTCAACTGGTGATAAGCTCATCCTACTTAAATCTGTATTCACCAGTATGCCAACTTTTGTCATGTGCACTCTGATGCTGCCAAAATCAGTTGTTAAACAGATCAATATTTATCTGAAGCAGTGTTTTTGGAGAAAGTATGGAACCCAAGATAGTGGCCCTGCTCTAATCTCATGGGAGAAAGTATGTAAGCCCAAAGAACTTGGTTGTCTGGGCGTTTTAGGCATATCCACACACAATTAGGCTCTCCTCATGAAATACTTGCATAAGTTCATGAATAAAGAGGAACATATGCGAAACCTAATATCAAGACTCTATGCCCGGAGATAGAATGATTGGATCCTTCTGGTGGAAAACTATGCTGAAGCTCTTGCCCACTTTCAAAACCCATGCTAAATGCAAAGCTAATAAATGAGACACCACGCTCTTTTGGTCAGATAATTGGACAGGGCAGATACTTCATAATAGATTCTCAGAGCTTTATTCATTCGCACTGGACAAAAACATTACTCTGGAGAAAATGCAGACACATGATGAAATTAGCCTTTTGTTCCATAGACCTCTTTCTTCTCAGGCCTCTTCTCAGTTTAATCTAGTACAAAACATGATCAACAGCAGATTAACTACAGAGAGTAAAGATCAATGGCACTACGCTTGGTCTTCTCCACAATATTCCTCCAAGAAAATGTACGAGCTCCTCATGGGTGACAATTCAGCTCTCATCATTTTCAAAGACCTTTGGAGCACCACATGCAGACTGAGACACAAGATTTTCTATTGGTTGCTACTATATGACAGACTCAACACCAGGAACCTTCTCCACGGGAAAACTTGTTCCTCCAGGACTATACATGTGCTCTATGTTCAGAGGGCACTGAGGAAACACTTGTCCACATCTTCTGGAAATGCCCTTTTTCTCTTCTTTGCTGGGATTACCTGACCCCCAATAGACACAAAGGTATTTCTACCTATGATAAAATTATTATGACTATCAGTCACTTTCCAGAAGAAATTGCTTTAGACATAGTGATAATGAGTTGCTGGGGTATATGGTCTATGCAAAATGATAAGATTTTTAGATCAGCAGCACCCCACATCAATACTTGGAAACACTATGGGCAACTCAGCTTAGGGCAAAACATAGGAAAGCAGAGAAACTAAGTACTTGGACTGAACATCACCTCTAAATCATTCCATGTGATTTTTCCCTAGATCTGGTCTGGGCTGAAGATGTAATTTAAAATTTTGCTTATGAATATTCTTTTTTATTAGTAATGAAATTACCGTAGAACAATTGTTCTACGGTCTCAGTTTCAAAAAAAAGATGTGCATAGTCGCTAAAGAAAAGATGTTCTCAACAAAAAACTGTACTAAAATCTTAAATGAAAAAGGCAGGAAATAAAACTAGATACTAACTATTTGAACTTGACAGTAACATTCACTCAATAGAAATGTAATCAACTCCTGGATGGTTTCAAAGTAGCCACTTCAAAATGACTATTTCTAGATAGTAAGCATTTAGTAATCCAGTAATTTAATGTTTGCTAAATTCTCAAAAAAATCTACATTTGTAAGACAGTGTTTCCTGTTACTTGTTACTGTGTAGTGACCCATTACTTGGAGGTCTTATTTTGATTGCCGTGATGAACTACCATGGTACATTAAGTTGTTCTTTTGCTTGCCATGCTGAACTCCAACTTGTAAATTGGAATAGAAAGCTAAATTACTTGCAGTGTCAAAGGTACATGAGCAGATGGTGAGCATGACTGATTATGATCATTTATAAAAATTAGAAAGAAAAGTGAATGCATAATTTACAAAGTTAGAAGAAAAAAAAGTAGTTTTGGCAAAAAAATATCGATTATTTAGAAGATGCGTTACCTCAAGTTCTCCAATGCTAGAGTTCCCAATTACTTGACTTGTCCAGATCCTGAAACAGTCTGGAACAGAAAATCTTAATTATTCCAAGTATTGAAGCTAGATGAGCAAGAATACTCCAAGTGTTGAAGCTAGATGAGCAAGAATATGAACTTACTCCATAAGAATCAAAAATTAGGAAGGAAAACTAAATGCATACTGCACTTACATGTTTCTCTAGGAAGTACTTCACAAATGGTAGTTTTATTCTGTTGTACTTGTTTGAAGCAATTGGAACACAAATTTCTCTTGTAAAGCTTGCACATCTACCTGAAGACTAATATGGGTAAGAACAAAGAAATTAGTTCTGCACCTCATTGTGTCATGGTATTTGATAACCCACTATCGCGGGATATCCGCGGCCACCTATGGGACCGAGCGGCCCCTTGCTGGTTCGGCGAGGGACGTCGCATTGCACAAAGAGTAGACCAGCGCGCGGCAGCACGACAGAGAGAGCACACAAGCAATTTACCTAGGTTCGGGCGACTGCGAGGCGTAAGACCCTACTCCTGGTTTGGTGGATTGATGGTGGAAATTAAAGTGGTGGTGCATGGTACACTTGCCCGGCAAGGCCTCCCTTAGGGCTATGGTGACCATAAGCGTATGGTGGCTTGGGTTTTGTCAAGTTTCCAACCCTCTAACCCCCTCCTACGAATGCCATGGGTCTCCTTTTATAGATTAAGGGGAAACCAAAGTGGCAAAACAGTCATTACCCACTGATATGATAGCAAACAATGCTATCATACCTAACTCTGCGGGCTGGCAGGATGCATTAAATGCACCGCTCAGTGTCCCATCGCTAGCTGCCCGGCAAGGCCTACCGGGCTTATCTTGCCAGCTCCGTGCCTGTTCTCTTGACACATCGCTAGATGGGTGTCACCTGTGGGTTTCTTCTGTAGGATTTGGTTGCCATGTGGCTGTCGGATGTGGGGTTCCGCCTACCCTTAAGGTTCGAACACTGGGGTGCGCGCGAAGTCCTTCCCTTCTACCTATCTACGCTCTAGCTCGCTAGGATCTTGCGGACGAACTCGACGAACTCACAACACGGAAAGACACAGGGTTTATACTGGTTCGGGCCACCGTTGTGGTGTAATACCCTACTCCAGTGTGGTGGTGGTGGATTGCCTCTTGGGATGATGATGAACAGTACAAGGGAAGAACTGCCTCCTGAGGTTGAGGTGTTCTTGCGCGTATGAATTGTAGTGTGGGGATTCGATCTCTCTCCCCATGGTGGTGGCTAGTCCTATTTATAGAGGCCCTGGTCCTCTTCCCAAATATCGAGCGGGAAGGGAGCCAAGAATGGCGGGCAAATTTGAAGGGGGACAGCTAGTACAAGCTATCATGACAAAAGGTAGTCTTCGCCTGCACAAAGCTTCTGGTGGTGACGCCGTCTTGGGCTCTACAATGACCTTCGTCTTGCAGTCCTCCTGGTCTTGGTCTTGTTGCACCGAAATGGAAACCTTTGCCTGAGGCCTCGGTACTCCATGGCTGCGCTTGCCTCCCTTGCACCAAAGAGGAAACAAGGATGTTGCGCGCGCTGGTGCCCGCCTGGTGTCGATCGTCATGGCTTACGTCACGAGAACCTCGTGAGGTTCGCCTTGCCTTGATATCTCCGCTCCTCATGAGCCTGCCTAACCAGGACACTCCTGAGGAGGTCTTGACGTCGTCCGCCTCGCGAGGCTTGGCCCCTCGAGAGGGTCTTGGGTGCTTTGTTGACGAAGATGGGCCATACGGCCTGCTGGCTTAGCCACGCCCTAGGCCGCAGGCAGGCAAGTCTGGGGACCCCCGTTCCCAGAACGCCGATAGTAGCCCCCGGGCCCAAGGTGCACGGGGGCTTGGCTTCACGGCGAAGCCAAGGGTCAAGTTCGGAGCACCGCGGGCCCCCAAAGTCTGCAGCCTTGGCTGACCACTGGCGGTTGATTGGACGTGGGTGCCTCCGCTTCCCCACGCTGCCTCGGCGACTGCACGACTTGACAAGTCCCTGCGACATGCAAAGCAAACCATCATTACCTGCGATCATGGGAGGTGCCGGTTGGCCTTCTTCCGCTATAAAGGGAGAGGAGGGGGGGGGGGCGGAGCCCCCACCGCCCATCTCTTCCCCACTTGCTTGCTTCTTCTTCCTCCTTGCTCTGCTGCTTGCTCCAATGGTGCCTATCAGAAGGTTCTCCGCCGAAGAGAAAGGGAAAGCCCCCGAGAAGTCCCGGAGCTACTCCCATCGAAGAAAAGGTCGATAATGCAAGTGGTGATGAGGCCTAGGTGTCAGCGGCCTCCACTGGGGTACCCGCTACCCGTGTACACCCAGGCCGAGGGCTCGGGGAAGACGAAGTGATGAGCAGCGCCGCCCACACTGCATCCGGGGTCGCCGCGCCACGGCAACGCGTGGCGTCCACGCTGCGGACTCCTCGCGTGAGTTGGTGCTGTGGGCGTCGATGCCTCCGAGCTCCTGGATCTGCTTCCCGCGGTTCTTCTTCGACGTGATGCCGCCGAGGGGGCCTTTTGAGCTCTGGCTGCAGCACACCGACTGCAGCGCTCCAGCGACCAGAGCAAAGATTGAATCGGTCCCCACCGGCAAGATCTTCATGACCCGCGGCTGCGGGGAGATCACTCGAGTCCGTCGTGCGAGGGGCGCCCTCGGGATCCATTTTAGTACGACGGCGCCTCCACGCTCTTCTTCAAGGTCTTCGACGCTGAGGGCCGCCTCCTGGAGTGCTGCTCTGGAGAAGAGCGCGAGGCTGATGTGTGCTCCGTTCGCGACCACTCCAGCAGCAGCAGCCCTTGGGAGTCCAGCAGCTCTCCTGAGCTCTATGAGACTCCGGAGACGAGCGACGACAGCTACGTCCCCCCGAGCTCTCGCCGTGCTTGGAGCAGGGCTGCGGCATCCGGCCGCCGCTGATCTGGATGGGGTCGGCGTCGGCCTCCCATGGCCCACTGTTGATGATGGCATCCGCCATGGAAGGATGTAGATAGGATCCCCCTTAGCATCAGCTTTTGTTTCCTGCGAAGAATCATGAATTACCCCGTGGGGGCATGTAAGAGTCTGCAATGCCTTTGTACTTATCTTCCTCGTTATGAAGATTTGATGAACGCATGTCCCGTTAAGGCTCGGTCCCCCCTTTCTTTCCTCGTGATAGCTTGTTGCTCTACGCTGACGGGTCCCGGTCCCAAGGCGGCTACAGCCGTCGCTGGTATGCCAGGTCGCGATGCCGTGGTCAAGGCCAGGAGGTGCACGACCCGAGGTCCAGTAAGAGCCCCTGAGGCACGATGCTCAGGAGGTCCCCCTTAGCGCCCAAGCGGCCATGGTAAGGAAAGAAAGGAAGGTGACTTGGCCACAACGGGGTTGCGGCATGGTGTGAGCAACCACTAGGCCCAAATATTTAGCCGATCCGAGGGCGAGACTTATCTTGTGACTTCGCAGTGATTCCTGATTTTGCGATAGGGCTGCGCGCCAACTTACGCGACATAGCTAGGTCGGTCCGTACGAGTTTTCCTTCTCCCGAGCTCTTCTTAGTGCTCTACGTCCTCAGGTCCCGGCCCTCGAGCGAGCTCAGCCGCCGCTGGTATGCCAGGTCATGATGCCATGGTCAAGGCCAGGGGTGAGGGCTGGAGAGCCAGTAAGAGCTCCTGAGTCGCGATGCTCAGGAGCCCCCCTTTTAACACGCAAGCGAATCACACGAGATAAAAGGAGACTCGTGGTGCTGCCTGCTATCCTTCTCGCGGGGTCCCTGTGGACAGGCACAAGAAGAAGCATGGTTTGCCGTTACTGCCGACTGCCTGCTGCTGGTTGGTCCGGATGAAGTGAAGCCACTGAGGGCCTGGTGAGGTGACGTGCACGGTGCATGCCGCGAGCCAGAGCTCGACCACTCATATTTGTCGGTCATGGCTGGGACGAACCCATGCACCAGCGTCGTGCCTGTGTAGGGGCCCCGAGGGAGGCGATGATCGAGCAGGTGATAGCAATTGGCAGGTTGAGCATGAAGAGCAGATCGACTTGGATAAATGCAGGAAGATACATGCCACTGGGTCTGGCCCGAGCGGCGTGGGGATGATGCAGCCCGAGGGGCGCCCCCAACAAGGTAAGCTAAATGCATAGCAAAAGGGATACATGCCACAGGGACGGACCCATGTGGCCTGGGAATAATGCAGCCTGAGGGGCACTCCCAGCTTAAATGAACTTGGAAGATGTCACCTGGTTGGTGCAGCTGAAGCCACGCGTTGAAGGAATGGCTCCTCATGAGCCACCGGAACCCTGAGCCTCGGGAGGCTCTGGGGGCTCGGGAGGTTCCCTGAAGACCGTCCTTATCTCCTCCGGAACAGCGCGGAACCTGGCCTCCTGAGCCGCCAGGACTTGCCTCACATTGTGCTGATAGACCGACGCCACGCTCGGCAAGCCGAAGGGCATGCGAACGTAGCTGTGTGGTGGTCCCTCACAGCGGCCCGCACGCTATGGCCAGAAGCGTTCCTGAGATGTGGCCCTGTTGAGCCCTGGGATGTCGATGCAGGCACGCAGCCCAACATCCTCGCCTGGATGGGGGGCTGCGCCTTGTGAGCAGTCGTGGACGCGCATGGCCCTTGATTCTTGCAGTTCTTCGGTGGTCTTGGTGATGAACTCCTGAGCGGTGGGCACTCCTTGCGCTCTCCTGAGGAAAGTGTGCCATGAGGCACACCTCCAAGTGGTGCCCAAGCGCCTCCCTCGTGAGGTTGGCAACGTCTGAGGCTCTCCAGGAGAGAGCCCCCGAGCCCTGCCGGAGGAGGGCACCAAGTGCGCTTCCCTATGCGGTGGAGGGAGGCGCCCCTGGAGTGGGCGCTGATCCTGACAAGGCTCCTAACGCGACACCATCTTCTTGGGGTCCTACGCAGCATGGCAGCTTCTTGTTGGGGATGGTCTCCAGAGGGCCTTCACTTCTGCTATCAGGGTTGTCGATTGCTGCAGCTTGGAAGGCGCGATCAAGGGAGCACATCGCATCCCTTTCTTCACATGGGACCGTGATGATTCCCCCGCTTCCTGGCATCTTGAGGACGTTGTAGCCATGGTGAGTGACTGCCATGAACTTGGCCAGGGCTGGATACCCGAGGATGGCATTGTACGGCAGGCGGATGTGCGCGACATCAAAGTCGATGAGCTCGGTGTGGTAGTTCTTGCACTCCTCGAAGGTGACAGGCAGGCGGACCTGCCCTATCGGTGTGGTGGAGCCGTCAGTCACTCCTGAGAAAGGCTTGGTTGGCTGGAGCTGCTCATAGGGCACTTGGAGGTTGTCGAACGTGTCGACAGACAAGACGTTGAGCCCTGCGCCACCGTCGATGAGAGTCTTGGTGACTTGCACATTGCTGATGACTGGGGAGAATAGCATAAGCAGGGTGCGAGCGGTGGCTGCGCACTTGATCTGGTCTGCCGAGTTGAAGGTGATGGCGCATTGGGACCACCTGAGCGGGCGCATGGCCTCGAGCTTGGGGAGCGTCGCGTTCACCTCGCAAGCGAACAGTTTGAAGATGCGCTGAGAGGCTGGGGCCTCAGCACCGCCTAAGATGGAAGCGATCGCACGCGGCTCCTAGAAGCCCCCAGCCCCTTTGTCCTGATGGTGGTCGTTGTTCCTTCTTGGAGGCAGTAACGGGGGAAGACCGGCATTGCCCTGGGGGCGATCCTCACGAGGCGGGTCCCTCCAGGCACCCTCGCGAGGTTGGTCCTGCCAGCGGTCCTCACGAGGCCAGTCGCGCCACTCCTGGCGCAGGCCACGGTCGTCGTAGCATCCGCCTCCGCGTCCTCCTCCCCGGCCGTAGCCCCGGTCATTTCCCTCGGGGTGCTGACCGAAGCGTCCTTCCCGAATGGCTCTGAGCTCTTGACAGTCGCTGGTCTTTTGGGTGTTTAGGTTGTGGAAGGTGCAGAACGGGCGGCCGTTCTTGGATGACTCGGGCTGATCTCTGCCTCGCTTGGTGTCGGGCTCCGCTGCAAGCACCACTGCCTCTTTGCGCTTCATGTCCTTGGCCTTGGCCTTCTTTTCCTCCACTCCTGCAGCTGGCAGCTCAAGGAGAGAGAGGCGCCCCTCCTCAGCTCTTGCGCACTTGGTCGCCAGGTTGAACAGCTTGTGAGATGCGCAAAGCTCCTCGTGGATAGCCATCTCTTCCTTCATCTTGACGTCACGGACGTCGACTGAGAACGCGGAGATGATGGCTTTGTCCGTGACCTTGGGGATCTTGAGGCGGGTGTTGTTGAAGCACTGGATGTACTTCTAGAGGGCCTATCCTGGCTGTTGCTTGATGCGGCATAGATCGCCCGCGGCCGGGGGGTGGTCGCGAGTGGCCCGGAAGTTGGCGACGAAGCGGTCGTGCATCTTGTCCCAGGAGGAGATCAAGCCGTGCTGCCGGTTCAGGAGCCAGGAGCGGGCCCCATCCTTGAGAGCCATGGGAAACCAGTTCGCCATTACTTTTTTGCCCCCGTTAGCCGCTTCGATGCTCAGCTCATAGAGCTGCAGGAACTCTGCGGGGTCGGTGGTGCCGTCATATCGGGGAGGTAGATCCGGCTTGAACTTGCCTGGCCAGGCGATGCTACGCAGCTCGGGGGTGAAGGCACGACAGCCAGCCGTGGTTTCCGGGGCCCGCTTCTGAGGCGGAGCTTGGTCTTGGCGAGATCCGCGATGCGCCACTGCAGGCAGCACGCGGTCTTGACGAGGCGGCGCGGGGAGCCCCGGTGCAGCTTCTCGCGACCACGGGATTTCTTGGCAACTTCTTTCTTCATGCGCGGGCGCCGGGCGCGGTGGATCACGCCGCGGAGGCGCGCGCCTTGGTGCCAAGGCACCGTCTTGGGGACGAGGTGGTGGAGACACGCCATGAGCCCCGTCACCCGCGGCTGGTTGAGGGGGAGGCAGAGAGTGGGACGGCGTCGGAGAGCCCCCTGCGGCACGGACGAGCTCGACGACGCGGTCGAGCCACTCCTCATAGAGGTCGTTGACTGGGTGGTAACGCAGGAGCTTGTTCGCCGCGATGAGCGCGGCCCGTGCTTCTATGGGAGCGCGGTGCGTGTGGGACGAAGAACCAGCTGGGGTGAGTGATGGAGTAGCGGTGCGGGCCCGCCTGGCGCCCGCCTGGTGTCAATCGTCACGGCTTACGTCACGAGAGCCTCGTGAGGTTCGCCTTGCCTTGATATCTCCGCTCCTTGCGAGCCTGCCTGACCAGGACACTCCTAAGGAGGTCTTGACGTCATCCGCCTTGCGAGGCTTGGCCCCTCGCGAGGGTCTTGGGTGCTTTGTTGATGAAGATGGGCCATACGGCCTGCTGGCTTGGCCACGCCCTGGGCCGCAGGCAGGCAAGTCTGGGGACCCCCGTTCCCAGAACGCCGATAGTGGCAAATACTGCCACTTAATTACCTTGCGGCTTGACACCGTATTGATTGATGACGTGGGTTGTACTTGCGCGGTTGGCGGGGTGGTTCAGGCCTGGCAAGCCCCGGCAGGCGCTGCCAGGGAGTCTTGGTCGCTTGCTTCAAGTGGTGGCCTGGCCCCTCGCCGGGCTCGCCTGCCCGGCTAAGGAGGCCCTTCTCTTGCCGATATCCTGTTCCTTTGGCTCGACCTTGATCTCTCTAAGCTGTATATTGGTTCTTCAAGTCTCTTCGTTCTTCAACCTCTGACTTAAGCTGGTGCTCCAATCTTGATCTTGTGCCTGTGCTCAGTTGGGCAACATACCCGGGGTTTGTTGCACCAACAGAAGCCCCCAGGCCTGCCCCGATCGCGCTGCGGAGCGTCGGCGGGGTAGGGCCTAATAAGTGCACAGGCAAGGCTACTAAAGGGGTTGGCCCCTTTGAAGATTTCCTTTGCTGCTTCGTTAGTGTTAATCTTGGGGTGATTTCTGATTTCCACGCGCGTGGTGTAAAGCCAACAGTGGTGGGGCCGCGACAGTGATGGCCCGTGAATGACTTTAACGCACGGGGTGGAAACCGCCAAATTACTCTTCCCACATCGCGCTCTTATCCTTAGCCATGTATGCCACATGAACAACGCGGGGCAGGTAACGGAGGCGCGTGGTGTGGAAGAGCACCTTTGAAGTTGGTCCATCCGTCTTGAATTAACGGAGGAGGGCGGTGGTTGCCAGTTGATGGAGCAACTGCCCTTCCCCGCCCGTCCTATAAAAGGGGGGGCGGAGGAGGGCGAAGCCATCCACCTCTGTGCCCCTTTCCTCCTTCTTTCTTGGTTCTCTGCTTCTTCTGGTAATGCTGAAGGGAAAGGCCCGGGTCCAGCCCCCGGGCTTCTTCTCGGGGCGATTGCTGCCTCATGTTGGTGCTGACGCTCGGGGAGTGAGCCTGGTCCTTGGTGCGGTGAACCTCTTGGTCTCTTTGAAGCTCGGCCGGGAGGCAAGGCTGGAGATCACTCGTAATCCCAACATTGCCCCTCTCGTGTGCCTTCTTACCCGCCCAGGAGGGGTGTGACGCGCCTCGGGCCCTTCGGCAGCTCAGGCTGCTTGCTGTTTCTCCACTGGAGGCGTCGGGCCGGGAGCTTGGCACTCTCCGGGAGCAGCGGTGGTGAGGAGAAAGCGAGGGAAGATGGAGAAGGCTGGTGGCAGGGGTTCAGGTTGGAGTACGATGGCGCGGATGCCTTCGTCTCCGACCGTCAACCTGCTGCCTCATCTTTCCGCTCTTATCCTCCCTCCCCGGTGCCGTCATCACTAGCCTCTTCGGGTGGTAGCCGGGGAGGGATGTTCTCTTGGCGCCTTCTCCTCGCATACAACAGTCTTTCGGCTGAGCTTTGGTGGATGACTCCACCGGCGCTCAATGCGGGGCTTCTTGCTGGCTGTGGAGGTGGCGACCAGAAGGCACCGTCCTATCCCTCGCGCTTCCTCCTTAGTAGCCGTGCCACTCCCGGTCTTGTTAGGCCATGCTCGACGGGCCCTGACGAGACCGGGGTGGGCTCCTGCTTGGGTGCTCCTTTTCTCGTCTTTTCCTCCTTCCGCCGCTGTGCTCGAAGGAGGGAAAATGAAAAGAGGGGATCACGGGGCACTTATCTTTTTTTAATTTTAAACTAGCCGGCAATCGCCAAATTTTAATTCAAATAATGTAATCTCTTGAGTCCATCTTTGTATTCTGTAATGCTTGTACTTGCAATTGCATATGAGTGAAAAAGATGAATCTTGTTGGGAACTCATGCATGTGTATGTCCATGCAGAGGCAAAGTGCCTCTTTAAACGAGTTGTCCCTGGCAGGATATCCTGCCGGCACCCTCTTTGTCTGCCAGAGAACTTCGTCTGCCGAGAACAGACAGAGGGGCCAGCCCCCGCCAACCCCTTTTTCCCAAAGGCCACTGCGACCACCCTGACCGAAGCAACGTTTGAGCCATGGATGGGATCACCTAAGTTTCAAAGAGGGAGGCGAGGTTTTCTCATGCAAAGTTGTAGCTTTACAGAATACTAATGGACAGGATTGGAACTTATCTGTCTGGCTTGCCGGGGATCGTCGTGCCATGCAATCTTCTCATCCTTTGTCGAAGCCAGGTTCACGGCAAGAACCTGCAACTCCATGCAGATGAGAATGAATGCAGGATGCAATCCTATCTATATGCATATGCAAATGCTCATGAAGTGCTTATGTAGTGATCTGGGTGTGCTTGTGCATGCATGCAATCTTAGTTGGCCCCCCCTACAATGCTTCTTTATTTTCTCTTGCACGGGGTCATCGCCCCAGCTTGTACAAGGGGTTACATGCAACTTCAACAATGCCATGTACAATGAGTGGCTGCCGGGCATGGCCTGGCAGCCTCTGCGCCTTACAGGTAGAACTTATGGAAATGCTAAATGTTCCATGAGTTTTGCAATGGTGTGCCATCTCCGGACTCCAGATGGACTGTGTCGGCGTTCTGGGAACGGGGGTCCCCAGACTTGCCTGCCTGCGGCCCACGGCGTGGCTGAGCTAGCAGGTCTGTATGGCCCGTCTTCATCGACAAGGTATTCAAGACCCTCGCGAGGGGCGAAGCCTCGCGAGGCGGACGACGCAAGACCTCCTCAGGAGCAACCTTGCCAGGCAGGCTCACGAGGGGCGGAGATATCAAGGCAAGGCAAACCTCGCGAGGTCCTCGTGACATGAGCCATGACGAACGAGACCAGGCGGGCGCCAGGCAGGCGCCAGCACGCGCAATGTCCTTGCTTCCTCTGTGGTGCCAAGGGGGCAAGCGCAGGAGCGGAGTACCGAGGCATCAGGGAAAGGTTTCCATATCGGTGCAACGAGACCAAGACCAGCAAGACAGCAAGATGGAGGTCACCATGGAGCCCAAGACGGCGTCACCATCAGAGCCTTTTGCAAGCGAAGACTACTTTCGTCAGGATAAAATGTACTAGTTGTCCCCTTTCAAATTGGCCGTTGTTGGCTCCCTTCCCGCTCAATATTTGGGGAGAGGACCAGGGCCTATATAAGTAGAACTAGCCACCACAGTAGGGGGACAGGAGGAACTCATTCAGAGGAATCTCACCCACACAAGTTCGCCAAGCACAAGAACACCTCAACCTCAGGAGGCAGTTCTTCCCCTTGTACTGTTCATCATCAGCCCAAGAGGCAATCCACCACCACCACACTGGAGTAGGGTATTACACCACAACGGTGGCCCGAACCAGTATAAATCTTGTGTCTTTGTGTTGCAAGTTCGTGGAGTTCATCTGCGAGATCTTAGCGAGCTAGGGCGTGGATCGATAGGGAGAAAACCTTCGCACGCACCCAACTGTTCGAACCTCGAGGGTTTTGCCGGAACCCGTGATTCGATAGACTGCGTCGGGTCTGAAGACTCGTACTACCCGGTAAGTGCCTTCCCATTTCGGTGATAACTTGTGTGTACCCTTGGCAGACTGAACGCGCCTAAGGACAAGGTCACCTTCCTCAAAACACCAGGCATGAACCCTGCGGCTGTGATAGCGACACAGGGCTTGCTGATAGCGTGCAGCATGCGTAGCGGCCCGGAGACGGTTCTCCTTTAGTAGCACAACGTCGCCACGCCGGTGCTGATCTTGCGCTACTTCATCATAGGCAAGCACCGGAGGAGACCCGTAAATGAGTTATGTGGGGATAACTACTTCTGCCCCGTAGACCAGGGAGAAGGGAGTCTGCCCGGTAGCTCGATTAGGTGTCGTTCTGAGGGACCAGAGAACTATAGGTAGCTCCTTGATCCACCACTTGTCGTGCTTCTGCAGCGTATCGAAAGTCCTTGTCTTGAGTCCATGAAGCACTTCAGTTTTCGCCCTCTCAGCTTGTCCATTGCTCCGGGGGTGTGCCACAAAGGCAAATGAGATCTTGCATCTGAGGGTTTGAACATATTTCATGAAGGTGTGGCTTGTGAATTGGGTGCCGTTGTCAGTGAAGATCCTTTCCGGAGCTCTGAAACGACACACCAATTCTTTTAAGAACTTGATAGCTGACTGAGTAGTCACCTTCCTCACGGCAGTCACTTCTGGCCACTTTGTAAACTTGTCGATGGTGACGAACAAGAATTCAAAGCCCCCGATTGCTCGGGGGAAGGGGCCGAGGATATCGAGCCCCCATACTGAAAATGGCCACAATAGAGGGATTGTCTGAAGAGCTTGAGCAGGCAGGTGTGTTTTCTTGGAATGGAATTGACATGCTTCACATGTCATGATGAGCTCAACTGCGTCTTGGAGGGCTGTGGTCCAATAGAATCCTTGCCAGAATGCTTTCCCAACTAATGCCCTTGATCCAATGCGTGAGCCACACATTCCTCTGTGAATCTCAGCCAGCAGTTCCTTTCCGTCCTCTTGGCAGGCACACTTCAATTTCACACCATTGGGCCTCCTTCTGTACAGAGTGTCATCGACAAACTGATACATACTGGCCCTCCGGGCTACTTTCTCAGCTACATCTGGGTCACCGGGGAGTTCTCCGTTTTGGAGGAAGTGGATGATGTGCCTTGCCCAAGTCGGAGCCTGAGGCTCGGCAACGAGGACTAGTGGCACCTCCTCGACTGCAAGAGCACCAGCCTCGTTCGTGAGGTCCATAGGCCCGGCTGGAGGGGGTGGTCCAGCAGGCTGTGACGAGTTGTTTCCGGCAGGGTCTCTGCCGAGAGCGGATGGTTCGATTGGGAGAGGCTTACTGTAGTCCAACTTTCTTCTTTTCCGGGCCATTGTGGTTGGTGATATAGAGGGTTGAAAGAGGTGGAGAACAAAAGTTCCTGGTTCCACAGGAAGCTTCTGTGCAGCACACTTTGACAGGTGATCAGCTACGCTATTTTCTGCATGAGGTATGTGTTGTGTTTGCAACCCGTCAAAGCGCTCCTCCAACCTCCTTACTTCCTCAACGTATGCTTCCATCAATGGGCTTTGGTAATCCTTGTTGACTTGTCTCACCACTAACTGTGAATCTCCTTGAATGATCAGCTTCTTGATCTCCAATTCTGCTGCAATCTTGAGCCTGGCAAGGAGCCCTTCATACTCAGCTGTATTGTTGGTGGCTTCTTCCCGGGAAAAGTGCATTTGGATGATGTACTTTAGGTGCTCCCCGGAGGGGGCAACAAGATGCACGCCAGATCATCCACCTTGTAGGGAAAAAGCACCATCAAAATACATAATCCATTCTTGGGGTGATTCCTTGCCGGGGAGAGCTGTTTCTGTTGCTTCCTCACCAGGGGTTGGCATCCATTCTGCAATAAACTCCACCCTCTCCCTACTTTGAATGGTTGAAGTGCTCTCAAACTTCAAACCAAAGCTAGATAACTCCAAAGCCCACTCCACTATTCTTCCAGTAGCCTCAGGGTTTCGTAGTATCCTCTGCAACGGAAAACGAGTAGCAGTCGTGATTGCATGGGCTTGCAAGTAGTGGCGCAGTTTCCTTGAGGCCATGACAAGACCAAATATCAGCTTTTACAGACCAGAGTACCATGATCTAGCCCCTTGCAACAAGGATCTGACGAAGTACACCGGGTGCTGCACCACTTTCTTCTTTGTCGCGTCCTTGGGGTTGCACTCATTGCTGTGCTTACTGCTGTTCTATTCCTCTTCTGACTCTGCCATGGTCTGGCCGCTCTCTGCTTCATCCACTTCTCGCTGTGCTACCAAGGCTGCACTAACCACTTGGTTGGTTGCCGCCAAGTAAAGCAGTAACGGCTCTTGAGGTTTGGGTGCAACCAAGGTAGGCACAGATGACAGGTAAGCCTTCAACTCTTGCAAGGCTGTATCTGCCTCCAGGGTCCACTTCATAGGCCCTACCTTCTTCAAAATTTTGAAGAACGACAAGGCACGCTCGATAGACTTGGAAATGAATCTGCTTAGCGCTGCAACGCATCCCGTCAAGCGCCTCACATCCTTAACTATCCTTGGCGCTTTGATATGCTCAACGGCCTTGATGTTGTCGGGGTTAGCTTCAATCTCCCGATGGGACATGAAGAATCCAAGTAGCTTGCCGGAGGGAACACCAAACACACATTTCTCTGAGTTAATCTTCAAGTTGATCTTCCGCAAATTAGCAAATGTCTCCTCCAAATCCTTGATAAGGGTGGCCTTATCCTTGGTCCTGACCACACTGTCATCAATATAGGCTTCTATGTTTCTATCTAGCTATGGCTCAAAACCAATCTGGACTGCTCTTGCAAAAGTAGACCCAGCACTCTTCAATCCGAAAGCCATGCGGAAAAAACAGTATGTCCCACATGGAGTGATGAATGATGTTTTCTCCTCATCTTCTTTGGATATGAAGGTCTTGTGATATCCGGTGTAAGCATCCAAAAAGGAGAGCAGATCGCACCCTGAAGTAGAATCCACAATCTGATCAATGCGCGACAAGGGGAATGGGTCCTTCGGGCAAGATTTATTGAGATCTATGAAATTAATGCAAAGCCTCCATTTCCTATTCGCCTTCCGAACTACCACTGGGTTTGCCAACCATGTAGGGTGCAATACTTCTCTGACCAATCCAGTTGCCTCTAACTTCTTTATTTCCTCGGTAATGAACTGTTGCCGCTCCAAGGCTTGCTTCCTAACTTTCAGCTTGATGGGTCGGGCATGTGGGCAGACAGCAAGGTGGTGCTCGATTACCTCCCTGGGAACACCGGGTGAGGGAGTCCTGGACTAAGGGGTCCTTGGGCGTCCGGCCTATTAGCCATGGGCCGGACTGATGGGTTGTGAAGATACGAAGACCAATGACTCCACTCGTGTCCAGATGAGACTCTCCTTGGCATGGAAGGCAAGCTTGGTGACCAAATATGTAGATTCCTTTATTTTTAACCGACCTTGTGTAACCCTAGATCCTCCCGGTGTCTCTATAAACCGGAGGACTTAGTCCGGAGGACATACATTACCATAGCCATACAAGCTAGACCTCTAGGGTTTAGCCATTACGGTCTCGTGGTAGATCAACTCTTGTAATACTCATATTCATCAAGATCAATCAAGCAGGACGTAGGGTATTACCTCCATAGAGAGGGCCCGAACCTGGGTAAAACATTGTGTCCCCTGTTTCCTATTACCATCGACCTTAGACGCACAGTTCGGGACCCCCTGCCCGAGATCCGCCGGTTTTGACACCAACATTGGTGCTTTCATTGAGAGTTCCACTGTGCTATCATCAAGAGGTTCGATGGATCCTTCAACCATCTACAACGATGCTTCCCAAGGGGGAGTCTTCCTCCCTGGACAGATCTTCGTGTTCGGCGGCTTCGCTCTACGGGCCAACTCGCTTGGCCATCTAGACCAGATTGAAAGCTATGCCCCTGGCCATCGGGTCAGATTTTGGAGCTTGAACTATGTTGCGTACATCCGTGGGGACTTGATCTTCGCCGGATTCGAGACCACGGCTACCACTCCTAGCCACCCCGAGGGACATGACCTAAATCAGTCATTGGACTGCATCCAGGAGACAACTCCCATAACCACTCTGGCCTTAGATCCGGAGCATACTGCGCCATCCAAGGACGGGAAGCTCAACCCCGCCACGGAGGCCACAGATTCCCCAGCATTGGAGCCGCACATAGACTTGATCTCACACGATACCTGTGCCACCGGAACTACGGACTCGTCTCCGGCCATAAGTTCCGAACCATGTGAGCCCGTGGACGCTCAACTTGATTGTCTATCGATCTTCGAATTCAGCGCCGCAGACATCTTCCAGCACCTGCCTTTGGGCAACATGCTAAACTCATTGAAAGACCTGTCCTTGGCGGGGGACTCACAGTCGAACTATGTTCGGTTCGAACTATGGGCTGATGATGGATAATCTTGCTTCCCACCCGCCACCCACTCCATAGCCACTCTCAAGGACTTAACCGACATGCTCAATTACGGCTCCGAAGACTTCGACGATATAGATGACGATGCCGAAGAAGAGCAGGGCCGAAACCCGCCACTCGTCGGATGTGGGACGGGCACTTCTTCATACGACGTATGCATGGTGGATACACCTAAAGAAACTAACGATGATGACAAAGAAGATCCAGTTGAGGATAAACCTCCCGAGACACAGCCCAGATGCCGGCGTCGGCAGCGCCGCTCTAAGTCACGTCGCGCAAAATACAGTAATACCGGCACCGGAGAAAACAACACCCTGGACGATAAAGACAATGAAGCTCCTGTTGGGGCAACATCTGAACATGATGAACTGGAAGACGGGCACGATAGCCCGCCTGAACAGGCCATACACGAAGACTCGGAGGACAGTAATTATCTTCCGCTTTCCGAGGATGAGGAGAGCCTCGGCGACTAGGATTTCATAGTACCTGAGGAACCTCTTGAGCAGGAGCGCTTTAAACGCCGACTATTAGCCACGGCAAAGAGCCTGAAAAAGAAACAGCAGCAGCTTCAAGCTGACCAAGACCTGCTCAAGGAAAGATGGATAGACATCCTAGTGGCCGAAGAATACGGCCCCAAGCACGCAACCAAGGGTTATCCGAAGCACAGATTGCTACCTCAGTTCGATGAGGAGGCGCCGGCACTTGTACCATGCGGTCGGGACAATGCGGCCAACCGACCACTATGCAGTCGGGATAAAGCGTCAGCTGATACGTCTTCGTTGTATCTACTTTTCCAAACACTTTTGCCCTTGTTTTGGACTCTAACTTGCATGATTTGAATGGAACTAACCCGGACTGACGTTGTTTTTAGCAGAATTGCCATGGTGTTATTTTTGTGCAGAAATAAAAGTTCTCGAAATGACCTGAAAATCAACGGAGAATTATTTTGGAATATATAAAAATACTGGAAGAAGAATCCACGTCAGGGGGGCCTCCCCCTATCCACGAGGGTGGGGCGCGCCCTACCCCCCTGGGCGCGCTCCCCTGCCTCGTGGGCCCCCTGACGCTCCACAGACCTCAACCTTGACTCCATATATTCACTTTCGGGGAGAAAAACATCAGAGAGAAGGATTCATCGCGTTTTACGATACAGATCCGCCGCCAAGCCCTAAACTCTCTCGGGAGGGCTGATCTGGAGTCCGTTCGGGGCTCCGAAGAGGGGAATCCATTGCCATCGTCATCATCAACCTTCCTCCATCACTAATTTCATGATGCTCACCGCCGTGCGCGAGTAATTCCATCGTAGGCTTGCTGGACGGTGATGGGTTGGATGAGATTTATCATGTAATCGAGTTAGTTTTGTTAGGGTTTGATCCCTAGTATCCACTATGTTCTGAGATTGATGTTGCTATGACTTTGCTATGCTTAATGCTTGTCACTAGGGCCCGAGTGCCATAATTTCAGATCTGAACCTATTATGTTTTCATCAATATATGAGAGTTCTTGATCCTATCTTGCAAGTGTATAGTCACCTACTATAACATCCCCAGCATCGCACCACAGTAATCTCCCCCTAATGAAGGTCATGTCATCATGATCATCATGCCAAAATGCCACTTGTCCAAAATCTGCTTCAAATTCAAATTTAAATTGCATGTCAAATATTTGCTTCTTCTGTCATGCAAATAAAACAGTTCATCCTATGGTAAATAATCCCTAGATAATTGTCATGTTGAAACCAACATTTTTGGAACTCCCAAATTGCCCCTGGGAATTTATTATCTGGTCCATCATTATTTAAGATGTCCTTTTCATTTTCTAAAAATGCTTGGACAACTCCTGATGGCCCCAAACTTTTTGTGGCAGTGCTGGATAAGGCATTATATCTGTGTGACCAAGTTTCACATTTTACAAAATACATTTGGCAGCTCATTTATCTGCAAAATTCTTCTGTAAAAAAAGAAAACAAAAAAGAAAAAGGAAAAAAGACCCTAAACATCTACCGTGGTCTGGGCCTAAGTGCACAGTGCACACCGCCCAGCCCACCACGACATTTCCCCCCTTCCTCTGTTCCTCTGTACAGAGAGCAGACAGGGGCCATGGCGTGGCATGCATCCACCCCCACCATGGCTGTTGCCGTCATCGGGTATCCCGTGGTCCTCCTTGTGGATAAGAACGTCGTCGGCTGCCTGGCGAACCCTAGCGCCCACTTTCCCCTCTCCCTCTCTCACTCTCCCTCTCACTCGATCGCTTCCTCTATTTGATGAGGAGCGCTTCCATCACCGCCACCTTGTCAATCCCGCGACCACCGGCCTCCTCGTCGCCGGCTAGCAGGTCTAGGAGCCTCTCCGCGATCGTCTCTTTCGACTACACCGAAGAACCCGAGCCGGGACGGCCCCGCAGTGCTGCATCGCCGTCGTCTTCCTCCTCGGGCCGCCGCACTCCATCGCCATCTCCGGCCGAACCTGCTGCTCCTAAGCTACCACCGGGCCTTCGTGTGCTCCCCTGGTGAGCTCCTTGAGTTTCTTCCCCCTCCCGTCGCCGTAGGACGCCACCACCACTCCAGCGCACGTGGTCTCGCCTGCTGCTACCGTTGTTGTACCGCGCCGCGCCCTGCAGCTCCCGTGCGCCTGCGCTCACGTCGCTGAGCCCGCCCCGCTCGCATGCCCCGTCCCTGGCTGCGCTTGGCTCGCCCGTGCCGCACTCGGCCGCCCGCTCGATCCCGGATGGTTCCAGCGCTGCAGCCGCTGCCCGGCCGCGCCCACACCAACTGCTACTAAGGCACTGCTGCTGTCGTGCCTCGCGCGCCTGCAGCCGCGGCATGCCGAGCCACGCGCGCCCCGCCTCCGCCCACGCCCATGGCCGCCATCGCCCTGGGCGCTCCCCTGCAGCCGCCTCGCTCCCGCGCCCATCATCGACGCTCGCCGGCACTTTCCTCGCGCGCCCGCTGGGGCTCTGCTCCCGCCTCCGCCTGCCGCGGCACTAATGCCTGCTGCCGCTCGCCTCGATGCCCAGCGTCGCCACCGCCTGCCGTCCAAGCGCCGCCGCCCCCAGCTACTGCGGTTGGTCACACCTCCCGGCCCGCGCGCCGGCCGTGCCGCAGCCGCCCCCAACCAGCCTCTTTGCCCGCCGGCGCTCGCAGTGCGAGCCTGTACTCGAGCACAGGCAAGGACTCGCCCGCTACCAGTGGGGCCGGCCCCAACTTAATTAGTGTCCACCCCCCTAATTAGGCACTGCCATGTGGGGCCCCTCTGCTAACTAAACCTTTTTAAAATAAGTGAAATGTCTCTGTTAATAAAAAACACGTATCACTCATGAGCGGGTCCTACACATACTATTGACCAGTCAATTTGCTGACTGGACTGATCCAGTCAATGACGTGTGGGTCCAATGGACCCATTTGACCAGTCAATGGTCCATAGTTGACTGTTGAGTCAGCAGTCAACTAGGTCCCACTGTGACCCCCTGGTGCAATGCTGGGTGCACTGCACTGAGTGTACCTAGCATTTCCTGTTTATTTTTCAAATTAGAAATAATTTCAGAAAATGCTTCAAACTTCGATAATTCATAGAAATTAAACCGTAACTCGGATGAAAATGTTTTCTATATGAAAGTTGCTCAGAAAAATCCAACGAATCCGATTACGCGGTCCGTTCATCTGTCACATGTCCCTAGCATAGCGAACACACAACTTTCCCCCTCCGGTTCATCTGTCCGAAAACGTGAAACACCGGGGATTCTTTCCCAGATGTTTCCCCCATTCACCGGTATCACCTCCTACCGCGTTAGGTCACACCCGACACATCTTATTGCCATGCTATGCTTTGTGGTTCTATGTTTGCTTTATATTTACTGTTTCTTCCCCCTCTTCTCTCCGGTAGACCCCGAGACCGATGTTGCCCCTGTGATCGACTAAGTCGACGACGACCCCTCCTTGCCAGAGCAACCAGGTAAGCAAACCCCCCCCCCTTGAGCATTCCGATATCGCCTATTTCTTTCCCTCTCATGCTTGCATTAGAACTGCTACTGTTTTCTGTATGATCCTACTCTGATGCATAGCCTGTTGTTGTTACCTGCTTTCATACCTTACATGCTTATCCTAAACTGCTTAGTATAGGTTGGTTAGAGATCCATCAGTGACCCCACCTTGTCCCAGTTGCCCCGCTTTATGTTCGATGACTCGATCAACGTGATCGACGTCCAGGCCCCGACACCGCACATCCCCCCTAGTTGTACGACTCTGCAGAATTACCATCGAGTGCCGAGGGTGGAGCCTGATAAATCACTCCTGATGAGTCCTCTATAGTGTAGCTAATCGGTCATGGTCATCGAGGGTGATTTCCTCCTTAACCACTTACGATATGGCTCTATCGTGCAACCCCTCAAGTGCGAACCTCGAGGGTGGATCCTCTTATATTCACCTTGATGATTACATCGAGTGGAATTTACCGGGGGTGATTCCTCGGGTTTTCCCTTTGGTGTTAGACACACAGTTACTATGGTTACTATGACTTTACACTGAACCATGTTACTAAAGATGGGTCGACCCTGAGGGGTACCCGCGCGAGCTTATTAGTGAGTGATGTGGAGTCAGGTTGACCTGGAAGGTGCCCGCGAGATACTTACGAGGCGTGGCCGGGCATTCTTAGCCCTTGCCGCAAGTACTTGAGACGGGGCGACGGGGTCACATCGATCATGAGTCTCTGCTCGTTACCGCGCGTTCCTAATCCACTACGATTTGGATATTTGATCCGAGGGGCCTCTGGCCTGATAGCACTAACCATCACGTGGGCATAGTATGGGCATTCTGCATCGTATGCATCAGCCGAAGTTTAATAGACGTTAGCGACTGAGCGGCACGCGCCGGGTTGGACTGTGTAAGCTCCTGCCTTGGTGAAGGAGGTAGCTAGGTTTACTCACCGGCCACGTTCGCAACGTGCAGGAGTTTCCGGGGAGATGGCCCATGACCCCTGGGAGCATAGGTTTAGTCCGGCGTGCTGACCTCTCTATTAAGCCTAGGTCGGGTTGCAGCGTATTGTTTGGCCGAGGCCGGGCATGACCCAGGAAAGTGTGTCCGACCGGAGTTAATCGAGCGTGGTGGGTAAGTTGGTGTACCCCTGCAGGGAAGAAAACATCTATCGATAGCCTGTCCTACGGTAACGGACACTTGGAGTTGTATCTCGATCGATGCAACTAGAACTGGATACTTGTGATGAGAACTGGATGGTGATGAGAATTGGAATGTGTTGACACTTGGATAGTATGGCTCTGGGATTTCTTTCTCGTAGGGAGTCGAGAAAGGATCTCTGGCCGAGGTTGATAACACTTCTACTACTTTACTTTATGCTACTCTACTCCCTCCTGTTGCTGCAAGATGGTGGTTTCCAGAAGATGCTAGTCTTTGATAGGCTAGGCTTTCCCCTTCCCTTCTGGCATTCTGCAGTTTAGTCCATAGATACAACCCATTCCTTTGATACAGATGCATACTTAGTTTAGATCTGATGTAAGTCTTGCGAGTACTTTGGATGAGTACTCACGGTACTTTAGATCTGATGACGGATCCTAGGAGCCAGACGATGCCACTGATGACTACTACTACCCGTAGGATGCCTACTACTACGTGAAGACCGCCGCCGACTAGGAGTAGTTAGGAGGCTCCCAGGCAGGAGGCCTTGCCTTTTCGATCTTTGTTACTTTTGTGCTAGCCTTCTTAAGGCAATCTTGTCTAACTTATGTCTGTACTCAGATATTGTTGCTTCCGCTGACTCTTGTGTATTTGAGCTTATGTATTCGAACCCTCGAGGCCCCTGGCTTGTAATATAAATCTTGTATTATTTTCATTTGTGTCTAGAGCTGTGTTGTGATATCTTCCCGTGAGTCCTTGATCTTGATCGTACACATTTGCGTGTATGATTAGTGTACGATTGAATCGAGGGCGTCACACCTACTATGTGTTATGATCCGGCAACCCCGAAGTGACAATAATCGGGACCACTCCCGGTGATGAACGTAGTTTCAGGAGTTCATGTATTCACTATGTGTGAATGCTTTGGTCCGGCACTCTATTAAAAGGAGGCCTTAATATCCCTTAGTTTCGTAGTTTCATTTTCTCTCTATTGAGTCATAGGAAACACTGTACTGTTAAAGGGGGTCGAGGAAATACTAAGGAAAAATTTCCAAGTGATGCTCAACTCAAAATCCTATACATACCAATCCCTTCGAGTGAAGCCATTGGAAATCTCATGCAGTTTAACCAACTTCTTCAGTGATAGAGACGAAGTTCTTCTGGTCCCTGAGGAATTTGTTCTGACTGAGGAGTTAGGAATTCGCCAGTGCAGATTGCCTACAAGTGAGGAACATGATAGCCCTGAGGAATTTGATAGTCAAATTTTCGACCGTTGTTCTGCTACGCGCCAGCTGTCCCAAATATCCTTCCACCTAACGGTCATATCATTGAAGGGCATTTATGTCTTATCATGTCGGGCTGCTCCCTATGCTATAAATAGCCACCCCCTACAACCACTAGCTATTTGGCTACTCCGAGAGAAACCGACACTTGTCATTTGAGAGCATCCCATCCTCCGAGGACTTTGAGCGAAAATCATCAAGTGAGGAACACCCAAACCCAAAAACCTTCAAACCCAAAGTGATTGAGCATCACTGAAGAGATTGATCCTGCGTGGATCCAACGCTTGTTACCTTTGAAGACTGTGCATCTTCCAGACGGTTAGGCGTCATGGTCTAGAGCATCCAAGAGGAAACTATGGATCACCGAGTGACCGAGTCTGTGAAGGTTTGGAAGTCACCTGAAGACTTATCATGAGTGATTGGGCGAGGTCTGTGTGACCTTAATTCAAGGGGAATACGGTGACGACTAAGTGTCCTAAGCTGCGTGTTCAGGACTGGGTGTCCTCAGGTTTAAATACCTAGCCGCCATAACCAGACGTACAACTGTCACAACAGTTGGAACTGGTCTACCAAATCATTGTCTTCATCGAGCTAACTGGTTCCATTTCCTCAACCCTTTCATTTCCTCATTTCTGTGTTGTGTGCTTGTTCATATCTTTTTGAAGACTTTGATTGAAGACTTTCTCTATTTCCTCAGCTCAAATTTCTTCAGTCTGTTTGTCTTCATTCTGTTTATCCCGTGTTTACGCTTTCTGTACTCTATGCTTGTTTTAATTTCATCATGAAGACCATGCTTATGTTCTGTTATATTTACATCTGAGTACTTATTCTGCTGCAAGTAGTTCTTCGCTTAGGAATTTCCTCACCCAAAAATTCCTCAGTGAAGAATTCATAAAAATTGCTTATTCACCCCCTCTAATTGACTTAACGCACTTTCAATTGGTATCAGAGCAAGGTACTCCCTTGTTCTGTGTGATTTTGGTTTAACCGCCTGGAGTTTTAGTTATGTCGACCACTGGAATGAAGACTGCGACATGCCCCATCTTTGACGGTCATGATTATCCCAAATGAAAGGCCATGATGAAGAAGCACCTCATGGCGATGAACAGCGAACTCTAGACCGTCACCGAGATTGGTCTTACTGACCTATGCAAGATGGCGGAGGCTGATGACATTCGCAAGTACACACTACTCAACCTCACGGCGAAGGACATCATCTACTCCATCTTGTCACAAAACCAGTTCAGCAACGTTATGCATCTCAGCCATGCGAAACTCATCTGGGACTGACTCTCTGAGGTCTATGAAAGTCATCAATCTCACCATGAACCCTGGTTCGAAGAATTCATGGAATCACGCAAGGCTATGACTTTCGATCCAGAATCATCATCCTCTGCACAGTGTCTTATGGAAAAAGGTGCCAAGGTAACTGAATGCTACTTATCCGAGTCCAGTGATGATGAATTTGGACCCAGTTATGTTAAACTTGCTTCCCTTGGCACTAAACAACAAAGAGCTTTGGAAAAAGTTCAAAACATGCTGATTGAGAGCGATGATATGTTGGGTGAAGAAATGGATTGTTCTAAAGCCTTGGCTGAAAGTCCTCAGGGACTTCAGTCCAAGTTTGACAATCTTCAAGGTCATCATAACACTCTCTTATCTGATCATGAGAAGCTTTCTTATGAATTTCTTCAAATAAATCAAGACCTTGAGCAGTTAAGAGTGAGTTATGAAGATCTTCAGAAGGAGCGTGATTCATTACTTGCTCAACAAATCAGCGCTACTCAGGATGAATTTGTTCCTCCATGTTTGAACTGCATTGAACGTGAAACTGCTAATTCTTCACCTGAATGCTCAAATAATTCCATTGCTGCAAATTCTTCAACTGTCTCTTCTATCACTAATTCCTCATCTGAGTACATTGCTAGTATCACTGATGATGCAGGGCTGAAGGAATTGTATATGACAGGCATGTACACATTCCTCAAAGGGCATCAGGCTCTTTGTGATGTTCTTAAAAAGAAAATCCTCAAGAGGAACCCTAGGAAAGAGGGTATTGCCTTTGAGAGGAAAATTAATGCTGATGGGACCTACTGGAAACCTGAGCAGTCTCCCAAAACCTCATGGGTTGCTGCAAAGGGACCTTCAGTGGATCCATCTACTTTATCTCGCTTTACATGTGAATCTTCATATTCTTCTAATGAGTCAATTGACTCCAACTATAAACTGTTCAAAAATCAGAATGGTGAAGTATTTGCTAGATATGTTGGCACTAACTGCAGGAACGGTCCTCCTATGAAGAAAATCCGGGTTCCCAAAAGGTGCCTTGAAAATCTTCAGGCAAATGTCATCATTGTAAGTGCATCTAGTTCCCCTTAGTGATTTTGGTGTATTGAAGACTTATAGGTTAAGGGACTAATGCGTTTGTGAGTGTACACAGGTCTAGAAGTCTATGAGGAGTTTGATATTTATAGAGAAAGTTGACCCCTAAAAATGAAGTTCTTCGACTGAAGACTTTGGATTTCTGAAGACTTTCTGAAGACTTTGAAAGTGAAGAAATTGGTGTGACCTTGAAGACTTGGTATTCATTCGAGGAACATGAAGCATGAGGACTTTTGTTTTCGTAGTTTCATTTTCTCTTTATTGAATAGGAAACACTGTACTGTTAAAGAGGGTCGAGGAAATACTAAGGAAAAATTTCCATGTGATGCTCAACTCAAAATCCTACACCTACCAATCCCTTCGAGTGAAGCCATTGGAAATCTCATACATTCCAGTCATATTCTTCAGTGACAGAGACGAAGTTCTTCTGCTCTCTGAGGAATTTGTTCTGACTGAGGAGTTAGGAATTCGCCAGTGCGGATTACCTACACGGTGAGGAACATGATAGCCCTGAGGATTTTTCTACTTAAAATTTCGACCGTTGCTGTGCTATGAGCCAGCTGTCCCAAAATAGCAATCCACCTAACGGTCATATCATTGAAGGGCATTTATGTCTTATCATGTCGGGATGCTCCCTAGGCTATAAATAGCCGCCCCTACAACCACTAGCTGGTTGGCTGCTCTGAGAGAAACTGACACTTGTCATTTGAGAGCAACCCATCCTTCGAGGACTTTGAGCGAAAATCATCAAGTGAGGAAAACACAAACCCAAACACCTACAAACCCCAAGTGATTGAGCATCACTGAAGAGATCGATCCTGCGTGGATCCGACGCTTGTTACCTTTAAAGACTGTGCTTCTTCCAGATGGTTAGGCGTCATGGTCTAGAGCATCCAAGAGGAATTGTGGATCTCCGAGTGACCAAGTTTGTGAAGGTTCGGAAGTCACCTGAAGACTTACCACGAGTGATTGGGCGAGACCTTAGCTCAAGGGGAATACGGTGAGGACTGAGTGTCCTGAGCTGCATGTTCAGGACTGGGTGTCCGGGACTATGTGTCCTCAGGTTTAAATACCTAGCCGCCCTAACCAGATGTACAACTGAGACAACAGTTGGAACTGGTCTACCAAATCATTGTCTTCACCAAGCTTACTGCTTCTATTTCCTCAACTCTTTCATTTCCTCATAACTATGCTGTGTGATTGTTCATATCTGTGCTTGAAGACTTTGACTGAAGATTTTCTCAATTTCCTCAGTTCAATTTCTTCACTCTGTTTGTCTTCATCCTATGTTATCTTGTGCTTACACTTTCTATACTCTATGCTTGTCTTCATTTCATCATGATGACTATGCTTGTGTTCTGTTATGTTTACTTGAGTACTTATTCTGCTGCTAGTAGTTCTTCGCTAAGGAATTTCCTCACCTGCAAATTCCTCAGTGAAGAATTCATAATAATTGCCTATTCACCCCCCTCTAGTCGATATAATGCACTTTCAATTGGTATCAGAGCAAGGTACTCCCTTGTTCTATGTGATTTTGGTTTAACTGCCTAGAGTTTTAGTTGTGTCGACCGCAGGTATGATCAAGGTCTCTGCTGGGTGTCCTACCTTCGATGGGACAGACTACCCCTACTGGAAGAATAAGATGCGAATGCATCTTGAAGCAATTGATAACGATCTCTGGCATGCTGTGGAAAATGGTGTTCCCTTAGTCACACCTTCTCTGAATACTGCTGATGTGAAGAGATTCAAGCAACTCGATTCTCAAGCGAAGAATATCATATGTGGCCATCTGAGCAAAGGACAGTATGGAAGAGTGAGTGCTTTGGAAACTGCTAAGCTTATCTGGGATAGACTGTCCAAAGTGAATGAAGGAGTCTCAACACAGCATGACTCTCGAGTTGATGTTCTTCGCAATCTCTTCAACCGCTTCAATAGACTCGACAATGAAAATGTTCAACAAACCTTCGATCGCCTCACTGACATCTCAAATGAGCTTCAAGCACTTGGTGCCACTGACATCACCGACCATGAGGTGGTGAAGAAATTGCTGATATCGCTTGATTCCTCATTTGACACTCTGGCATTGATGATACAAGAACGTGCTGATTACAAGTCACTTGATCCCGCTGATATTCTCGAGAGGCTAAATACTCATGAGTTCCAACTTGCTGAAAAAAGAGATCTCTATGGTTCGAGCTATGGTAGATCACGTGCACTGAAGGCTAAGGCAGTATCTGAGTCCGAAGATGAAGACTCTGGTAGCAGCCTTGGTGATCCTAAAGAACTAAGCCATGAGCTAGTACTGCTCGTGAAGAAGTTCCAAAAGTTCTCAAGACATGGTCGCTTTGGAAGACCCTCAAGGAGCAATGATTCCTCATCCAGTGACTACAAGAGGAGGCTCTGCCACAAATGCAAGAAACCTGGACATTACATTCTAGATTGTCCTCAGTGGGAAAAGGAATCAAAGCAGAAGAAATACAAGGATTACAGTTCTAATGATGCGAAGAAAAAGAAGAAATCCACAAAATCTTCATCATCAATATCCTCAAAGTATTCATCTCACAAGAAGAGCAGCTCCAAAAAGGCTCGGGCATTTATTGGCAAGGAAATGGACTCTAAGGCTGAATCTGAAGAAAATGAGGAAGAGGAGGGATCTGAGGAATCCGAATCCGGTGTGGCAAGCCTAGCCCTCGCTACTGCATTCGTCAGCAAGTCTATCTTCAACTCTGAAGAAAATGACCTCACCAACAAGGCTGATGAAGACAATGATGACTACGCTCCCATCTATTGCTTCATGGCAAAGGGTGCCAAGGTACTCAAATACACCTCCTCTGAATCAAGTGAGATTGAATCTAATGAAAAACTCAAGCCGAGCTATTCTAAACTTGCTAAGATTGTTGTAAAACAACAAAGGGTTTTTGAAAAGGTTCAAAACATGCTAGACAAAAGTGATGATATGTTGGGTGAAGAAATGGATCGCACTAAAGCTTTGACCGAAAATCTTTAGAGACCTCAGACCAGGTTTGACAACCTTCAAGGTCATCATAACACTCTCTTATCTTATAAGCTTTCTTATGAATTTCTTCAAAGAAAGCAAGATCTTGAGAAGCTAAGAGTGAGTTATGAAGATCTTCAGAAGGAGCGCGATTCATTACTTGCTCAACAAATCAGCACTTCTCAGGAAGAATTTGTTCCTCCTTGTTTGAAATGCATTGAACGTGAATCTGCTAATTCTTCACCTGAATGTTCAAATGCCGCTAATGTTTCAAATTCTTCACATGCCTCTGCTATCACTAATTCCTCATCTGAGGACACTGCTAGTATCACTGACGATGCAGGGCTGAAGGAATTGTACATAACAGGCATGTACAAAAGCCTCAAAGGGCATCAGACTCTTTGTGATGTGCTTAAAAAGCAGATCCTCAACAAGAACCCTAGGAAAGAGGGTATTGCCTTTGAGAGGAAACTCAATGGTGATGGTACATATTGGAAGCTTGAGCAGTACCCCAAAACTACATGGGTTGCGGCAAAGGGACCTCCAGTTGATCCATCTAACTTATCTGGATTTGCATGTGAATCTCCTCGTTCTGACGATGAGTCATTTGACTCCAACTATAAATTGTTCAAAAGTCAGAATGGTGAAGTATTTGCTAGATATGTTGGCACTAACTGCAGGAACGGTCCCCTTATGAAGAAAATCTGGGTCCCCAAAAGGTGCCTTGAAAGTCTTCAGGTGAATGTCCTCAGGACACCACCTATGAAGGATAGGAACCCCAGATCAAATTCTTCATATGGACCAAATTCCTCAAAAGTATCAAAGTCCTCACATGAGTATCATCGTGCTAACAACTATGTTTCGCAGGGAAGTGTTAAGGGCTATGAATATGAGCATTATTCTTCTAATCATCATGTTCATAAGTCCTCGAAGAATTTCTCTGCTTATTCATATGCTTATCCTAACTCCTATTATTTGAAACGAAATGGACTGGCTTCTATGCCACCTTTCTCGTATGGAGCTCGCAGAGTGATGAAATCTTTGCCACCCCTTCAGATGTGGGTGGTGAAGAAACTCTTCTGCAGGGTCAGGTCTCCAAACATACATAATCGTCTGAAGAATTTACTGGAGACCTGAGTATGCCTGAAAGGACGCAGGCTAATCATGAAGAAATGAACTTTCATTTCTCACGTCCTCATACTGCTTTATCTGTTCTTTTGCTTGATGAAATTGATCTGATGAATTGATGTCATATTCTTCACTGATGAAGTATATGAGTTCGTAAGTTGCACTAATTCATCTGCAGGATGATCAACCCAAAGCCACTGAGTGGGTCCTCGATAGTGGATGTACAAATCACATGACTGGTGACAAGAATCTACTGATGGATGCTCCATTATCTCCGTCGCATCTGAAGCATATCATCTTTGCCGACAAAGGCTAAAGTCAGGTATTGGGTCTAGGTAAGGTTGCGATCACAAAGGATCGACACATGGACAAAGTCATGCTTGTCGAGTCCTTAGGATACAACCTCATGTCTGTCTCAATGCTTTGCGATCTTGATATGGTTGTTGTCTTTGGCAAGCACCGTTGTGTTGTGGTTATGGAAGCTGACAATTCCAAAGTCTTCGAAGGCTTTAGGAGAGGAGATATGTATATTGTTGATTTCTCTACAGGACCACAACCAGCCATGTGTCTACTTGCAAAAGCTTCATAACGCTGGCTCTGGCACCGACGACTTGGTCATGCAGGCATGAGGAATCTACACACGCTTGCGAAGAAGAAGCATGTCATCGGCATCGAGAATGTCAAATTCCTCAAGGATCACCTATGTGGAGCCTGTGAAGCTGGGAAGATGACAAAGGCTAAGCATCCAGCAAAGACTATCATGACCACCACTCGTCCATTTGAATTGCTTCACATGGATCTCTTCGGTCCTAATCATTATTCTGCTATTTCAAATGATGCATCTCAATATGGCTTTGTTATTGTTGATGATTACTCTCGATACACATGGGTACACGTTGTTACTTACAAACATGAAGTGTAGGAAGTCCTCAAACGATTTTCCTCGAGGGCTTCAACCAACTTTGGTGTGAAGATCAAGCACATCAGAAGTGACAATGGAACAGAGTTCAATAATTCTGGTCTAGATGACTACCTTGATGAACTTGGTATTACTCATGAGTTATCTGCTCCTTATACTCCTCAGCAGAACGGCATCGTGGAGCGCAAGAACAGGACTCTTGCTGAGATGGCTCGCACTATGCTTGATGAATACAAAGCACCTCGTCATTTCTGGATTGAGGCAATTGATACTGCGTGCCACATCATCAACAGAGTATATCTTCACAAATTCTTCAAGAAGACTACTTGTGAACTCCTCACGGATAAGAAACCCAATGTAAGTTATTTCAAAGTCTTCGGTGCTAAATGTTGGATTAGGGATCCTCATCACAACTCAAAAATTGCACCGAAAGCACATGAAGGTTTTATGCTTGGTTATGGAAAGGACTCACACACCTACAGAGTCTTCAACAACGTTCTTCACAAGGTTGTTGAAACTGTAGATGTGCGGTTCGATGAAACTAATGGCTCGCAAAGAGAGCACCTACCTACTGTGATAGATGAACCAGCACATGAGGAAACTATCAAGTTCAAGGCTACTGAGGATGTCATTCCTACTGAAGAATCTGCTGAAGAATTCATTCCAGAACATGAAGAACGTTGAGCTAATGCACCTGAAGAAAATACTAAAGAAAATGGTGCTGAAGAGAATGCTGATCAAATTCCTCAACGACAACCAGCTCATCCTCGCATTGCAAAAGAAGTGCAAGTTGAAAAGATCACCAATGACATCAAAGCGCCAGGTCCTCTCACACGCTCAAAAGCTTCACATTTATCTAACTTTTGTGGGCACTATGATTTTGTCTCTATCAGAGGTCCCACTAAGGTAGATGAAGCATTTCTAGAGCCTGAGTGGATTCATGCCATGCAAGAAGAACTACATCATTTCGAGCTCAACAATGTCTGGGAACTGGTCAAACGTCCAGATCCTTGCAAGCAAAATATCATTGGCACAAAGTGTATCTACTGCAACAAGAAAGATGAAAATGGCCTTGTGGTGAGGAATAAGGCACGGCTCGTAGCTCAAGGCTACACACAGGTTGAAGGAATTGATTTCGATGACACTTTTGCACCTGTTGCTAGACTTGAGGCTATTCGCATATTACTTGCTTATGCTAACCATCATGATATCACTTTATATCAAATTGATGTGAAAAGTGCATTCCTTAATGGTAAGCTTGAGGAAGAAGTATATGTTGCTCAACCCCCAGGTTTTGAAGATCCAAAGAATCCTGACAAAGTCTTCAGAGTCAACAAGGCCCTCTATGGTCTCAAGCAGGCCCCACGGGCGTGGTATGATACCTTGAAGGAATTCTTCATGAAGAAAGGCTTCAAACCCGGTTCACTCGACCCTACTCTTTTCACTAAATATTATGATGGTGAATTGTTTGTGTGCCAAGTATATGTTGATGATATTATCTTTGGCTGTATTGACCAACGTTATAGTGATGAATTTGCCTACATGATGAGTGAAGAATATCAAATGTCTATGATGGGAGAATTAAAATTCTTCTTAGGTCTTCAAATTCGTCAACAACGCAATGGCATATTCATATCTCAGGAGAAATACCTCAAGGATGTACTGAGGAAATTCGGCATGCAAGATTGCATAGGCGTCAAAATTCCTATGCCCACAAATGACCATCTGTGCACTGATGAAAATGGTATTGACTTCGATCATAAGGTATACCGCTCCATGATTGGTTCTTTATTGTACTTATGTGCATCTATGCCAGATACAATGCTTAGTGTTTGCATGTGTGCCCGATTTCAAGCTACACCGAAGGAATCACACCATAAGGCTGTGAAGCATATTCTTTGATATCTAGCTCACACACCAACACTTGGATTATGGTACCCCAAGGGCTTGGCTTTTGATCTCGTTGGATATTCTGACTCTGACTATGCTGGTGATCGTGTGGACCGCAAGTCAACATCTGGTACATGTCATTTCCTTGGACGATCTTTGGTCTGTTGGTCCTCGAAGAAACAGAACTGCATATCACTATCTACTGCTGAAGCTGAGTATATTGCCGCTGGTTCTTGCTGTGCTCAATTGCTATGGATGAAGCAAACTCTCAAGTACTACAGCGTCAACATGAAGAATGTGCCTCTCTTCTGTGACAATGAGAGTGCCATCAAGATTGCTCACAACCCAGTTCAGCACTCGAAGACTAAGCACATTCAGATTTGTCATCATTTTCTTCGTGATCATGTGTTGAAGGGCGACATTTCTATTGAACATGTGAAGACTGAAGAACAGCTAGCCGATATCTTCACAAAGCCCTTGGATGAGAAGAGATTTAGCAAGTTGAGGTGTGAGCTAAATATCCTAGAATCTTCGAATGTTCTCTGAAAAGGACACTCATCCTAACACTTATGCAAAATTGATGACTTAGATGTGCAACACATGAAGAAACGTTTTTCTTCAATCAATGAAGAATAACACTCTAAGTGTGAAGAAATTAATGAAGAATTTGATTCTCACAACCCTACGATAATTGTTCGCGGCGTCTGAAATCATCATTCTTATACGGTGGGTCACGCCACCACCAAAAGTTGAAATTCCTCAGTTGTTCAAATTCTTCATCTTTGCATTGTCTTCACTGTTTCCGTTGTTCTTCTTCATATGAGTTTATGTCCTCTATAGCATTCACTTATAGCTATATCTTCAAGTTGGTTTTTCTGCTAAGTGAATGTGATCGGACCCTTCCCCCTCTATGCTATACTCAACCCAATCTGTTCACAAATTCTTCATGTGCGTTCTATTTGAAACTTGTTCAAAATCTTCACTGTGTCCTTGTCAGCTGAAGAAATTGCGAACGTAACTTTTAACTTATCTTATCCAATTTTCGGGTTTGCATCTCAAACCGTTCCGCATCCCACGACATACTTATCCACTCACCCACGATCTAACACGATCTCCACTTCTCAGTACATGGGTGACACATCTCATGCGAATGGGAAGGGTCAGGGGCACGTTCGTCCAAATTCTTCGGGCGAACGGTTTTCACCATGGCTATAAATACCCATCTCCCCTTCCTCACTTCTTTTACTCCACTCGACCTCTCTCCAGCTCGAGCTTCTCAAACCCTAGCGCCGCCGCTACTTCATTGTCACCGGTGAGGAAGAGCTTCACTGCCTCGACCTCGTCGCCGCCGTACTCGCGCCGGCCGCGAAAATCCTCACTCCGCCACTGCCGTAGCCGTCTTCCTCTGCCGAGTTAGGGCGTGGAAGATCTACACAGATGAACTTCACCTCTCCATCTCTCATTTCATCGTGTTATTCATCTAGGGTAATTAAAAGTTACTTTTACTGCCCTCTTTGATTCGAATGTTTTCTACAAAATCTTCAAAAGTGTTTTTCTTCAAATCCTCACACACTAAAACACCTCACATATCATCTGTTCTTGATTCGTTTCTCTAAGCTATGTTTTTCTTCAATATTCCTCAAATGTGTGGATTTTTGATCTACACATCTCTGGAACCTAAGACAAAGAACGCTTAGTGAAATTCTTCAAGACTCATCCGGTCAAATTCCTCAAACTTGTTCTTTTTACAAAACCTTCTCAGAACGCATATGACCTCTCCAAATTCCTCGCAACTATACTCTGTTCACAGGTACTCATGTCAGCTGCTGAATCTCTAGGTTCTCATCAACTTAACTCATTTGCAACGTTCCTCGAAGAAAAGTTGCATACTTCTTCAGAAAATTCAATTGTTCAAATTCCTCAACTGAAGAAAATGGCTGACGGTAAGAAGCCACAGAAAGGAGGAAAGAGGGTTGAGGTCAACACAGCGTTTGAAATCCCTGATGACATATACAAAGATTACTGCACTCCTGATGAGGCCAAGTTTGGAAAAGAGGACAAAAATCAGCGCAAGGTGCGCATACAGAGGATAGAAAGGAGATGGGCAAGAGAGTGGAGGGAGTACAGGTATGTTAGTCCCAAGCACATGAAGAAATTCGCACTCAATCCTCCATGCCCAAGACCTCCATTGGCACCTGGCCAAATAGCTGATCCCACCAGCCTCAAGCGTGGTGAGGATTATCCGGATGAATGGGCCAAGCGCCATGCCAAGTTGTCTAAACAAGCCAAAGAAGCTGTGAGAAAATTCAACGAAGACTCTGCTGCTGCCGCTGAGGCCTCTGTCAAGCCTAAGAAGGCCATGTCAAAGAAGCCTGTGCACAAGCCAAGTGCTTCACCTTCAGTGGTTTGAAGGCCAAGTTCCTCAGCAATGCCCTCACGGCCAGAATCTTCAAAGCCATCAAGGCCAACTTCTCATGTTCCTCCCAAATCCTCAGCTCCTCACAAGTCCTCAGCTGCTTTGACAAAGTCCTCTGTACCTGTGCATCTCGCCACGTGTCAAAGGACCACAGGCGTCTCAATTGCCTCAGGAGCTTCAGCTAGTTCCATAGCTGCACCAAATTCTTCAACGGGACCCTCTCTATTGAAGACAAAGGCCACTGCTGGACGAGGTCCTCGCCCTAGTCCTCAGAAGAAGCAGGTCGCCTTCCAAGAGCCGTCTGAAGAAGACGAAGCTGATGATGAACTTGCTGAAATCATCAGAGATAGGCAAGTCAGGGCCGCTAGAGCCAAGGGAACAAATGTGCCACTGCTTTTTGGATCCCAAGTTGATCCTCGAATACATTGATGTTTGGCACAAGGACCCCAACACTCCCATGCCTGACTTCAAGCTGACTCCTGGCCAAAGTCACATGCTGACCCACTTGATTCAAGAAGAAAAATGGAAATTTGAGAAGGCCAGGCAGATCAAGAAAGCGCAGTACAAGAAGGAGCGCTATCTGAAGAAAAACGTTGTCTCTATGACAACTGAAGAACTTGTCGCTGTTCAAACTCAGATCAAGAAACTCAGAGATGAATTTGATGCATACCATGCTGATTGGCTTGAAGCCAAGGTGCGCTTTGTGAAAATTGCGGATAACTTCACCTCAAATGTTGCAGCCCCAATGCAACAGGAAGTTCCTCAGGCTGAAGCATCTGCTCAGCCAACTGAAGAACATGCCAGCACCGTTGATGAAAATCAGGCTGCTGAAAAAAATATAAGTTCCAGGGCCGATGACTGCATTCCAGCCGCTGAAGAAATTGCCAGGGCATCCACTAGTGGTGCGCCTGAAGAAAATGAAGAAGTCAGGGCAACTACATCAGTTGTGCCTGAAGAAAATCAACCAGATTCCTCTTCTCCTCCTGCGCCTACACCAACTCCGATCCTTCCATCTGCGTCAGATGTGAAGAAAATAAGGCTGCAGAGCGTGCAGCAGTGAAGAAAAGGAAAGCATCAGCTACTTCAGATTCTTCAGCTCCGAAGAAAATGAAGCCTTTGACCAGCTCATTTGAAAATCCCATTGATGTTGTTCCTCTCTCTACCATGCCATCAAAGGACCTTGTTCCTTTCGATGAAGAATATGTGATCCCCAGCGGATCTGATGAAGAAACTCCTTCTGCTGCTTCATCAGAGTAGTTGGATGAAGAAATTGAAGTGGATGAGATCCCTTCAACACCTGTCATTTCCTCGCCTCTGCCTCAGTTCACTGCTGAAGAGGCTGGCATTGAAGAAATGGAAGATGAAGATGTGGACGTTGGCTGGTCCACACCAGTGATGAGTGATGAATTCTGGGAAAGTCAGCATCCAAACTCTCCAATGTTCACACCGTTGCAGCAAATACCTCAGTCCCCTACACAAACTGTTCAAATGGGCTTTGAAGAAACTCACCCCACTTCATCTGTACGTGAAGAAATTCCAGCCACTAGTGCTGAAGAAACTGCTGTTGCTGAACATCTGAAGACGCAGACTGCCACTGAAGAGGAACCAGAAATTCCTCAGCCTGAAGAACCTGTGATTGAGATTCCTGAAGTCGTGATGCAACTCACTGACACTCCTCTGCCAAAGCCAAAGGATCCATTCTCCAGGAAGCAAAAGTTCAAGGCTAATGATTTCTTCATCGAGCACATATTCTTCGAAGACTACAACCCTTATAACTCTGCTCGCATTAGGAAGAGGCGTTTCTGGACAGCCAGCCAAGCCAATTTCTATTCCTCGGTGCTGTTCAACAAAAACAAAATCTTCTACCATGAGCACATTCCTCACGTGGATATGGCATCTCTACCGTGCTTCATGCCAGTCCTCAGTGTTCTTCACAACGCTGGACTATTAAACTTTTGTTCTGACATCTGCGATTGGAATGAGGAACTGATTCTTCAATTTTATGCGACGCTGCACATCACAGGAGATTCTGAAGATGTGAATTCATGGGTGCTAGACTGGATGTCTGAGAACACTCACTACACAACACCAGCTACTGAATTTCTTCGTGCCTTACCACTCAGTCCTCCCCTTGAAGAAGCTCGTTGCATTTACAGTGAACCTGAGCTTACAAATCACTACATGCAAATTATGATGAAACCTTTGAAGCCAGGTCAGGCCCCACGAACCAAATTCCTCGTGAAGGAATTACTTTATGTGCCCAGAACTGTCTATCGCATTCTAACAAGGACAATGAGTCCCATCAAAGGCCACGACTCATCTGATGAGGAAATTGTTGGCATCATGAAGAATCTGGTATTCAATATCATCCATGGCATTCCTGTCAATTATCACGATTTCTTCATGAGGAGTTTGGCAAATGTTGCACTTTCTCCGTTTGAGCTGAAGCCTTATGCACCTTGGATTATGAGATTCCTCAGGACAAGGTCTTCACTCAACTACAAAGCTGATTTTCAGAATCACCTTAGCTACTTGCCCCCGATTGGAGTCCTTGAGCAGACCTATTCGTCAGTTGATGAAAAGGGCAAGGCACCAGCTGTTATAGATGAAGGCATTCGTCCATTGGATGGACAGTTTCGCAAAGCTGCATCTTATTCCACCAATGATGACTCTGCCACACATGACTCTGCCAATGCACCCAAGTCTACTCCTCAAGCCACTGCTCCTTGTGTGATGACTGATCGTGAGCTTCTGCTTAGTCTTCACCAGAAGGTGGATCGAAACCATAAATGGGTTAAGCGTCAGTTTGGTTCATTTCTTCACAACATGACTGCTACGCACAATGCAGTGAATAAAAACCATTACTACCTCCATGATGTTTTCGGTCGCACCTAGGCCATTCTGGTACATCTGTATGGTGAAGATCTGAAGAAAATGGGTCTCAAGGAAGATTTTGACTAGTCTGCACCTCCACCGAAGAAATTCAAGAAGGTCAAGGTTCCTTCCTTGGTGGCCAGCTCATATTCTTCATCGCGCGACACCGATGAGAATGAAGACTTGGACGACACTGCGGCAGGCCCTTCCACGACAAACGACCCCAACAACGCTGGCGCTCCTTCATTAACTTGATATTCTTCAGGGGCGTTAGTCCTCATATTCGATCCTTTTGGTCATTTGATGACAAAGGGGGAGAATTTTGAGTTAGTCTTCAAGCGGGTCTTTCTATATGGGCGTTTTTTGTTAAGTTACAACTCTCGTTCTTCTAAGACTTCATTGGATCGAGTTGTAAACTTAAACCCAGTGGTGCTCTGATACTTTTGATATGTGTTTCTGCATGCTTATTCCTCATATATGCTAACGCACGCATGCTGAATTACATCAGTCACCATATTTCATCATGCATTTCAAATTCTTCATTACGATATGTCAAATGCGTGTATGAATTACAAGATATAGGGGGAGATCTCCATGATTCTACTCTTCAAGTTTGCAATGCTTCAAAAGCAAATACCTCACCATGCACATATTCAGGGGGAGTTCTTCTATATCTTGCAATCAAATTCCTCAATATCAGTATTTACACTTCATATGTTTATCCCCGTTGAAAACTTAACCTATATTGTCATTAATCACCAAAAAGGGTGAGATTGTAAGTGCATCTAGTACCCCTTAGTGATTTTGGTGTATTGAAGACTTATAGGTTAAGGGACTAATGCATTTGTGAGTGTACATAGGTCTATAAGTCTATGAGGAGTTTGATATTTACAGAGAAAGTTGACCCCTAAAAATGAAGTTCTTCGACTAAAGACTTTGGATTTCTAAAGACTTTCTGAAGACTTTGAAAGTGAAGAAATTGGTGTGACCTTGAAGACTTGGTATTCATTCGAGGGACATGAAGCGTGAAGACTTTTGTTTTCGTAGTTTCATTTTCTCTTTCTTGAATCATAGGAAACACCGTACTGTTAAAGGGGGTCAAGGAAATACTAAGGAAAAATTTCCATGTGATGCTCAACTCAAAATCCTACACCTACCAATCCCTTCGAGGGAAGCCATTGGAAATCTCATACAGTCCAGTCATATTCTTCAGTGACAGAGATGAAGTTCTTCGGGTCTCTGAGGAATTTGTTCTGACTGAGGAGTTAGGAATTCGCCAGTGCGGATTACGTACACAGTGAGGAACATGATAGCCCTGAGGATTTTGCTACTCAAAATCCCGACCGTTGTTGTGCTATGAACCAGTTGTCCCAAAATATCTATCCACCTAACGGTCATATCATTGAAGGGCATTTATGTCTTATCAGGTCGGGCTATTCCCTAGGCTATAAATAGCTGCCCCCTACAACCACTAGCTGGTTGGCTGCTCCAAGAGAAACTGACACTTGTCATTTGAGAGCAACCCATCCTCCGAGGACTTTGAGCGAAAATCATCAAGTGTGGAAAACCCAAACCCAAACACCTACAAACCCCAAGTGATTGAGCATCACTGAAGTGATTGATCCTACATGGATCCGACGCTTGTTACCTTTGAAGACTGTGCTTCTTCCAGACGGTTAGGCGTCATGGTCTAGCGCATCCAAGAGGAATTGTGGATCACCGAGTGACCAAGTTTGTGAAGGTTCGGAAGTCACCTGAAGACTTACCATGAGAGATTGGGCGAGGTCTGTGTGACCTTAGCTCAAGGGGAATAGGTGAGGACTCAGTGTCCTGAGCTGCGTGTTCATGACTGGGTGTCCGGGAATGTGTGTCCTCAGGTTTAAATACCTAGCCTCCCTAACCAGATGTACAACTGAGACAACAGTTGGAACTGGTCTACCAAATCATTGTCTTCACCAAGCTTACTGGTTCTATTTCCTCAACTCTTTCATTTCCTCATAACTGTGTTGTGTGATTGTTCATATCTGTGCTTGAAGACTTTGACTGGAGATTTTCTCAATTTCCTCAGTTCAATTTCTTCAGTCTGTTTGTCTTCATCCTGTGTTATCCTGTGCTTACGCTTTCTGTACTATGTGCTTGTCTTCATTTCATCATGATGACTATGCTTGTGTTCTGTTATGTTTACTTTTGAGTACTTATTCCGCTGCTAGTAGTTCTTCGCTAAGGAATTTCCTCACCTGCAAATTCCTCAGTGAAGAATTCATAAAAATCGCCTATTCACCCCCCTCTAGTCGATATAACGCACTTTAAATCATGACACCACCTGTGAAGAATATGAATCCCAGATCCAATTCTTCATATGGACCAAATTCCTCAAATGGATCAAATTCCTCAAAAAGATCAAAGTCCTCATATGAGCATCATCGTGCTAACCCGTCTGTTTCGCAGGGAAGATCTAAGGATTATGGATATGTGCATTATTATTCAAATCATTATGTTCATAAATCCTCGAAGAATTTCTCTGCTTACTCTTATGCTTACCCTAACCCTTCTTATGTGAAACGAAGTGGATTGGAATCTATGCCACCTTTCTCTTATGGAGCTTGCAGAATGATGAACTCTTTGCCACCCCTTCAGATGTGGGTGGTGAAGAAAAAGAACTAATCTCTTATGCAGGGTCAGGTCTCCAGACGAACTTAATCGTCTGAAGAATTTGCTAGAGACCTGAATATGCTTGAAAGGACGCAAGCTAATCATGAAGAAATGAATTTTCATTTCTCACATCCTCATACTGCTTTATCTATTCTATTGCTTGATGAAATTGATCTGATGAAATAGATATCATATTTTTCACTGATGAAGTATATGAGTTCGTAAGTTGCACTAATTCACCTGTAGTATGATCAATCCAAAGCCACTAAGTGGGTGATCGATAGTGGATGTACAAATCACATGACTAGTGACAGGAGCTTATTGATGGACTTGTCTTTATCTCCATCACATCTGAAGCATATCACCTACGCTGACAAAGGCAAAAGCAAGGTATTGGGTCTAGGTAAGGTTGCAATCTCAAAGGATTGAAACATGGACAAAGTCATTCTTGTTGAGTCCTTAGGGTTCAACCTCATGTCTGTCTCAATGCTTTGTGACCTTGATATGGTTATTGTATTTGGCAAGTATCATTGTGTTGTGATCATGGAAGCTGACAATTCCAAAGTCTTCGAAGGCTTTAGGAGAGGAGATTTGTATATTATTGATTTCTCTACAGGACCACAACCTGCTACATGTCTACTTGCAAAAGCTTCAGAAGGCTGGCTATGGCATCAACGACTCGGTCATGCTAGAATGAGGAACTTGCACACGCTCCCGAAGAAGAAGCATGTCATTGGCATCGAGGGTGTCAAATTCCTCAAGAACCATTTGCGTGGTGCTTGTGAAGCCGGAAAGATGACCAAGGCCAAGCATCCCTCAAAGACCATCATGACGAACACTCGTCCATTTGAATTCCTTCACATGGATCTCTTTGCCCCTACTCACTATGCCACATTTACTAATGCTGCATCTTTATATGGCTTGTCATTGTTGATGATTATTCTCGATATACATGGGTGCATATCATCACTTACAAAACTGAAGTGCAGGAAGTCTTCAAACGATTTTCCTCGAGGGCTTCAACCAACTTTGGTGTGAAGATCAAGCACATCAGAAGTGACAATGGAACTGAGTTCAAGAACACTAGTCTTGATGACTATCTTGATGAACTTGGTATCACTCCTAAGTTACCTGCTCCTTATACTCCTCAGCAAAATGGCGTCGTGGAGCGCAAGAACAAGACTCTTGTTGAGATGGCCCACACTATGCTTGATGAGTACAAGACGCCTCCTCGCTTCTAGCCTGAGGCAATTGATACTGTGTGCCACATCATCAATAGGGTACATCTTCACAAATTCTTCAAGAAGACTGCATATGAACTTCTCACTGACAAGAAACCCAATGTGAGTTATTTCAAAGTCTTCGGTGCTAAATGCTGGATTAGAGATTCTCATCACAATTTTAAATTTGCACCGAAAGCACATGAAGGTTTTATGCTTGCTTATGGTAAGGACTCGCACAACTACAGAGTCTTTAACACCTATCGCCACAAGGTTGTTGAAACTGTAGATGTGCGGTTCGATGAGACTAATGGCTTGCAAAGAGATCACCTACCTCCTGTGACAGATGAAATACCTCCTGACGAATCTATTAAGTTCAAGGCTACTGAGGATGTCATTCCTACCGAAGAGTCTGCTGAAGAAGTCATTCCAGAACATGAAGAACGTCATGCTGATGCACTTGAGGAAAATGGTGCTGAAGAAAATGCTGATCAAATTCCTCAATAACAACCAGCTCATCCTCGTGTTGCAAATGAAGTGCAAATTGAGAAAATCATCGGCGACATCAACATTCCAGGTCCTCTCACATGCTCAAGAGCTTCACATTTATCTAACTTTTGTGGGTACTTTGCTTTCGTCTCCATCACAGAGCCCACTAAGGTAGATGAAACATTTCTAGAGCCTGAGTGGATTCAAGCTATGCAACAGGAATTACATCAATTCGAGCTCAACAACGTCTTGGAACTGGTCAAACGTCCAGATCCTCACAAGCACAATATCATTGGCACAAAGTGGATCTACCGCAACAAGCAAGATGAAAATGGCCTTGTGGTGAGGAATAAGGCACGACTTGTAGCACAAGGCTACACACATGTTGAAGGAATTGATTTCGATGAAACTTTTGCACCTGTTTCTAGACTTGAAGCTATTCGCATATTACTTGCTTATGCTAACCATCATGGTATCATCTTATATCAAATGGATGTGAAAAGTGCATTCCTCAATGGTAAGCTTGAGGAAGAAGTATATTTTGCTCAACCCCCAGGTTTTGAAGATCCAAAGCATCCCGACAAAGTCTTCGGACTCAATAAGGCCCTCTATGGCCTCAAGCAGGCCCCTCAGGCGTGGTATGATACTTTGAAGGAATTCCTCATGAAGAAAGGCTTCAAACCCGGTTCACTTGACCCAACTCTTTTCACTAAATCTTATGATGGTGAATTGTTTGTGTGCCAAATATATGTTGATGATATCATTTTCCGCCATACTGACCAACGTTACAGTGATGAATTTGCCTATATGATGAGTGAAGAATATCAAATGTCTATGATGGGAGAATTGAAATTCTTCTTAGATCTTCAGATTCATCAACAACACAATTTCATATTCATATCTCAGGAGAAATACCTCAAGGATGTACTGAGGAAATAAATCCCTATGCCCACAAATGGCGATCTATGCACTGATGAAAATGGTATTGACTTCGATCATAAGGTATACCGCTCCATGATTGGCTCTTTATTGTATTTATGTGCATCTAGGCCAGATATTATGCTTAGTGTTTGCATGTGTGCCCGATTTCAAGCTACACCAAAGGAATCACACCATAAGGCTGTGAAGCATATTATTCGATGTCTAGCTCGCACACCAACACTTGGATTATGGTATCCCAAGGGCTCGTCTTTTGATATCATTGGATATTCAGACTCTGACTATGCCGGTGATTGTGTGGACCATAAGTCAACATCTGGCACATGCCATTTCCTCGGACGATCCTTGGTCTGTTGGTCTTCGGAGAAACATAACTGTGTATCATTGTCTACTGCTGAAGCTGAGTACATTGTTGTTTTTCTTGCTGTGCTCAATTTCTATGGACGAAAAAAACCCTCAAGGACTACGGCGTCAACATGAAGAATGTATCTCTCTACTATCACAATGAGAGTGCCATCAAGATTGCTCATAACCCAGTTCAGCACTCGAAGACAAAGCACATTCAGATTCATCATTATTTTCTTCATGATCATGTGTTGAAGGGCGATATCTCTATTGAGCATGTGAAGACTGAAGAACAGCTAGCCGATATCTTCCCTAAGCCCTTGGATGAGAAGAGATTTAGCAAGTTGAGGTGTGAGCTAAATATCCTAGAATCTTTGAATGTCCTTTGAAAAGGACATACATCCTAACACTTATGCAAAATTGATGACTTAGATGTGCAACACACAAAGTAATGTTTTTCTTCAATCAATGAAGACTAACCCTCTAAGCGTGAAGAAATTAATGAAGAATTTGATTCTCAGAACCCTACGACAATTGTACGCGGTGTCTGAAATCATCATTCTTATACAGTGGGTCATGCCACCACCAAAAGTTGAAAATCCTCAATCTGAGTTTTTCCTCACTTTGAAATTCCTCAGTTGTTTTTCAACTTGCATTGTCTTCACTCTTTCCGTCGTTTTTCTTCATTGGCTATATATATATAGTGTTACTATTCATCACCCAGGGTGCAGAATAAATTAATCTTCACCCGAGGTAATCTTACGATCGCTTCCTACATAAATTATGTTTACAATATAAATAGTTACATGCATATTGATTAAATATGTAAAATTTAGTATGAAAAAGGTCATAAGACCAGAAAAATCATATTTTATGTACATTTTACACTATGTTCTTACATTCATAATTTTATATAACTTAAAATACTTTTGCGGCGAGTACATATTTTCTTACGTTCTCTTTTTATGTATGAAATAAGACAAAATTTACAAAATGTAAAAATACGTTGCATTGATGTCAAATTAGAGAGGGGGTGAAGAATAACTATTCCTCATCCAGGGTGATATATATATATATACACACATCCCAGCTATTCTACAATCCATTCCTAAATAAGCTATTCAGGAACCGTTCCTAACTGCTCGAAAATAGATAAGCTAACTGTGCGTTATATCCTAGTTAACTGTCGGTCGGACTTTTTCTGGCACTGTTTATTCGCACTATTTTTATCGTAATTTTTGAACTGTTTATCGGAATGATGCAAATGACATAGCTTTGGATAGCTACTAAATAGGCGGAATTTCTGTATGTTGATCGTTGTCCCAAAATCCTTACAATTTTTAAACAAAATTTAAAAAACTAGAAATTCTTCAAACACGTTTTCGGTGTTTTTGTGAAAGAAATTTTCAAACCGTTTGTCGAAATGATGTGTATGATACACCATTGGAAAGCTATGGATTAGCCTGAACTTCGGTATATAGAACTCATTTTCAGATTCGCCATGGTTTAAGAGTAGTTTTCAAAAAACTAACGATATTTTTGTCATTTTTTCCCCGAACTGCTACAGTACATGCTAACTGCCCGAGCAGAATAGCTAACTGACGTATGATGACAGAGCTAACTATCATGACTTAAGACACTTTTTCCCTGGTTTTCCTGGATCAAGCTAACTGCCGGTATTGAAATAGCTAACTGTCGGGGATTGCGGCAGTTAACAACAAGTTAACGGCAGGACTGAAGGTACTAATTTTTTTATTTTTTATATTATTTTCCATGGGTCATTCCAACTCCAGGTCCTGGAATAGCTAACTGCCAGGACTACGGCAGTTAAGAACTAGTGAACTGCTTGACTGAAGATATCAACTTTTTTTTCTTTCGTTCTTTTTTTGCCAAGGTCACGATAACTGCTCAAGGGCACATGGCAGTTGAGTGTTCAAGTTAACTTCCACAGCTCGCCCACTTAACTGCCATATGCAATAAAAATTGGACTAACATTATAAAAAAACTTTGTTATATTGACATTTTTTCTGAATTGCTACTATACATGCTAACTGCCCGACCGCAATAGCTAACTAACGTATGACGACCAAGCTAACTATAGTGAGTTAAGACACTTTTTTTCCTGGTTTCCTGGATCGAGCTAACCCCCGGTATTGAAAAAGCTAACTGTCGAGGATTGCGGCAGTTAACAAGAAGTTAACTGCAGGACTGAAGGTACTAATTTTTTTTTATTTTCCCTGGGTCATTCCAACCGAAGGGCCTGAAATAGCTAACTGTCGGGATTGCGACAGTTAAGAACTAGTGAACTACTTGATTAAAGATATCAACTTTTTTTCTTTCGTTCTTTTTTTGGCCAAGGTCACGCTAACTGCTCGAGGGCGCATGGCAGTTAAGTATTCAAGTTAACTTCCACAACTCGCCCACTTAACTGCCATTCCTAAATAAGCTATTCATGAACCGTTCCTAACTACTCGAAAACAGATAAGCTAACTGTGCGTCATATACTAGTTAACTGTCGGACGGACTTTTTCTGGCATCCTTTTTTCGCACTATTTTTTATCATAATTTTTGAACAGTTTTTGGCCTGCAGACCCGATCTCGCTCGCTCCCTCGCGTCGCTACCGCGCCGCTTGCTCCCTCGCTCGCTCCCTTTGGGAAAAGAAACAAGTTAGGAGGGGGTGGTTCCTAAATAAGCTTATTTAGGAACTCTAGAGGGGGGGGTTTCTAAATAGTCCCACCCTATATATATAGCCGTCTATTCTGATAATATTATCAGAATAGTTATTCTGATAACACTTCCGCACTGCATTCTCAACGCGAGGGCACTGCACTTTCTTTAGCAAGAGCACTGCAATACAGAGATTAGTGAACTTCGCGTTGGAAAAAACTGCGCGTAGTGTTTTTGTCGGTACTGTTTTTGCTCTAATTTTTAACCGTTTATTGGAATGAGGCGTGTAATATACCATTGGAAAGCTATAGATTAGGTGCAACTTCGCCATGTTGAACACTTTTTGATATTCCCCGCGGTTTAAGAGCAGTTTCAAAAACGGTGCGGGCCACAAAGAGTTGCAGCGAGCGGTTTTTCGCGTTTTTTTCTTCTAAAAAGCTTGTCGGAATGAGGCAAATGATACACCGTTAGATAGATATCATCGAGGTGCATCTTTTTCATTACTATTGTTTTCTCTAATTCGTTACGGTTTAAAAGTAGTTTCAAATTTACTAAATCGTGAAATTCTGTTTTTTTTTGAAATTTTTGCAATTTTTGGTACTGTTTTTGCTCTAGTTTTTGAACCGCTTGTTGAAACGAGGCGTGTAATACATCATTGGAAATCTATGGACAAGGCACAACTTTCATATGTAGAAATGGTTTTGAGATTTCTTACAGTTTTAAGTTAATTTTGAAAATCGTGCGGCGGACGACGAGAGGCAGCAGTCGTTTTTCGCGAAATTTTTACAAACCAGTTGTTGAAATGTTTCAGATGACATGCCGTTGGAAAGATATTGATGAGACACAACTTTTTCATGTAGAACACTCTCTCTAATTCCTTACGGTTTAGGAGCAGTTTTAAATTTACCGAAATGCAGACACTCTGTTTTTTGCAACACCCAAATCGATGTGGGTACTTCATCCGACTGAAAACCGCACTACATCGGATGAAAAACCGCACTGCATCAGACATGTTAGAGAACTACATGGTTTATTTTATTCAAACATAATTTTTTAAGGACGAGAAAGTAGAGTGCACTTCAGATCGGGTGTAAATGAACCACAACACTATCAAGAAGTGAACCGCATTACTTTTTTTCGCTTTCGTAACAATTTTTTTGCATTATGGGATGAACAACATCACACGTCCAACCGCACTGCTTCAGAATGAAAACCGCACTGCATCGGACGGGCAAGCGAGCTGCATAATTTCTTTTTGTCGGACGTAATTTTTCTCATCCGAGTTTTTGTTGTCTTTGTTTTAACTTTTTTTATGAACGAGAGTGGACCGCAGAGACTAGGGCAAGTGAACCACATCATATGTCGAAGTGAACCTCATTACTTTTTTGTTGTTTCGCTAAATTTTTCACATTTTTCATGCTAGGCGCAAGTGAGCGACATCACTCTCAAAGGTGAACCATATCTGAGGACTAAACACACTACATGTAATGAGAAGCGAGCTGCGTGAGAGAACAAAGTGAGCTTCAAAACATACATATCCGCTCATTATTTTTACACAGCGACACAACCATCCAGTAGATAGCAGAATCAACGACACAATACCCAACCAAACTGCACTAGGCAAAGATTATACAAAATGACCATCCATTCTTACTACTCTTTCTCTCTGCGTTTCTCATAAACAACAAAATGGACTTCAAATGCACATTGATGTTCAGTTCTCTTTCTTACTAAGCACACTGCAAATGATTTCCAGAAGAAAGAAAGAGTGAGCTGCACCACATTGTGAAACTAAACACACCAGAAAAAACGGAATCGCATCGGGTGAGCACTGCACACGCTACCCCGCCGAACTGCACCATTGGGGCTGCCGTACTGCATGCACACACCCCTACTGCATGCACACACCCCTGCAAAAAAATGAATGTTGCATTTTGTCTTTTTTCTCACTCACTCCTTGAGGAGACTAATGAAGTGCACTTTTATACAAATTTTTCGGCATTCGGAACTGCATCAGACAAAAAATTTAGCGAAGTAAATGGGTTCCTTACAAATTGCTCTTTACAAAGGGAACTAGATGCTTGTTACAATGAACTGCATAGATATTCTAATAAGCAAACGCGATTGAATTGAACAGCTCCTACAAAGAAGGGGTCCCCATTGTTTTTTCAGAGCGAACCACATATGTTTTTTCTATAATGAAAATCAGTCTCTGAAAACTTAAAAAACCAACAAAAACAGCTTTTTGGCACCTAGCTGTACTGCACGGACAACCTAGGAAAAGTTCAACAGTCCGTCAGCCGCACCGCACCTTCCGAAGTCCACCATATCCAGGAGCTGCAGTGCACTTGTGTTCATCGAACAGCAAGGACACGAGCACGGAACCTAATTGCTGGCTTGTTTGAGATGCACGGCAGCGGTCGCGGACTGCGCGACTATAGGAGAGGAGGGGGCATAAGCACGGGGATCTACACGGCGAACGGTGAACCCACGCAAGAGGACTACAAACCATAGCACACCGAGATGCAATCTGAGCCGTATCCATGGATCCGTGGCCGAGGTCACCAGACCTAGCTGCAATCTGAGAGGACGCTCGAGACCGGTGGTTGCTGCACCATGGCTGACGACGAGGGAGGCCGGCGAACCTGCATGAAGACAGGGGCCCTGACCAAGCTGCACGAGTGGCCGCGACCGAGCTGCACTTGGGCCGCGACTGAGCTGCACGTGGTGGGGTGGCACCCAAGTCCCCACGGATGGCGCAGATGACTGTCTCGCCGGAGACCGCCACGAGGAGAGGGCTCGTCCTCGACTTGATCCAGACCAAGAATGAATGGCGGATCCAGGCGTGGGGGATGGGTGACGCCGGGCAGGGGCGGCGCGAGACCGGCCCGAGGGGCACCAGGAGGTGTGGCCAACAGCGGCGCCCGCGGGGGAAGAAGCTGGATTCTGGTCGGGCGGCGCCGGTGGGGGAAGAAGTTGGATCAGGGGAGGGCCCCGCCGGCAAGGGAAGATGGTGGATCTGGGGAGGGCGGCGCCGACGGGGGAAGAAGGTGGATCAGAGGAGGGTGGCGCCAGCGAGGGAGGAAGGTGGATGGGGGAGGGTGACGCTAGTGGGGGAAGGAGGTGGATCGGGGGAAGGCAGCACCGGCGGGGGAAGAAGGTGGATAAGGGGAGGGCGGCGCTGGTGGGGCAGAAGGTGGATCATGGGGAGGGGAATCATGGCAGATGGGAGGTTGGGTGCACCGGAGAGGAGGCAAGTGGTGTTAGTGGAAAGGAATCGTGGGTGTGGGGGCGAGTGGTGGTGTTATCAGAATAAGGTAGAAGTGTTATTAGAATAAGACTCTAGAGGGTGTTATTAGAATAGACCCACCCTATATATATGAGTTTATGTGCTCTACAACATTCACTTATTGCTATTTCTTCAAGTTGCTTGTTCTGCTAAGTGAATGTAATCGGACCCTTCCCCCTCTATGCTAAACTCAACCCAGTCTATTCACAAATTCTTCATGTGCGTTCTATTTGAAACTCATTCAAAATCTTCACCGTGTCCTTGTCAGCTGAAGAAATTGCGATCAGAACTTTAAACTTATCTTATCTGAATTTTTTGCTTTTGCCGCTCAAACCATTACACATTCCACGATAATACTTATCCTATTCACCCACAATCGCGCACGATCATCACTTCTCAGTACGTGGGTGACACATGTCACACGAATGAGAAGGGTCAGGGGAACGTTCGTCCAATTTCCTCGGGAGAGCAGTTTTTCACTTCGGATATAAATAACCCTCTCCCTTCCTCACTTCGTTTTTACTCCACTCGACCTCACTCCCTCACTCAAGCTCTCCAACCCTAGCACCGCCGCTACTTCCATCGTCGCCGGTGTGGAAGAGCTTCACTTCCTCGACCTCGTCGCCGCTGTACTCACGCTGGTCGCATATTTCTTCACTCCGCCGGCGCCATAGCTGTCTTCCTCAACCAAGTTAGGGGGTGGAAGATCTAAACCAACGAGCTTCAAATCAACACTTCACAGTTTGTCGTGTTCTTCATCCAGGGTAATTAAAAGTTACTTTTACTGCCCTTGTTGATCCTAATGTTTTCTCAAATCTTCAAAAGGTGTTTATTCCTCAACTCTTCACACACTAAACACCTCACATATCATCTGCTCTTGATTTGTTTCTCTAAGCAACATTTTTCTTCAAGTTTCCTCAATTGTGTGGATTTTCAAATCTATACAACTCTGGAACCTAAGTCAAAGAACGCTTAGTGAAATTCCTCAAGACTCATCCAGTCGAATTCCTCAAACTTGTTCCTTTTGCAAAAACTTCTGAGAACGCATATGACCTCTCCAAATTCTTCGCAACTATATTCACAGGTACACATGTCCGCTGCTGAATCTCTAGGTTCTCATCAACTTAACTCATTTGCAGCGTTTCTCGAAGAAAAATTGCATACCTCTTTAGAAAACTCAATAGTTTAAAACCCTAAGATGAAGAAAATGGCAGATGGCAAGAAACCTCAGAAGGGAGGTAAGAGACTGGAGGTCAACACTGTGTTTGAAATCCCTGAGGATATCTATGAGGATTATTGCACTCCTGATGAGGCCAAACATGGCAAGGAGAACAAAAGTCAGCGCAAGGTGCGCATACAAAGGATAGAGAGGAGATGGGCACGGGAATGGAGGGAATATCGCTATGTCACTCCAAAATATATGAAGAAATTCGCTCTTCACCCTCCTTGCCCAAGACCTCCATTGGCACCTGGCCAAGAAGCTGATCCCACTAGTCTCAAGCGCGGTGAGGACTATCCTGATGAATGGGCCAAGCGTCAAGCTAAGTTGGCCAGAGTAGCAAAAGAAGTAGTGAGGAAATTCAATGAAGACTCTGCTGCTCCTACTGCCACTTCTGAGGCCTCTGCTAGCAAGCTGAAGAAGGCCATGCTTAAGAAGCCCGCACACAAGCCCAATGCTCCTTCTTCTTCAATGCCCTCACGGCCAAGCACTTCTGCTAAGCCCTCATGGCAAATTCCTCAAGCCACACCAGCTCCTTCAAAATCCTCAGCTCCTCCTTCCAAGTCCTCAGCACTTGTGCATCTCGCCTCGTGCCAAAGGAAAACATGCATCTCTATTACCTCAGGAGCCTCTGCAATTTCATCGGCTCCTCTGCATTCTTCAACTGGCCCCACTCTGCTGAAGAACAAGGCCACTGCAGGAGGAGGCACTAGACCAAGTCCTCAAAAGAAGCAGGTCGCCTTTCAAGTACCGTCCGACGACGACGAAGCTGATGATGAAGAAATCGCTGAAATCATCAGAGACAGGCAGCACAGGGCAGCTAGAGCCAAAGGCAGTAATGTGCCATTGATGCTGGACCCAAAGTTGATCCTCGACTTCATTGACTTGTGGCACAAGGACCCTAACACACCTCTGCCTGAGCTGAACGTCACTCCTGGTCAAAGTCATGTGCTGACTCACTTCATTGACGAAGAAAAATGGAAATATGAACAGGGAGGAAGGTGAAGAAACCAAAGTATAAGAAAGAGCACTTTTTGAAGCAAAACTTCTTGAAGCTTTCACCTGAAGAACTTGTTGATCTTTACTATGCTCACTGGCTTGGAGCCAAAGTCAGATTTGTAAAGATAACTGAAAAGTTTACTACCAATGTTGCTGCCCCTATGCAATAAGAAATTCCTCAGGCTGAAGCATCTACTCAGCCTACTAAAGAAAATGCCAGCACCGCTGATGATACTCAGGCTGCTGAAGAAAATGCTAGTACCAGGGCTGATGACTGCATTCCAGCCGCTGATGAAATTGTCAGGGCAACCACTAATGTTGCGCCTGAAGAAATTTCCAGGCCAACTGAAGCTTCAACCACTCTGCCTGAAGAAACTGCTTATACAAGGGCAACTGCATCAGTTGTGCCTGAAGAAACGGAACCAATTTCCTCTGCTCCTACGGCACCTACACCAAGTCTGATTCTTCCTTCTGCATGAGAAGCGAAGAAGACCAAGGCTGCGGAGAGTGCAGCTGTGAAGAAAAGGAAAGCATCAACTTCATCAGACTCTTCAGCTCTGAAGAAGATGAAGAAATTGACCAACTCGTTTGAAAATCCTATTGATGTTGTTCCAGTCTCAAGCATGCCATCAAAGGAACTCGTTCCTTTTGATGAAGAATACGTGATCCCAAGCGGATCTAATGAAGACATTCCTTCTGCTGCTTCCTCAGAGCAGTTGGATGAAGAAATTGAAGTGGATGTAATCCCTTCATCCCCGGTTGTTTCATCGCCCATGCCTCAGTTTACTGCTGAAGAGGCCGACATTGAAGAAATGAGTGGAGAAGATGAGCATGTGGACATTGGGTGCACAACGCTAGTTCTGAATGATGACTTTTGGGAAAGTCAACACCCCAATTCTTTGTTGTTCACTCTTCCGCAACAAATTCCTCAGTCCCCAGTGACTACTGAAGTTTAAATGGGTTCTGAAGAACCACACCCCACTCCTTCCATCCCTAAAGAGATTGCAACCACTAGTGCTGATGACATTGCTGCTGAAAAATTGAAGTCCCAGACTGCCAGTGAAGAAGAAACTGAAATTCCTCAGCTTGCGGAACCTGAGATCGCGATTCCTGAGGTTGTGATGCAATTGACTGACACTCCTCACCCCAAGACAAAGGATCCTTTCTCAAAGAAGCCAAAATTCAAGGCTGATGACTTCTTCCACGAGCATGTTTTCTTCACAGACTACAACCCCTATGACTCTGCTCGTCTTAGAAGGAAGCGCTTCTGGACTGCTAGCCAAGCAAACTTCTATTCTTCGCTGCTTTTCAACAAAGACAAAGTCTTCGACCATGAGCATATTCCTCAGTGGACATGGAATCACTGCCCTGCTTCGCGCCAGTCCTTAGTGTTCTTTGTGACGCTGGGCTGCTCAACTTTTGCACGGACATTGTTGATTGGAATGAAGAGCTAATTCTTCAGTTCTCTGCGACGCTGCACATCACAGGAGAAGCTGAAGATGTGAACACTTGGGTATTGGACTAGATGACAGAAAACACACATTTCAAAGCACCAGCCTCTGAATTACTTCATGCCCTGCCTATCAGTCCTCTCCTTGAAGGCGCTCGTCGCATCTATCATGAACCTGAACTCACTGCTCACTACATGCAAATGTTGATGAAGCCGCTGAAGCCGGACCAAGCTCCAAGGAGGAAATTCCTGGTGAAGGAATTGCTGTTTGTGCCTAGAACTGTCTATCGCATTTTGACGAAGACATTGAATCCAATCAAAGGTCACGATTCAAATGATGAAGAAGTTGTTGGCATCATGAAGAATCTGCTATTCCATATCATACATGGCATTCCTATCAACTATCATGATTTCTTCATGAGGACTCTGGCAAATGTTGCCCTCTCTCCAATTGAGTTGAAGCCTTATGCTCCTTGGATTATGAGATTCCTCTGAACTAGGTTTTCACTCAACTACAAGGCTGATGTCGGCATTCTGGGAACGGGGGTCCCCAGACATGCCTGCCTGCGGCCCACGGCGTGGCTGAGCTAGCAGGTCTGTACGACCCATCTTCATCGACGAGGTATTCAAGACCCTCACAAGGGGCCAAGCCTCGCGAGGCGGACGACGCTAGACCTCCTCAGGAGCGGCCTCGCCAGGCAGGCTCACGAGGGGCGGAGAGATCAAGTCAAGGCAAACCTCGCGAGGTCCTCGTGACGTGAGCCATGACGATCGAGACCAGGCGGGCGCCAGCGCGCGCAATGTCCTTGCTTCCTCTTTGGTGCCAAGGGGGCAAGCGCAGGCGCGGAGCACCGATGAATCAAGGAAAGGTTTCCATATCGGTGCAACGAGACCAAGACCAGCAGGACGGTAAGACGGAGGTCACCATGGAGCCCAAGACGGCGTCACCACCAGAGCCTTTTGTAGGTGAAGACTACTTTTGTCAGGAAAAGCTGTACTAGCTGTCCCCTTTCAAATTGGCCGTTGTTGGCTCCCTTCCCACTCAATATTTGGGGAGAGGAACATGGCCTATATAAGTAGAACTAGCCACCACAGTATAGGGATGGGACGAAAAGGGGAAACTCATTCAAAGGCATCTCACCGGCACAAGTTCGCCAAGCACAAGAACACCTCAAACTCAGGAGGTTGTTCTTCCCCTTGTACTGTTCATCATCAGCCCAAGAGGCAATCCACCACCACCACACTTGAGTAGGTTATTACACCACAATGGTGGCCCGAACCAGAAAATATTGTGTCTTTGTGTTGCAAGTTCGTGGAGTTCATCTGCGAGATCTTAGTGAGCTAGGGCGTGGATCGATAGGGAGAAAACCTTAGCGCGCACCCCAGTTTTCGAACCTCGAGGGTTTTGCCGGAACCCGTGATCCGACATTTGGTGCGCCAGGTAGGGGTGCGCCGAAGCTTCCTTCCGTCGCTCCACGCCCCGTTGCTCCATCGTTTCCATGGTAGACGCGCGCCACGCTCGTGCCGAGCGCTGGGCTGCCCTCGCCGCCCACGTCACTCAGACGGCTCGCATCTGCGGGCCACCTTGTTGTTCCCCGTCGCCTGCCACCAACGCCGCCGCCAGCCCGGCAAGGAACGAGCAGCAAGCATCCACGCTGCACCCCTCGGTGCAGCGGGACGGCTACACCGCCACTCCATCGCTGACCCCGGCCGGTTCTTCTTCCCATGCACGTCGCCCTCCCATAGACGCATGGGCCGCGCTCCTCTTGGCGCACGAGCTCCTGCGCTATCGACCGGTCGACGACCTCTACGAGGACTGGCTCGACCGCGTCACCGAGCTTGTCCGCGCTGCAAGGGGCTCCCCTGCGCCGTCCCTCTCTCCGCCTCGACATCCACCAGCTACGGGATACGTAGCTCACGGAGCGCCTCCACCACCTCTGCCCCAAGACGGTGCCCTGGAGCCAAGGCGCATGACTCCACGACGTGACCCACCGCGTCCCGCACCCACGTGAAGAAAGAAGCTATCAAGAAGTCCCTCGACCGCAAGAAAACGCTCTGCCGCTCCTCGCACCATCGTGCCAGGACCGACTGCGGCAGCAAGACCACGCGCCACCTGTAGCGGCAGGGCACGAACCCCATCAAGACCAAGCTCCACCCCAAGGCGGGCCCTGGTGACCAAAGCCGGCTACCGCGCTTTCACCCCCGAGCTGCGTAGCGTCGCCTGGCCGGGCAAGTTCAAGCTAGATCTGCCTCCTCGCTATGACGACACCCCTGACCCCGCGGAGTTCTTGCAGCTCTACGAGCTGAGCATCGAAGCGGCTAACGGCGATGAGAAAGTCAGGGCGAACTGGTTTCCCATGGCTCTCAAGGATGGTTCCCGCTCCTGGCTCCTGAACCTGCCCCCGGGCCCGATCTCCTACTTGGACGAGATGCGCAACCGCTTCGTCGCCAACTTACAGGGCACTCGCGATCGCTCGCCGGCTGCGGGTGACCTACGCCGCGTCAGGCAGCAACCGGAGAGGCCCTCTAGAAGTACATCCAGCACTTCAACAACGTCCGCCTCAAGATCCCCAAGGTGACGGACGAGGCCATCATCTCTTTGTTCTCTGATGGCATCCGCGACATCAAGATGAAGGAAGAGCTCGCTATCCACGAGGAGCTATGCACGTCCCTAGAGTTGTTCAACCTGGCGACCAAGTGCACAAGAGCTGAGGAGGGGCGCCTCTCCATCCTCGAGCTCCCAGCCGCAGACCCGGAGGAGAAGAAAGCCAAGGCCAAGGACGTGAGGCGCAAGGGAGCAGCCATGCTCGCAGAGGAACCAGACACCAAGCGTGGCAGAGACCAACCAGAGTCATCCAAGAGCAGCCATCCGTTCTGCGCCTTCCACAACCAGAATACCCACAACACCAGCGACTGTCAAGAGCTCAGAGCCATTCGCGAAGGACGCTTCGGTCGATGCCCCGAGCGCGACAACCGGGGCTACGACCAAGGAGGAGGACGTGGTGGCGGACGCTGGCACGACCGTGGCCTGCGCTAGGACTGGCGCAACCAGCCTCATGAGGACCGCTGGCAGGATCAGCCTCGCGAGGGTGCCTAGAGGGATCAGCCTCGTGAGGATCGTCCTCAAGGCAACGCCGGACTCCCTCTGCTGCCGCCACCGCCAAGAAGGAATCACGAACACCATCAAGACGAGGGGGTGGGGGCTTGCCGGAACCGCGTGCTATTGCCTGCATCTTGTGCGGAGCCCAGGCCCCAGCCTCGCAGCGTATCTTCAAGCAGTTTGCTCATGAAGTGAATGTAGTCCTCCCGAAGCTCGAAGCCACATGCCCGCTCAGATGGTCCCAATGCCCCATCACATTCATCTCGGCAGATCAGCTCAAGTTCGTAGCTACCGCTGGCGCCCTCCCGATGCTTTGCTCCCTAGTCATCAGCAACGTGCAAGTTACCAAGACCCTCATCGACGGCGGTGCAGGGGTCAATGTCCTGTCCGTCGACAAGTTCGACAACCTCCAAGTGCCGTATGACCAGCTTCAGCCTACCAAGCCTTTATCAGGAGTGATCGACGGTTCCGCCACACCGATAGGGCAGGTCTGCCTCCCTATCACCTTCGGGGAATGCAAGAACTACCGCACCGAGCTCATCGACTACGACGTCGTGCACATCCATCTGCCGTACAATGCCATCCTCGGGTATCCAGCCCTGGCCAAGTTCATGGCGGTGACCCATCATGGCTACAATGTCCTCAAGATGCCGGGAAGCGGCAGGATCATCACGGTCCCATGTGGAGAAAGAGATGCGGTGTGCTCCCTCGAGCGTGCCTTCCAAGCTACAGCAATCGATGACCCCGACAACAAGGGCGAGGGCCCTCCTGAGGTCATCCCCAAGAAGAAGCAGCTGCGCCGTGCAGGACCTCAGGAGGGTGGCGTCACAGCCGGAGCCTCGTCAGGATCAGCGCCCGCTCCCGGGGCGCCTCCCTCCATCGCATAGGAAGGTGCGCCCAGCACCCTTCTCGGGCAGGGCTCGGGGGCTTTCTCCTGGAAGGCCTCAGAGCTTGCCCACATCACGAGGGGCGCTTGGGAACCACTTGGAGGCATGCTTGATGGCACATTTCCCTCAGGAGGGCACAAGGCAAGGATCGCCCACCGTTCAGGAGTTCGTCACCAGGAGCACCCAGGACTTGCAAGATGCAAGGGCCATGCGCGGCGACCGCCGCTCACGAGGCGCGGCTTCCCATCCAGGGAAGGATGCCGGGCTGCACGTCTGCATCGACGTTCCAGGGCTCAACAGGGCCGCTTCTCAGGAGCTTTTCTGGCCTTCGCGCATGGGACGCTGCAAGGGCCCACCGCACAGCTACATTCGCATGCCCTTCGGCCTGCCGAGCATGTTGTACACCTACCAGCAACTTGCGGCGCATCCTAGCGGCTCAGGAGGCCAGGCACCATGCCGTCCTGAGGGAGATGGAGACGGTCCTCAATGAACCACCTGAGCCCCCAGAGCCTCCTGAGGCTCAAGGCCCCGGTGGCTCATGAGGAGCAACCCCTTCGCTGCGCACCTTCAGCTGCCCCAACTCTCCTTCATCAACATAACTAGGGGACATTTTCCAAGTTCATTTAGCTGGGAGCGCACCTCGGGCAGCATCATTCCCAGGCCGCGAGGGTCCGTCCCTGTGGCACGTACCCCTTTTTATGTCTTTAGTTTACCTTGTTGGGAGCGCCCCTCGGGCTGCATCATCCCCAAGCCGCTCGGGCCTGACCCAATGGCACGTATCTCCCATGCACTTACTTAAGCCTGCTACTCTCATGTTTAATCTGCATATGATTACTATCTGCTCAATCATCGCCTCCCATGGGGCCTCCTCATGCTGGCACGACGCTGGTGCATGGGTCCGTCCCTGCCACGCCGAAAACCTTGAGCAGTCGAGCTCTGGCTCGCGGCATGCCCCGTGCACCTCACCTCACCGGGCCCTCAGTGCCTTCGCCCCCTCGCGGAGCAACCAGCGGCAGGCTGGTAACCATAACAGTAGATCGTGTTCTTCCTTGTGCTGGCTCACAGGAATCTCACGAGGATAACACCAGGCGGCACCGCGAGCTCCCACCTCTTCCAAGTAACCCGCTTGCACGTTAAAAGGGGGGCTCCTGAGCATTGCGAATCAGGAGCTCTTACTGGCTCTCCAGCTCTAACCCCCTGGCCTTGACCACAGCACGCGACCTGGCATACCAGCGGCGGCTGAGCTCGCTCGAGGGCCGGGACCTGAGGACATAGAGCACAAAGGAGAGCATAGGAAAGGGGAAGGCTCGTATGGGCCTGACCTAGCTACGCTGCGGATGTTCGCGCACAGGTCTGGCGCATCACGAAGAATCGACCCCGGACCACCAAGATAAGTCACGAGCTCAGATCAACTAATCGTTGGAACCTAGGGGACACGCTCGCCGCAGCCCTGTTGCGCCAACATCGCCTCCCTTTCTTATCTTACCATGGCTGCTTGAGCGCTAAAGGGGACCCCCTGAGCATCGCGCCTCAGGAGCTCTTACTGGACCTCGGGCCGCTCACCTCCTGGCCTTGACCACGGCACTCGACCTGGCATACCAGCGACGGCTGAAGCTTGCCTGGGGACCGGGACCTATCAGGGTAGAGCAACAAGCTGTCGCGAGATTGGAAAGGGAAGACCGAGCCTAAATAGGACTTGTGCTCACAAGGCTTCCATAATTGGGATAATATCAACAAAAGACATTGCAGGCTCTTTACACGCCCCCACAGGGTACTTCTCGATTCCTCGCAGGGAACAAAAGACGAGAACCTAGGAGAATCCTATCTACACACCCCCGCGGCTGATGCCATCATCAACAGTGGGCCGCGGGTGGCCGGCGCCAACCCCATCTAGATCAGCGACGATGGCGGCCGGACTTTGCGGCCCTGCTCTGGGCACGGCGAGAGCTCGGGGGCACGTAGTTGTCGTCGCTCGTCTCCGGAGTCTCATAGAGCTCAGGAGAACCGCTGGACTCCCAAGAGTCGCTGTTGCTGGAGCAGCCGCAAGCGGGGCTCGCCTCATCCTGGCGCTCCCCTTCGGGGCAACACTCCAAGCGGCGACCCTCTGCGTTGAAGACCTTGAAGAACAGCGTGGAGGCGCCGTCGTACTCGAACTGGATTGCGAGGGCGCCCTCCGCACAGCAAAACTGCGTGACCTCGCCCCAGCCACAGCTCATGAAGATCTTGCCGGTGGAGACTGCTTCAACCTCTGCTCCGGTCGCCGGAGCGTCGCAGTCGGCATGCTGCAACCAGAGTTCGAGAGCCCCCCTCGGCGGCATCACGTCAGAGAAGAAGCGCGGGTAGCGGATCCAGGAGCTTGGGGGCATCGCCGCCCACAGCACGAGCTCGCGTGAGGATCCCGCGGCATGGACTCCAGGAGCGACGGCACTCGTCGTCGCAGCGCGTCGACCTTGGCCACGGTGCGCACGCCAACGTTCGTTGCTCCTTCCTCCCGAGGCCCCGGCTTGGGCGTGCAAGGGCAGTGGATACCCAGGAGGAGGCGGCTCACACCAAGGCCTCGCCACACCTGCATCACCGCAGCGTCGCGACGGTGGACCGACCTCTTCTTTGGCGGAAGCAGCACCGGCAGGTTGAGGGGAATCTTTCCCTTCTCGTCAGCTGAGAACCTTCGGATCGGCGCCATTGAAGTTGCTACTAGCAGTAGAGCGGGGGAGGAAGAAGAAAGTGGAATGGGAAGAAGTGGGGGACGGGGGCTCTGCCCCCTTCCTCATTTATAGCAGGAGAAGGCCAACCAGTGCCCCCCATGATCACAGGTAATGATGGTTTTCCTTGCATGTCGCAGGGACTTGTCAAGTCGAGCAGTTGCCGAGGCAGCATGGGGAAGCGAAGACGCCCACGTCCAATCAACCGCCACACGTCAACCGAGGCTGTAGGCTTTTGGGGCCCGCGCCGCTCCGCGCTTGACCTTTGGCTTCGCCTCGAAGCCAAGCCCGAGCGCACCTTGGGCCCGGGGGCTACTGTCGGCGTTCTGGGAACGGAGGTCCCCAGACTTGCCTGCCTGCGGCCCATGGCGTGGTTGAGCTAGCAGGTCTATACGGCCCATCTTCATCGACGAGGTATTCAAGACCCTCGCGAGGGGCCAAGCCTCACGAGGCGGACGACGCAAGACCTCCTCAGGAGCGGCCTCGCCAGGCAGGCTCACGAGGGGCGGAGAGATCAAGGCAAGGCAAACCTCGCGAGATCCTCGTGATGTGAGCCATGACGATCGAGACCAGGCGGGCACCAGCGCACGTAGTGTCCTTGCTTCCTCTTTGGTGCCAAGGGGGCAAGCGCAGGCGCGGAGTACCGAGGCATCAAGGAAAGGTTTCCATATCGGTGCAACGAGACCAAGACCAGTAGGACGGCAAGATGGAGGTCACCATGGAGCCCAAGACGGCGTCACCACCAGAGCCTTTTGCAGGCGAAGACTACTTTTGGCAGGATAAGCTGTACTAGCTGTCCCCTTTCAAATTGGCCGTTGTTGGCTCCCTTCCCGCTAAATATTTGGGGAGAGGACCAGGGCCTATATAAGTAGAACTAGCCACCATAGTAAAGGGACGGGACGAAAAGGGGAAACCCATTCAGAGTCATCTCACCTACACAAGTTCGCCAAGCACAAGAACACCTCAACCTCAGGAGGTTGTTCTTCCCCTTGTACTGTTCATCATCAACCCAAGAGGCATTCCACCACCACCACACTAGAGTAGGGTATTACATCACAACAGTGGCCTGAACCAGTATAAATCTTGTGTCTTTGTGTTGCAAGTTCGTGGAGTTCATCCGCAAGATCTTAGCGAGCTAGGGCGTGGATCGATAGGGAGAAAACCTTCGCGCGCACCCTAGTGTTCGAACCTCGATGGTTTTGCCGGAACCCGTGATCCGACAGCTGATTCTCAGAATCATGTAAGTTACCTGCCCCCCAATAGAAGTACTCAAGCGGACATTTTCCTCATCTGATGAAAAGGGCAAGGCTACTGCTATTATTGATGAAGGCATTCGTCCATTGGATGGTCTGTTTCGCAAATCTGCATCCTAGTCCACCAATGATGACTCTGCCGCAATTGCTTCAAAGAAAAATCCTCAAGGCACAGCTCCAAGGGTGATGACTGATCGTGAGCTTCTCCTCAGTCTTCACCAGAAGGTTGATCGCAACCACAAATGGGTTAAGTGTCAGTTTGGTTCTACTCTTCACAACATGACTGCCACACACAATGTAGTGAAGAAAAATAATTACTACCTCCATGAAGTCTCCGGTCGCACCTGGGATGTTTTGTCATATCTGTATGGTGAAGATGATCTGAAGCAAATGGGTTTCAAGCAGGACCTTGAATGGTCTCAGTCGCCACCGGTGAAGAAATTCAAGAAGACTAAAGTTCCTTCCTTGGTAGCCAGTTCATATTCTTCATCACACGCGACAGATGAACATGAAGACTTGGATGACACTACGGCATGCCCTACTTCAACAACCGACCGCAACAATACTGGCGCTCCTTCATCAATTCAGTGATGATATTCTTCAGGGGCATTAGTTCTCATTTTTTTGTCCCTTTTGGTCATTCGATGACAAAGGGGGAGAAATTTGAGTTAGTCTTCAAGCGGGTCTACTTATATGGGCGTTTTTTTCTAAGTGGATGGTGGTCTGATACTTTTGCTGTGTTCTTATGCATGCTTATTCCTCATATATGTTAATGCACGCATGCTGAATTACATCAGTCACCATATTTCATCATGCATTTCAAATTCTTCATACTATATGTTAAATGCGTGTATGGATTACAAGATATACGGGGGGATCTCCATGATTCTACTCTTCAAGTGTGCATTGCTTCAAAAGCTAATTCCTCACTATGCACATCTTCAGGGGGAGTTCTTCTATATCTTGTAATCAAAGTCCTCAATATCAGTATATACAGTTCATATGTTTATCCCCATTGAAAACTTAACCTATATTGTCCTCAACACCAAAAAGGGGGAGATTGTAAGTGCATCTAGTGCCCCTTAGTGATTTTGGTGTATTGAAGACTTATAGGTTAAGGGACTGATGCGTTTGTGAGTGTACACAGGTCTATACATCTATGAGGAGTTTGACATTTATAGAGAAAGTCGACCACTAAAAATGAAGTTCTTCGACTGAAGACTTTGGATTTCTGAAGACTTTCTAAAGACTTTGAAAGTGAAGAAATTGGTGTGATCCTGAAGACTTGGTATTCATTGGAGTAGAAGCGTGAAGACTTTTGTTTTCGTAGTTTCATTTTCTCTTTCTTGAAGCATAGGAAACACCGTACTGTTAAAGGGGGTCGAGGAAATACTAAGAAAAAGTTTCTAAGTGATGCTCAACTCAAAATCCTATACCTACCAATCACTATGCTGTCATATCATTGAAGGGCACTTATGTCTTATCATGTCGGGCTGCTCCCTAGGCTATAAATAGCCGCCCCATACAACCACTAGCTGGTTGGCTACTCTGAGAGAAACTGACACTTGTCATTTGAGAGCATCCCATCCTTTGAGGACTTTGAGTGAAAATCTTCAAGTGAGGAACACCCAAACCCAAACACCTTCAAACACAAAGTGATTGAGCATCACTAAAGAGATTGATCCTGCGTGGATCCGATGCTTGTTACCTTTGAAGACTGTGCATCTTCCAGACGGTTAGGCGTCATGGTCTAGAGCATCCAAGAGGAAATTGTGGATCGCCAAGTGGCCGAGTCTGTGAAGGTTGGAAGGCACCTGAAGACTTACCACGAGTGTTTGGGCGAGGTCTATGTGACCTTAGCTCAAGGGGAATACGGTGAGGACTAAGTGTCCTGAGCTGTGTGTTCAGGACTGGGTGTCCGGGACTGTGTGTCCTTAGGTTTAAATACCTAGCCGCCCTAACCAGACGTACAACTGTCACAGCAGTTGGAATTGGTCTACCAAATCATTGTCTTCACCGAGCTAACTGGTTCCATTTCCTCATTTTTGTGTTGTGTGATTGTTCACATCTGTTTGAAGACTTTGACTGAAGACTTTCTTTATTTCCTCAGCTGAAATTTCTTCAGTCTGTTTGTCTTCATTCTGTTTATCCTGTGTTTACGCTTCCTGTACTCTCTGCTTGTTTTCATTTCATCATGAAGACCATGCTTATGTTCTGTTATGTTTACATCTGAGTACTTATTCCACTACAAGTAGTTCTTCGCTTAGGAATTTCCTCACCCTGAAATTCCTCAGTGAAGAATTCATAAAAATATCCTATTCACCCCCCTCTAGTCGACTTAACGCACTTTGAGCAATGTAATCTTTCTCTTGGGACGGCTCTTACCGGGAATGACTCCTTGAAACGTGCTGGTAACCTCCAGCTCTTCTTCTCCTATCTGAAGCTTTCTAATAACTATTGGGGAAATCAGATTCAACACGGCCCTGCCATCCACTAACATCTTTGTGACCTTGAGGTTGCGAATTGTTGGGGAGACCAACAACGGTAAACACCCTACTGCGGTGGTGTGGCAAGAGTGGTCCTCCTCATCAAAGATGATGGGCATACGGGACCACTTGAGCGGCTTCCGGGCCTCTGGTGCTGGCTCCACAACATTGACCTCTCGTGCCCATCGCTTGAGATGACAATGGGAGGAGTGCAAAGATGCACCCCCATCAATGCATAGGGCGTCAGTGGCCCTTTGAAATTCCTACTCACTAGTTTCCTCTTCATTCCCCCCATCACTCAAATCATCACAAGTTTCCTTCTATTAGCCCCTGGCGGGTTTTCCTTGGTTCCGAAAGGGTTTGCCGGGACGGTTTGCTTCACCGCCTCGGCCCTTTCCGCCAGTAGCATTCTGACCTTTCTCCTTATCATGCTTATCATACTCTGCTCTCTGTCTCATGACCTGCTTCTCAACTTGATAACATTCATGGAGGTCGTGGCCCTTGGTCCGGTGAATCTTGCAGTATGGCCCTTCACTTTTCACGGCTTTCTCCGCGGTAGCGGCCTCCCGGTAGGCAGTTGCTACCTCTTGAGCACTGCGTTGGATTTCCCCGAAGAGGAGAGGATGATGCAGCAAAGTAGCGTAAGTATTTCCCTCAGTTTTTGAGAACCAAGGTATCAATCCAGTAGGAGGCCACGCACAAGTCCCTCATACCTACACAAAAACAATATCTCAACGCAACCAACGCGCTTAGGGGTTGTCAATCCCTTCACGGTCACTTACAAAAGTGAGATCTGATAGAGATGATAAATAATATTTTTGGTATTTTTGGTATAGAGATGCAAAGTAAAAATTAAAAGCAAAGTAAAAAGCAAAGCAATAATAAAGTGATGGAGATTAATATGATGAGAATGAGGCCCGGGGGCCATAGGCTTCACTAGTGTCTTCTCTCAAGAGCATAAGTATTCTACGATGGGTGAACAAATTACTGTTGAGCAATTGATAGAATTGAGCATAATTATGAGAATATCTAGGTATGATCATGTATATAGGCATCACGTCCGAGACAAGTAGACCGACTCCTGCCTGCATCTACTACTATAACTCCACTCATCGACCGCTATCCAGCATGCATCTAGAGTATTAAGTTAAAAACAGAGTAACGCCTTAAGAAAGATGACATGATGTAGAGGGATAGTTTCATGCAATATGATAAAAAACCCATCTTGTTATCCTCGATGGCAACGATACAATACGTTCCTTGCTGCCCCTTCTGTCAATGGGAAAGGACACCGCAAGATCAAACCCAAAGCTAAGCACTTGTCCAATGGCAAGAACAACCAATCTAGTAGGCCAAACCAAACTGATGATTCGAAGAGATGTGCAAAGATAACCAATCATACATAAAAGAACTCAGAGAAGATTCAAATATTATTCATAGATAGACTTGATTATAAACCCACAATTCATCGGTCTCAACAAACACACCGCAAAAAGAAGATTACATCGAATAGATCTCCACGAGAGAGGGGAGAACATCGTATTGAGATCCAAAAAGAGAGAAGAAGCCATCTAGCTACTAACTATGGACCCGTAGGTCTGAAGTAAACTACTCACACTTCATCGGAGAGGCTTGGATGATGATGTAGAAGCCCTTCGTGATCGATGCCCCCTCCGGCCGAGCTTCGGAATAGGCCCCAAGATGGGATCTCGTGGATACAGAAAGTTGCGGCGGTGGAAATAGGTTTTTGGCTCCGTCTCTGATCGTTTGGGGGTACGTGGGTATATATAGGAGGAAGAAGTACGTTGGTGGAGCAACAGGGGGCCCACGAGGGTGGGGGGCGCTTCTGGTAGGGTAGCGCGCGCCCCTACCTCGTGGCCTCCTGTCACGTGCCTTGACATAGGGTCCAAGTCTCCTGAGTTGTATTCGGTGAGAAAATCACGTTCCCGAAGGTTTCATTCCGTTTGGACTCCGTTTGATATTCCTTTTCTTCGAAACCCTAAAACAGGCAAAAAATAGGAATTCTGGGCTGGGCCTCCGGTTAATAGGTTAGTCCCAAAAATAATATAAAAGTGGATAATAAAGCCCAATAATGTCCAAAACAGTAGATAATATAGCATGGACCAATCAAAAATTATAGATACGTTGGAGACGTATCAAGCATCCCCAAGCTTAATTCCTGCTCGTCCTCGAGTAGGTAAATGATAAAAACAGAATTTTTGATGCGGAGTGCTACTTGGCATAATTTCAATGTAATTCTTCTTAATTGTGGTATGAATATTCAGATTCAAAAGATTCAAGACAAAGGTTCATGTTGACATAAAAATAATAATACTTCAAGCATACTAACAAAGCAATTATGTCTTCTCAAAATAACATGGCCAAAGAAAGCTATCCCTACAAAATCATATAGTCTGGCTATGCTCTATCTTGACGACACAAAGTATTTAAATCATGTACAACCTCGATGACAAGCCAAGAAATTGTTTCATACTTTTGACATTTTCAAAACTTTTTCGATCTTCACACAATACAAGAGTGTGAGCCATGGATATAGCACTATATGTGGAATAGAATGGTGGTTGTGGAGAGGACAAAAAGGGAGAAGATAGTCTCACATCAACTAGGCGTATCAACAGGCTATGGACATGCCCATCAATAGATATCAATGTGAGTGAGTAGGAATTGCCATGCAACGGATGCACTAGAGCTATAAGTATATGAAAGCTCAACAAAAGAAACTAAGTGGGTGTGCATCCAACTCGCTTGCTCATGTAGACCTAGAGCATTTTGAGGAAGCCCATCATTGGATATACAAGCCAAGTTCTATAATGAAAAATTCCCACTAGTATATGAAATTGACAGAATGAGAGACTCTCTACAGTGAAGATCATGGTGCTACTTTGAAGCACAAGTGTGGTAAAAGGATAGTAACATTGTCCCTTCTCTCTTTTTCTCTCATTTTTTTGGGCCTTCTCTTTTTTTATGGGCTCTTTTTTTTCGTCCGGAGTCTCATCCCGACTTATGGGGAAATCATAGTCTCCATCATCCTTTCCTCACTTGGCACAATGCTCTAAAAATGATGATCATCACACTTTTTATTTTTCTTACAACTCAATTCTTAGAACAAAATATGACTCTATATGAATGCCTCCGGCGGTGTACCGGGATATGCAATGAATCAAGAGTGACATGTATGAAAGAATTATGATCGGTGGCTTTGCCACAAATACGATGTCAACTACATGATCATGCTAGCAATATGACAATGATGGAGCATGTCATAATGAACGGAACGGTGGAAAGTTGCATGGCAATATATCTCGGAATGGCTATGGAAATGCCATGATAGGTAGGTATGGTGGCTGTTTTGAGGAAGGTATTTGGTGGGTGTATGATACCGGCGAAAAGGCGCGGTATTAGAGAGGCTAGCAATGGTGGAAGGAAGGAAAGTGCGTATAATCCATGGACTCAACATTAGTCATAAAGAACTCATATACTTATTGCAAAAATGTAGAAGTTATCAAAGCAAAGTATTACGCGCATGCTCCTAGGGGGATAGATTGGTAGGAAAAGACCATCGCTCGTCCCCGACCGCCACTCATAAGGAAGACAATCAGTAAATAAATCATGCTCCGACTTCATCACATAACGGTTCACCATATGTGCATGCTACGGGAATCACAAACTTTAACACAAGCATTTCTCAAATTCACAACTACTCAACTAGCATGACTCTCATATCACCATCCTCATATCTCAAAACAATTATCAATCATCACATTTTTTCTTAGTATTCAACGCACTCAAAAGAAAGTTTTACAAATCTTGAATACCAGGCATATTTATTATTAAGAAAATTACCATGATATTAAGACTCTCAAAATAATCTAAGTGAAGCATGAGAGATCAATATTTTCTATAAAAAAAATCCACCACCGTGCTCTAAAAGATATAAGTGAAGCACTAGAGCAAAATTATAGAGCTCGAAAGATATAAGTGAAGCACATAGAGTATTCTATCAAATTCCAAATTATGTATGGCTCTCTCAAAAGGTGTGTACATCAAGGATGATTGTGGTAGACTAACAAGCAAAGACTCAAATTATAAAAGACGCTCCAAGCAAAACACATATCATGTGGTGAATAAAAATATAGCTCCAAGTAAAGTTATCGATAGAAGTAGACGAAAGAGGGGATGACTTCCGGGGCATCCCCAAGCTTTGGCTTTTAGGTGTCCTTAGATTATATTGGGGGTGCCATGGGCATCCCCAAGCTTAGGCTCTTGTCACTCCTTGTTCCATAATCCATCAAATCTTTACCCAAAACTTGAAAACTTCACAACACAAAACTTCAAGTAGAAAACTCATGAGCTCCGTTAGCGAAAGAAAACAAAAGACCACTTCAAGGTACTTTAATGAACACATTCTTTATTTATATGGGTGTTATACCTACTGTATTCCAACTTCTATATGGTTTATAAACTATTTTACTAGCCATAGATTCATCAAAATAAGCAAACAACACACGAAAAACAGAATCTATCAAAAACAGAACAGTCTGTAGTAATCTGTAGCTAGCGCAAGATTTGTAACCCCAAAAATTCTAAAATAAATTCCTGGACGTGAGGAATTTATCTATTAATCATCTGAAAAAAGAATTAACTCAATAGCACTCTCGAAATAAAAATGAAAGCAGTTCTCGTGTGCTCTAAAGTTTCTGTTTTTTTACAGCAAGTTCAACAAGACTGTCCCCAAGTCTTCCCAACGGTTCTACTTGGCACAAACACTAATTAAACACAAAAAACACAACCAAAACAGAGGCTAAATAGAGAGGGAGGATAGAGAGAGAGGGCGAATAAAACAGCAAGGGTGAATTGGGGGGGGGAACGAGAGGCAAATGGCAAATAATGTAATGCGGGAGATAGGGATTGCGATGGGTACTTGTGACTTTTGCGCAGACTCCCCGGCAACAGCGCCAGAAATTCTTCTTGCTACCTCTTGAGCACTGCGTTGGATTTCCCCGAAGAGGAGAGGATGATGCAGCAAAGTAGCGTAAGTATTTCCCTCAGTTTTTGAGAACCAAGGTATCAATCCAGTAGGAGGCCACGCACAAGTCCCTCGTACCTACACAAAAACAATAGCTCAACAAAACCAACGCGCTTAGGGGTTGTCAATCCCTTCACGGTCACATACGAAAGTGAGATCTGATAGAGATGATAAATAATATTTTTGGTATTTTTGGTATAGAGATGCAAAGTAAAAAGTAAAAGCAAAGTAAAAAAGCAAAGCAATAATAAAGTGATGGAGATTAATAGGATGAGAAAGAGACCCTAGGGCCATAGGTTTCACTAGTGGCTTCTCTCAAGAGCATAAGTATTCTACGATGGGTGAACAAATTACTGTTGAGCAATTAACAGAATTGAGCATAGTTATGAGAATATCTAGGTATGATCATGTATATAGGCATCACGTCCGAGACAAGTAGACCGACTCCTGCCTGCATCTACTACTATTACTCGACTCATCGACCGCTATCCAGCATGCATCTAGAGTATTAAGTTAAAAACAGAGTAACGCCTTAAGCAAGATGACATGATGTAGAGGGATAGTTTCATGCAATATGGTAAACACCCCATCTTGTTATCCTCGATGGCAATGATACAATACGTGCATTGCTGCCCCTTCTGTCACTGGGAAAGGACACTGCAAGATCGAACCCAAAGCTAAGCACTTCTCCCATGGCAAGAACAACCAATCTAGTAGGCCAAACCAAACTGATAATTTGAAGAGACTAGCAAAGATAACCAATCATACATAAAAGAATTCAGAGAAGATTAAAATATTATTCATAGATAGACTTGATCATAAACCCACAATTCATCGGTCTCAACAAACACACCACAAAAAGAAGATTACATCGAATAGATCTCCACGAGAGAGGGGGAGAACATTGTATTGAGATCCAAAAAGAGAGAAGAAGCCATCTAGCTACTAACTATGGACCCATAGGTCTGAAGTAAACTACTCACACTTCATCGGAGAGGCTTGGATGATGATGTAGAAGCCCTCCATGATCGATGCCCCCTCCGGCGGAGCTCCGGAACAGGCCCCAAGATGGGATCTCATGGATACAGAAAGTTGCGGCGGTGGAATTAGGTTTTTGGCTCCGTCTTTGATCGTTTGGGCGTACGTGGGTATATATAGGAGGAAGAAGTACGTCGGTGGAGCAACAGGGGGCCCACGAGGGTGGGGGTGCGCCTGGTAGGGTAGGGCGCGCCCCCCTACCTCGTGGCCTCCTGTTACGTGCCTTGACGTAGGGTCCAAGTCTCCTGAGTTGTATTCGTTGAGAAAATCACGTTCCCGAAGGTTTCATTCCGTTTGGACTCCGTTTGATATTCCTTTTCTTCGAAACCCTAAAACAAGCAAGAAATAACAATTCTGGGCTGGGCCTCTGGTTAATAGGTTAGTCCCAAAAAATAATATAAAAGTGGATAATAAAGCCCAATAATGTCCAAAACAGTAGATAATATAGCATGGAGCAATCAAAAATTATAGATACGTTGGAGACGTATCAGCAGTGCACGCGGAAACTACCTTCCCGGGGGCCTCAACCTTGGCCTTCTTGCCGGTACTAGGAGTGCCAGAACCTTCCACAGTCATCACTGTCTTATCTCTTGGCTTCTTGTTGCGCTTCTTTCCCTTTCTTGGACTGGTAGATTCATCTTATTCCTCCGAATCAACATTGATGAAATCCTCCTCCCCGGGCAACTTTCTTCCTTCCTCTATCCGAGCACACTTATCCACTAGTGTGTACAACTCCTTCACAGTCTTGGGCAACCGCACATTCGTCTTAGAATGAATGTGATGGTAGCGCACATTGGACTGGAAGGCTGCTATAACAGCTGCAGGCTGGATATTCGGAATATTCCTATGGACTTTACTAAATCTTTGTAAGTACTTACGGAGAGATTCTCCTTCGTTCTGCTAGAGAAGCTGTAGGTTGCTGGGCCTGCCGGGCTCCTGGTGGCCATTGGTGAAGGCACCAATGAACTCGTGGCACATGTCTTCCCATGATGAATGGAGTTCTCCGGCAAGTGCATGAGCCAAGATCTCATGTTAGACTTGAGAGCCAACGGGAAGTAGTTGGCGAACACCTTCTCTTATCTTCCCTCGGCAGCCTAAACAACGATGGTGTAGATGCTCAGGAACTCTGCCGGGTTCAGTCTCCCATCGTACTTCTCGGGTATCTCCGGCTTCAACATGCGGACGGACAGCCAACGGACTTGTCGCAACTCTGAAAAGGTAGGGCAGCCAACCTCGAAAGGTAGGCACCTGCCAACACCGAACGCAGGCTCATCGACGTAGAGGTCGCCGCACCCATCGGTCTGGCGGGCGTCGTCGAGAGGTTGTCCTACGACGGCACGCGCGTCTCCCCGCCGCCTATCCTATGGGGTTCGTCACTGGCCCGGATGTGCTCGAGGGTCGGAAGAGGCCATCGAGACGTCGTCGGGATCTTGTTCTTGCTGCGCTCGCTCCTGCTGCCATGGTGGGGACTGCACGGTTGGGACAACCCCTTTGTTCGGCCAACAGTACAAGCAGTCAGCGTCACTTGGGGAGGTTGTGGCGGGCCGGTGCACCGCGAGCCGCCAGCTTCAGCGAAACTGAGCAGACTCTAGATGGTGGCACGCCATTCATCCATTTGCTCGGCTGCTGCCGGGATGCTTAGTAGCAGCTGGGCCCGCGCCATAGCCTCCGTGGCTATGCTTGGCATGGAAGTTGATGACCTCAATCGCACCATGGCCTGGCTCCTGAGGGTGCCCACGGCGGCGACGACGACGGCGGTGGCGCGCCCGCGCTGTGGTGGGGTGGCCACCTGGGTAGTGGGGTCTCGCAGTGATGGCGCTCGAGGGTCCGCAGCTCCGTCGGTGGGAGAAGGGGACGTAAGCAGAGTCACGCTCCCGTCCATACCTTGCGGAGCTTGACCGTTGACACCCTGCTGAAGCTGTTCTCCTCCGACGCCTTCAGCCCCCGTGCCTGCCGCAGGGGGAGTGGAGATGTTGCCACCTGCTCCTGCCACGCCCCCAGCAGCGCTCATGTCCTCACTTGTCCCCGCATCCCCCGTGACATTTGAGGCTGCGGGTGGCGGAGCCTTTGAGGTGGATGGCTGGGCCGAAGGGCCGGGCTTCTTCTTCTTGGGCACCATGGTCGATGGCGATCGAATCACGGGTTCCAGCAAAACCCTTAAGGTTCGAACACTGGGGTGCGCGCGAAGATCTCCCCCCTACTGATCCACGTCCTAACTCAGCTAAGATCTTATGAACTAACTCGGCGAACTCACAACACAAAGGACAAAAGATTTATACTCGTCCGGGCCACCATTGTGGTGTAATACCCTACTCTAGTGTGGTGGTGGTGGATTGCCTCTTGGGCTGATGATGAACAGTACAAAGGGAAGAACAGCCTCCTGAGGTTGAGGTGTTCTTGTGGTTGGCGAACTTGTCGTTGTTCTGGTCTCTCTCGATCTGACCCCTAGCTATGGTGGTTGCTAGTCCTATTTATAGAGGCCCTTGTCCTCTCCCCAAATATTGAGCGGGAAGGGATCCAACAACGGCCAATTTGAAAGGGGACAACTAGTATAGCTTATCCGGACAAAAGTGGTATTCGCCTGCAAAAGGCTCTGGTGGTGACGCCGCCTTGGGCTCCATGGTGACCTCCGTCTTGTCGTCCTTCTGATCTTGGTCTTGTTGCAATGATATGGAACCTTTGCTTGACGCCTCGGTATTCCGTGCCTGCGCCAAAGAGGAAACAAGGATGCTGCGTGCGCTGGCGCCCGCCTGGCGCCCGCCTGGTCTCGATCGTCATGGCTCACGTCACGAGAACCTCACGAGATTTGCCTTGCTTTGATCTCGCCGCCCCTCATGAGCCTACCTGGCGAGGCCGCTCCTGAGGAGGTCTTGTGTCGTCCGCCTCGTGAGGCTTGGCCCCTCGCGAGGGTCTTGAATGCCTTATTGATGAAGATGGGCCATACAGGCCTGCTAGCAAAGCCACGCCTGTGGGCCGCAAGCAGGCAAGTCGGGGGACCCCTGTTCCTAGAACACCGACAATAGCCCCCGGGCCCAAGGTGTGCTTGGGCTTGGCTTTGAGGCGAAACCAAAGGTCAAGTGTGGAGTGCCGCGGGCCCCAATAGCCTGCGGCCTTGATCGAGGCATGGCGGTTGATTGGACGTGGGCGCCTCCGCTTCCCCATGCTGCCTCGGCAACTGCTCGACTCGACAAGCAGGCCGGCGAGGGCAGTGCTTGTCTTCATTGCTTTCCTTCGCCTTGCTCAAATCCCCTTTCTTGCGCCCTGCACCGAAATTTTCCAGATCTGCTCCCATCCTTTCCTGCATCATCGACCAATGGCATACCGGAGGGTCAAGCCCGCCTCGTCACCGGCTTGGTACGAGCCAGCTCTCGACATGCCCAGCATCTCGGAGAAGAGCCTCACCGCCACACGCTTGCTGATGGCGGGGGAGATCAATGAAAGGGGGAAGATGGAGCTCCGGGTTGCCTCTGACGTGCCGGAGCCCGAAGGGAGCATGTTCTTCCCCTTCTTTACGAGTAGTATCGCTGCCGAGTTGGTTCCTCCCTTCTCCGATTTCTTCTATGAGGTCCTCGGCCACTACGGGCTGCAGGCGCTGCATCTCCGTCCCAACTCCATCCTTCCCTTATCCATCTTCGTCTACTATTGTGAGGCGTATCTGGGCGTGATGCCGTCCGTGGCTCTGCTACACCACTTCTTCTTCTTCCGTGCCAGCGAGGGCCATATCTCCGGGTGCGCCAATTTCATCGCGGCTGGCAAGGCCAACTCGATTTCAAACACCGGGAAGAAGGCCGACAACCTCAGGGCCAAATGGGTCATGAGGGGCGCCAAGTGCGTCCACCCGCGCTTGTCGCTGTCGACGAAGATGCCCCAGTCCGACAAGGGGTGGTCTCGTGCAGAGCTTACTGATGAGCGGGTGTCATCGGTGCTGGAGCAGATGAAGGCCGATCTGAAGCCGGGAAATGCGAGGGCGGCCAAGGTGACGGGGGCCATACTCCTGAGGGAATTCTTGACGCTGCGTGTTGCTCCTCTTCAGGCGCGTGCGTGCCCCTTATGGAGGCTTGGAGATGAAGAATACAAGATTCGCCTGAGCTCGGAGGCCTTGCCCGACGACGAGCTGTCTGTAGTTTTGCGCCTCTTGGTTGGGGACAACAAAGAGTACCCACCGAGCACCTTCATTCCTTTGTTCCGCCGCACGGATTGGGAGCAGATCGTGGCCACCCGGCTGACTTTTGATGCGCGCGGGCTGGTGCCGCCGACATCTACCGGGGCCCCTGCAGCGCTGAAGCCGGTGGAGTTGTCTTCTGACGACTTCCATGGGAAGGAAGAAGAGGAGGAGGACTCAGAGGAGACCCCGAGGGGATGGGAGAACCCCCCCCCCCCCTGAGCAAAGCTGACATCTTCCGCGCCCTCCTGACAACGCCGAGGTCGACGCCCGCCAGGAGGGGGGAGAGCCGCCCATTATCCCGACAAGGGACAGGTCATCACTAATTTCTCGATGTGCTGCCTCCACCTTGACACCGCCTGGGGCTGCCTCCAGCCCTTCAGCTACGCCATCTTCTGCTCCCGGAGCTCGTGTGCCCACTCCTCAGGCTCCGAAGCTTTCGGGTTTCAGACTCCCCAAACGGAGGGTGGACTACGCCACGGTGGATCAATAAATGCTTCGAGCTTCATCTTGTTCCTACTTGCACTTGCTATTTTTGGACGTTCACCCATGGTTGATCAGGCCGGTGCCTTCGGCGAAGAAGAGGAAGGAGGGTACAACGGCCATGCCCCCTTCTACGGAGAAAGGAGGCGACAACACTCGTACCTCCCCAGCTCGGTCGCCCTCGCGAGGCCAAGGGGAGCATCGTCGGGAGGAGTCAGCCCCCGTGGCCCCGCTGGCTCCGGAAGTGCCGGTGCCTGGCTCGGCTGATGAGGTCCCGAAGGCTCACGAGCCCTTGATCTCCTAGGCTCTGGTGACAACGTAGCCCCCTTCTCCTGCTGCGCCCCTGGCCCTAGGTTCTTCTGCATCCTTTGCCGTCTTGGAGTGTGCCCTTTCGGAGATGGCCCAGCTACGGGAAGATCTCCAGGGCACAGACCCGCGCCTGGTGGCCGGGCGCCTGGAGCTGGCCTCTGGCTGGCTTCACTCCAACTCGGCGGTTCGAGCGTCGCTGAGCCAGGCCGCGGCGGCCTCCGAGAAGGAGAAGCAGGCTGCCGCCAAAGCTGCGGCCGATCGCAAGGTGGCACTGAAGGACGCCGAGGCCGCTCGCGGCCGCTGCCGAGAGCTGGAGGACGAGATGAAGGGACTGCGCGACCAGCATGCAGAAGAAGCACGTGGCCGCCAGGCAAAGGAGGAGGAGATGAGGGCTCGGGAGGATGCCATCAAGGGCCACGACGCCGAGCTGGGAGAGCTGGAGAAGGCGCAGTCCACGGAGCGCAGCCGGCTGGAGGAGTTGGAGCGGGAGGCTAGGGGGAAGGAGCCCGATCTTAACGCCAAGGCGAAGGTCCTGGTTGAAGACCGCGTGGCCTTCTTGCTCCTCGAGGAGAGGTCTCGCGTGGCGCTGAAGTCATTGTATGAGAAGGGCTTGGAGAGGCCGCTAACCACCGGCGAGGATGGCCCTGCTCAGCTACTTCCCTTCTTGGTGAAGGTGCTTGAGGAAGTCGTGGAGGGCATCGGTCCCATGGCGGAGGCATAGGCTCGCGTCCTTTCCTCAGCCGCGCTGACGCGGGTCTTCAGCCACCTGCACCTTCGTGACCCCAGCGCTCGTCTTGACGAGCTGCTGGAGCTTATAGCTGATGAAAACATTGCGCGGCTGCCGCCGCAGCCGTGAAGGGTCAAGTGGAGGCCCTGCTAAAGAAGTTCGACGCCTTCGCCCATGCGCCCTCGACCGATGATGCAGGTGAAGGCGACACTACCTAGGAGGGGGCACCTCTTGCAGGTGCCGGTGGTGTCCAGGGGTGACCTACGGCTGCTTTTATGTTTTATTCATGCAACATGCACCATGCCTCGTGGAGGCGTTAAACTCGCGTTTGATATTGTGAGAACAATATTTCTTGTAATATTTGCTTTGATATTTTGCGATTTTCTTCCTATTTGCTTTGTGTTCTGCGTCGGCAGAGCCCGGCCCCGCGCATACCTCAACCGCTGTTGGGCCGACTGGAAATCAGGATGGACCAAGGAGTGAGGGGCTACGTGACCAGTTAGGCTCCTGAGTTGCGATGCTTAGGAGTCCCCCTTGACACGCAAACAGCTTATAGGAAGGATACGCGAGGATAGGTTAATGTTCTACATCGGCGGAGCCCGGCCCCAGGCATACCTCAACCGCCGTTGGGCTGACCGGAAACCAGGACGGACCAAGGAGTGAGGGGCTACGTGACCAGTTAGGCTCTTGAGTCGCGATGCTCAGGAGTCCCCCTTGACGTGCAAACATTCTCCATACCTTTTCCCTTGCCGAGGGTCGGCTCGGGAGGGGCGTGCGACGACCAGGTCCGAGGGACCTAGTTGGGTGGCATACGCTTGGACGTGACGCGAGCGCAGCCCCCGTGCCCAGCTCCCTCGTGCGGCTCTCCCGAGGGGAGGCGTTGCGGTGAGGCCGGACACAGAGCTCTGGAGCTCCCTGAGGTTGGTACAGCCGTGAGGCCTCCCTCAGTTGTTTATCACCAGCGAGGAGCATAGTGCTTCCGCTTGTGCACAGGCATAGCCGCTCCTCGGCAGTGTCGACGGCCAGCGCGGAGTATGGTGCTTCTACTGGTGTGTGGGTGGGGGACTCCCTACTGTGGAGAGCCCCCGGGGCGTGTACAACCCTGCCCTGACACGTGGCTTGCATGGTAGGGCTAGACGAGGTGTATCTGGGCACTCGTGAGCCAGCGCGGGACTCATGAGGCCCTACCTCAAGGCGGGTTACGCCTGGTCTTGGTTCTTGTTCGCTATGTTGGTCCTGCGAGGTGGTTAGACAACCTGTGTCGAACGAATCTCCTGAGGTTATCGCGTGAGAAAGATAAGCACCAACGGCCCCAGGAGGTGACGTGAATGGGGCCTGCTCGCCAGACAAAGCTCGGCCGCTGGATTTATCGATGCTGCAGGGACGGTCCCGAGCACAGACGCTGTGCCTAATCCTCTCACGCGAACGGTCCTGAAGAAAGACGACCGGCGCACGGCTCCCGCGATGGGCAAGAATCAAGAAGGTGATAGTCATAGATTAAGCATGAAAGGCAACCTAGCTCGGGTAAATTCATAAAGATACGCGCCACTGGGTCCGGCCCGAGCGGCTTGGGGATGATGTAGCCCAAGGGGCGCCCCCAACAAGGTAAGTTGAAGACATAAACAAGGAAAGATACATGCCACAGGGACGGACCCATGTGGCCTGGGAGTGATGCAGACCTGGGGGCACTCCCAGTTGAATGAACTTGGAAAATATCACCTGGTTCTGTTGATGAAGGAGAGCGGGGGCAGCTGAAGGTACGTGGGGAAGGGGCTACTCCTCATGAGCCACTGGGGCCCTGAGCCTTGGGAGGCTCTGGGGGTCCAAGTGGTTCCTTGAGGACTGTCTTCATCTCCGTCAGCACAGCGTGGTGCCTGGCCTCCTGAGCCGCCAGGATGCTCCGCAGATTGCGCTGATAGGCGGTCACCATGCTTGGCAGGACAAAAGGCATGCAAACATAGCGTGAGGTGGGCCCTCACAGCGTCCCACGCGCGAAGGCCAGAAAAGCTCCTGAGAGGTGGCCCGGTTGAGCCCTGGGACATTGACATAGACGCGCAGCCCGGCATCCTCGCCTGGATGAGGAGCTGCGCCTGGTGAGCGGCGACCGCCGCACATGGCCCTTGCGTCTTGCAGTTCCTGAGTGGTCTTTGTGATGAACTCCTGAATGGTGGGCACTCCTTTCCCTGTGTTCTCCTAAGGGAAACGTGCCACGAAGCACGCCTCCAAGTGGTGCCCAAGCGCCTCCCTCGTGATGTTGGCAAAGTCTGAGGCCCTCCAAAAGAGAGCCCCCGAGCCCTGCCCAAGAGGGGTGCTGGGCGCGCTTTCCTATGCGATGGAGGGAGGCGCCCCAGGCGTGGGCGCCGATCCTGACGAGGAGCCGCTTGGCTGAGGCCCTGCATGGCGCAACTGCTTCTTCTTCTTGGGGGTGGCCTCAGGAGGGCGCTCGCCCTAGCTGTCGGGTTCATCGATTGGTGCAGCTTGGAAGGCACGCTCGATGGAGCACACCCCGTGTCTTTCCTCGCATGGGACTGTGATGATTCCGTCGCTTCCCAGCATCTTGAGGACATTGTAGCCGTGATGGGTCACCGCCATGTACTTGGCCAGGGCTGGATACCCGAGGATGGCGTTGTATGGCAGGCGGATGTAGGCGACATCGAAGTAGATGAGTTCGGTGCGGTAGTTGTTGTGTTCTCCGAAGGCAATGGGGAGGCGGACCTGCCCGATCGGGGTAGTAGAGCTGTCGGTCACTCCTGAGAAAGGCTTGGTAGGCTGAAGCTGGTCATATGGCACTTGGAGTTTGTCGAATGTGTTGACAGACAGGACATTGAGCCCTGCGCCACCGTCGATGAGGGTCTTGGTAACTTGCACGTTGCTGATGGCTGGTGAACAAAGCATTGGGAGGACGCCTGCAGTAGCTGCGCACTTGAGCTAATCTACCGAACTGAACGTGATGGGGCACTTGGACCACCTGAGCGGGCGTGTGGCCTCGTGCTTGGGGAGGACTACATTCACTTCGTGACCAAACTATTTGAAGATACGCTGCGAGGCTGGGGCTTGAGCTCCGCCCAAGATGCAGGCGATAGCGCACGGCTCCTGGAAGCCCCCAGCCCCCTCGTCTTGATGGTGGTCGTCATTCCTTCTGGGTGGTGGCGGTAGTGGAGGAAGGCCAGCGTTGCCTTGAAGACGATCCTCGCGAGGCTGGTCCCTCCATGCACCCTCGCGAGGGTGATCCTGCTAGCGGTCCTCGCGAGGCCAGTTGTGCCACTCCTGGCGCGGGCCCGGTCGTCCCAGCGTCCGCCACCACGTCCTCCTCCACGGCCGTAGCCCCGGTCGCTGCGCTCGAGGCGTCGACCGAAGCGTCCTTCTCGAATGGCTCTAAGCTCTTGACAGTCGCTGGTGTTGTGGGTATGCAGGTTATTTAAGGCGCAGAACGGTCGGCTGCTCTTGGATGTCTCGGGCTGGTCTCTGCCGCGCTAGGTGTCCGGTTCCACCGCGAGCACGGCTGCTCCCTTGCGCTTCACGTCCTTGGCCTTGGCTTTCTTCTCCTCATGGTCCGCAGCCGGGAGCTCAAGGAGGGAGAGGCGCCCCTCCTCAGCTGTGGCACACTTGGTCGCCAGGTTGAACAACTCCAGAGACGTGCACAACTCCTTGTGGATGGCGAGCTCCTCCTTCATCTTGACATCACGGACGCCATCAGAGAACGCGGAGATGATGGCTTCGTCCGTCACCTTGGGGATCTTTAGGCGAATGTTGTTGAAGCGCTGGATGTACTTCTGCAGGGTCTCTCCTGGTTGTTGCTTGACGCGACACAGATCACCCACGACCGGGGGTCGGTCGCGAGTGCCCTGGAGTTGGCGATGAAGCGGTCACGCATCTCGTGCCAGGAGCAGATCGAGTTTGGAGGCAGGTTCAGGAGCCAGGAGCAGGCACCATCCTTGAGAGCCATGGGAAACCAGTTCGCCATGACTTTATCGTCGCTGTTGGCCGCCTCGATGCTCAGCTCGTAGAGCTGCATGAACTCCGCGGGGTTAGGGGTGCCGTCGTAGCAAGGAGGCAGATCTCGCTTGAACTTGCCCGGCCAGGCGACGCTACGCAGCTCGGGGGTGAAGGCGCGGCAGTCGGTCATGGTCACCGGGGCCCGCCTTGGAGGTGGAACTTGGTCTTGGCGCCCGCCGCCACTACGGCAAGCGGTGCAGGGCCTTGCCGCAGCAAACGATCCTGGCATGGCGGTGCGAGCAGTGGCGGAGCGTTCTCTTGCGGTCGAGGGACTTCTTGACAGATTCTTTCATCACGTGCGGGCGCTGGATGCGGTGGGTTGCGCCGTGGATCCGCGCGCCTTGGCGCTATGGCGCCGTCTTGGTGCAGAGGTGGTGGAGGTGCTTCGTGAGCTACATCACCTGTGGCTAGCAGAGGGCAAGGCAGAGAGAGGGACGGCGCAGGGGAGCTCCCTGCAGCGCGGACTAGCTCGGTGATGCGGTCAAGCCAGTCCTCGTAGAGGTCGTCGACTGGGAGGTAGCACATGAGATCGTGTGCCATGAGGAGCACGGCCCGTGCGTCCGTGGGAACGCGACGAGCGTGAGACGACGAACCATCGGGAGTCAGTGATGCAGTGGCGGTGCGGCCATCCTGTCACACCGAGGGGTGCAACGAGGATGCTTGCTGCTCATTCCCCGCCAGGACGGTGGCGGCGTTGGTGGTAGGTGACAGAGAGCGATGGGCTGACCCGCCGACAGGGGCCGCGTCAGCAACGCGGGTGGCGAGGGCAGCCCGGCGCTTGGCGTGGGCGCCGCATGCGTCCACCATGGAGACGATGAAGCGACATGACGCGGAGCCATGGAAGGGAAGCTTCAGCGCACCCCTACCTGGCGCGCCAAATGACGGATCACGGGTTCCGGCAAAACCCTTAAGGTTCGAACACTGGGGTGCACGCGAAGATCTCCGCCCTACCGATCCACGTCCTAACTCAGCTAAGATCTTATGAACTAACTCGACGAACTCACAACACAAGGGACACAAGATTTATACTGGTTTGGGCCACCGTTTGAGGTGTAATACCCTACTCCAGTGTGGTGGTGGTGGATTGCCTCTTGCGCTAATGATGAACAGTACAAAGGGAAGAATAGCCTCATGAGGTTGAGGTGTTCTTGTGCCTGGCGAACTTGTGGTTGTTCTGGTCTCTCTCGATCTGACCCCCTAGCTATGGTGGTGGCTAGTCCTATTTATAGAGGCCCTGGTGCTCTCCCCAAATATTGAGCGGGAAGGGATCCAACAACGGCCAATTTGAAAGGGGACAACTAGTACAGCTTATCCTGACAAAAGTGGTCTTCACCTGCAAAAGGCTCTGGTGGTGACGGCGCCTTTGGCTCCATGGTGACCTCCATCTTGCCGTCCTTCTGGTCTTGGTCTTGTTTCACTGATATGGAAACCTTTGCTTGACGCCTCGATACTCCGCACCTGTGCTTGCCCCCTTAGCACCAAAGAGGAAACAAGGGCGCTGCGCGCGCTGGCGCCCGCCTGGTCTCGATCGTCGTGGCTCACGTCATGAGAACCTCGCAAGGTTTGCCTTGCCTTGATCTCTCCGCCCCTCGTGAGCCTGTCTGGCGAGGCCGCTCCTGAGGAGGTCTTGTGTCATCCGCCTTGCGAGGCTTGGCCCCTCGCGAGGGTCTTGAATGCCTTGTTGATGAAGATGAGCCGTACAAGCCTGCTAGCAAAGCCACGCCTGTGGGTCGCAGGCAGTCAAGTCTAGGGACCCCCGTTCCCTGAACACCAACAATGGCGTCATCGAAGATGAAGATTGCGATGACGAAGACGCGCTGTGCACGCTTTCAGGTTCGCACAAGCGAGCCCCCTACCTAGCGTGCCATAGATGTCGTTGGATATCCGCAGCCACGTATGGGACCGGGCGGCCTCTTCTGGTTTGGCAGCGGATGTCGCGTTGCACAAAGAGCAGACCAGCGCGCAGCAGCACGGCAGAGAGACCACACAAGCAATTTACCCAAGTTCGGGCCGCCGCGAGGCGTAAGACCCCACTCCTGCTTTGGTGGATTGATGGTGGAAATGAACGTGGTGGTGCATGGTACACTTGCCCGGCAAGGCCTGCCTTAGGGCTACGGTGACCACAAGCGTATGGTGGCTTGGGTTTTGTCAAGCTTCCAACCTTGTAACCCCCCTCCTACGAATGCCATGGGCCTCCTTTTATAGATTAAGGGATCACCACAGTGGCAAACTAGTCATTACCCACTGATATGATAGCAAACAGTGCTATCATACCTAACTCTACGGGCTGGCGGGGTGCATTAAATGCACCGCTCAGGGTCATATCACTAGCTGCCGGGCTTATCTTGCCAGCTCTGCGCCTGTTCTCTTGACACGTCGCTGGACGGGTGTCACCTGTGGGTTTCTTTTGTAGGAGTTGGCTGCCATGTGGCAAATGCTGCCACTTAATCACCTTGTGGCTTGATAGCGCACTGATTGACGACATGGGTCGTGCTTGCGTGGTTGGCGGGGAGGTTCAGGCCTCGCAAGCCCCGGTAGGCGCTGCCGGGGAGTCTTGGTCGCTTGCTTCAAGTGGTGGCTTGGCCCCTTGCCGAGCTCGCCTGCCTGGCGAGGGAGGCCCTTCTCTTGCCGATATCCTATTCCTTTGGCTTGACCTTGATCTCTCTAAGCTGTATGTTGGTTCTTCATGTCTCTTGGTTCTTCAACCTCTCACTTATGCTGGTGATCCAATCTTGATCTTGTGCCTGTGCACAGTTGGGCAACATACCCGGGGTTTGTTGCACCAACACCCACAAGTATAGGGGATCGCAATAGTTTCCGAGGGTAGAGTATTGAAACCAAATTTATAGATTCGACACAAGGGGAGCTAATGAATATTTGCAAGTATTAGCAGTTGAGTTGTCAATTTAACCACACCTGGAGATTAATTTCTGCAGCAAAGTGATCAGTAGCATAGGATATGATAGATTTGATAGTAGTGGTAGCAGCAATAGTAACGGTAACGGTGATAGCAGTAATTTTGTAGCAAGTGCAACAGTAACGATACTAGTGGTAACTTAGCAGAAATAATATAAGAGAAATTCGTAGGCATTGGATCGATGATTTGTTGGATGATATTCATCATGTAACAGTCATAACCTAGGGAGATATGGCAAGCTCCAGTTCACAAATATAATGTAGGCATGTATTCCGTAAATAGTCATACGTGCTTATGGAAAGAGGAAACGTGTCACTCCGGGGTTAGTTTCATTCAATTCATGCAAATTAGAGTCCAAAACAAGAGGAGAAGTGTTAGCAAAAGTAGATACGACGGGGAAGTATCAACTCCCCAAGCTTAAACCTTTGCTTATCCTCAAGCAATTCAGTTGATAAACTGAAAATGAGAAAGAAAAACTTTTACGAACTCTTTTGCTCTTGTTTGCATAAATAAGCTTAAACATCACCCAGGTTTTCAGCCAACATTATAACGAACCACGCCGACAATAACTCTTAAAAATTATTAACTCATATCAATGACATAATCAGCTAGCGAGCAATAATAATATATCTCAAAGAACAACACGTTATCAAAACAACTATGGTATAATATGACAATAGTGGTATCTCGCTAGCCCTTTCTGAGATCGCAAAACATAAATGCAGAGCACCTCCAAAGTTCAAGAAGTGACTAAACATTATAATTCAAGGTAGAAAACATCTAGTTATGATGCACCCAACATTAGCTGCACACAATGCATCAACATGATAGCAGTGCTCCCAGGTTCTGGCGCTTATTTTTAGAAGGTGATGGCACAACATAAAAGTAAATAGAAAGTCCTTTCGTAGAGAGAAGCAGTGATTTGAAGTGGTGCCAGAGCTCAAGTTTTATAAAACAGAGGTAAATGGTATTTTGAGAAATGCACCCTTCTTGTTTACTCCTCAACCATCAGTTATCTATATCTTCCATGCTAAACATGCTAGTGGCGGTTCCCAAGCGATAAAGTAAAGGTTACGACTCCGTAGGAGTTTTTGTTTGATTATTTGAAAGCCTTTTCTATTTGTAGTTTGGGACTGGGAATCGCTATTACCGCCCTTTTCTCGGGCAATGTCGAGTGAATAAACACTCAACCTGAGAATAGCCCGCTTAGCATGGAAGATACTGACTACCTCGTGTCGCTCCATGAACGATCCAGGCACACAAGAAGGATATCTATTTGAAGTTTTTAGAGATGGCACATGCAAATTTACTTAGGACGACATGGTAATACTGCATATAGGTAGGTATGGTAGACTCATCTGGAATAACTTGTGTTCAATATTTTGGATGTACAAGCAGAGTTCCCACTTAGTACAGGCAAGGGCTAGCAAATAGGTTGAGAAGCGGCCAACTAGAGAGCAACAACGGTCATGAACATGCATTATGCATAAGTAACATTGGACACTAGCATGAGTAGGATATGAACACCATCAACATAAATATCATAGAGGCTATGTTGGTTTTGATTCAACAACATGCATGAACACGTGCCAAGTCAAGCCACCCGAACATCCAGAGGAGGATACCATATTATCGTACTACATAACAATCATTTTAACGCAATGTTGACATCCAAGATAAATCATTATCCACTCCTTGCTAATTATGCATGGCATGAGAAACTATAATCTCTGATTATCATTGTAAACATGTTTAATCATAACGAGCTGAATCATGGATACTAGGTTAAATATATTTACAAAAACAGAACAAGTCGAGTTCATACCCGTTTCTCTCCGCCATGGCTAGTTCATCAAACATCGTGTCGCGGGATATCCTGGCCACCTATGGGACCGGGTGGCCCCTTGCTAGTTTGGCAGGGGACATCGCGGTGCACAAAGAGCAGACCGGCGTACGGTAGTGCGGCAGAGAGAACACAAGCAATTTACCCAGGTTTGGGCCACCACGAGGCGTAAGACCCTACTCCTGCTTTGGTGGCTTGATGGTGGAATGAATGTGGTGATGCATGGTACACTTCGCCTCGGGGTCACAGCGACTATGTACGTATGGTGGCTTGGGTTCCTCAACTTTTTCAAACCCTCCTACGAGTGTCGTGGGCCTACTTTGATAGATTAAGGGGTCACCACAATGGCAAAGTAGTCATTATCTACTGATATGATAGCGAATAGTGCTATCATACCTAACTCTACAGGCCGACAGGGTGCATTAAATGCACCGCTATGTGTCACATTGTTGGTCGCCCAACAAGGCTTGCCGGGCTATCTTGCCAGCTCCACGCCTGTTCCCTTGACACGTGGCAGGACAGGTGTCATCTATAGGCTTCTTCTATAGGAAATGGCTGCCATGTGGCGAACGGCAGCCACTTAATCATCTTGCGGCTCGACACCGCATTGATTGATGATGTGGGTCACAATTGAGTGGTTGGTGGGGTGGTTATGCCCCCGTGAGCCCCGCCAGACCTTGCTAGGGTGCCTCAGTTGCCTGCTTTTTGCGGTGGACTTGCCCCTTGCCGGGCTCGCCTACCCGGCAAGGGAGGCCCTTCTCTTGCCGATATCTTGCTTTTATGGCTCGATCTTGGTCTCTCTGGGCTGCGTGTTGGTTCTTCAAATCTCTTGGTCCTTCAATCTCTGATTTGGGTTGGTGCTTCAGTCTTGATCTAGTGCCTGTGCACAATCTGGGCAAACACACCCAAGGTTTGTCGCACTGACAAAAGCCCCCGGGCCTGCCCTGAACGCGCTGCTGAGCATGGGTAGGGCCTAATAAGTGCACATGCAAGGTTGCTGAAGGGGTTGGCCCCTTGAGTTTTCCATTGCTGCTTCATTAGCCTTGATTCCGGGCCAGTTTCCGGTTTCCCCATGCGTGTTGTAAAGCAAATAGTGGTGGGGCCGCTCTAGTGATGGCCCGTGAATGACTTTAACACACGGGGTAGAAACTGCCAATTTACTCTTCCCACAGCGCACCCTAATCCTTAGCCACATATGCAGCATGCATCGCGCGGGGTAGGTAACGGAGGCGCGTGGCGCGGGTGAGTACCTTGGAAAGGCCCCGCCCGTCTTGAATTGGCGGAGGAGGGCAGTGGTTACCCGGGGATGGAGCAGCTGCCCTTCCCCGCTCAGCCCATAAAAGGGAGGGGCGGAGGAGGGTAGAGCCTTCCATCTTTGCATTCTCTTTCTTCTCCCCTTGTTCGCTGCTTTCACCGACGATGCCGAAGGGAAGAGCCTAGGGACAGCCCCCGGGCTCCTTCTTGGGATTCCCTTTGTACCTAAGATGAAGGTTCGGGCGGCGCGGCACCGATGCCGGGAGTAGCAACCCCGGCGTGCTTGCACCGGGTCACCCATGGCCTTGACTTTAGTTGGAGAGGACGTGATCAACATCATGTGGTAGCTCGAGATGAGTACGACGCGTGGTAGTCGACCGCTCCTCATTCTTCTTCTCTTCGTGGCGCAGAGGAGGAGCCACGAGAAGGATTCGCCACTAATTGGGGGTCGTTCTTCTGTTGCACAGGAGGTCTCTCTGCTTCCACATGCGTCCTCGGGACGTGCAGTGATTCTTGACGCCAGGGCTTCTGGGGACGACCATGCTCTCCGTGAAAGGATTCAGTGAGCTTGGTGTCCGGCGTGGCGGTTGTGCCGAGGTCTTTGGGTGGTAGTGATGCGGACGGTAGCGGCAACCCATGACGCGTCAAGAATGAGGATGACCGTTCCGATGAGTCGTGTTTGCTGGTGACTCCATGCCTCCCATCTGGTCATCCGGCAGCATCACCATCCACGCCTGCCCTCCGGTTTCTTCCTCCTTGCTGGGGAGTGGCACCGTCCTGATCCTGGGGAGGCGCCAAATCCCAGCTATGCCCGCCTCAGGCCCCTCCGACCTCTTCCTATAGGAGATGGACAGGGGAAAAGGAATAACGGGGAAGTTATCTTCTTTCAATCTTAAACTTGTAGGCAATCGCCAAATTTTAATTCAAATTGTCGGAGTAAATAGCCATGGGTAGCCTAGCCGGCTTCCCCTGGCCCTTCTGAAAAAAATTACGAGCCCATCCGGCTCTCAAGAATCCAAGACATGGGGCCGCCTTCCCCTTGCTGGCTGTCACCCAGGCCGGCTTTCGGAAGGCGGCCCGACTTTAGCCCTCATGAAGAAAGCCATGGGAGGGCCGACTTCGAGAAACCGGCCGCGAGGAGGCCGACTCCAAGAAGCCGGCTCCCTTAAAGCGGTCGAGACCATACCCTCAAAGTTTGCATCCACCTAGCGGCGATGAGACGGGGCGTGGCTACAGTAAAGCCTGCCACCCCCAAATCCCGGAGCACGCCTGACACAGTGCGCCGTACGGGTGGCCATGACTCGTCCGGCGCAGCACTGTTGCCACGTTGACCCTGATGCCATCCACGATGGGCTGCCAGTACGGCCCACGGGCGGTGGGCCCCTTCGGGCAGAGAGACACCCGAAGGCGGCCACGCCTCCCCCAGTCGGCTCAAGACAGAACCGGCTCCCCGCAGCCGGCTTGCCGCCTCCCTTGAAGGAGACAACCCATTAAGGAGACAAGACGCGGTGACGCTACAGCGATCGCCTGCCGGGCGGTGGCACTGTGGCCACGCCTACCACGACGAAGCCCACATCACCAAGATAGAGCAACAGTAACCAGCCGCCGACCAGGCCCTGGACAGTGGGGCCTGCCTGTCGACCAGGGAGCCGGCAGCCGGCGGGCCCCAGCAGCCGGCGCAGAAGCCGGCGAGCGCAGTCACAGACGGCTGGGCCCCGCGCCCAGTCGGATTACCATTGTACCCCCGGGGGGTAGGCCTATATAAACCCCCCGAGGCGCCCATGCAAAGGGTTGATCTGAGCTAGTTTTAGACACCACATAGAGAGGAGAGGAGAGCTAGCCATGCCCTTCTTCTTCTTCTCGCCAAACAGGGTTGGACCCCCAGCTAGTTTTAGACACCACACAAGGAGAAGAAGCAAGCTAGCCGTTCCCTTCTTCCTCCTCCCACCAAACAGCTCAAGGAGCATTGTGTAGCTACTTGTCCATCTAGTGATCATGCGGAGACCCCGCAGAGCAGCAGTAGGGGTGTTATCTCCACGTAGAGACCCGAAGCTGGGTAAGATTCGCCGGCGTGCATGTCTTCGCCTCATCCCGTTTCCAGGCACCGGGGACGTCTTACTGGCTCCCACAATGATAAGCCACCCGTTGGCATATGTCGCACCTACCACCCAACATTTGGCGCCCACCGTGGGGCCAGGTGCACCGTCGTCCGGAGACCTGTTCTGGACGGGAACCCTCTTCTTCCCCAGCGAGCGTAGCCAGCCCGGCACGCCTGATGGCGCTTGCCACGACGCGCTGCAAGGCGTCACCAGCATCTGCGCGGCGAGCAGCCTCGCCGATCTCCTCGACGAAACCCTCATCTCCGACGAGCTCGCCTCCGATGCGGGCACCGACCACCTCGCCAACCTCCTCGGCCAGCTCCATGTCTCTAGCGAGCCCGCTGTGGATCTGGAGTCGGTTGGCTCCACCGACCCGATGCCTGTCGACTCCGACACGGGCTCCTTCGACACCTTCCCCACCAACGTCGCGATCTACAACGACCCGCTTCCTCGGACCGACGGCCGCGATACTGTCACCACCGAAGTGATGGTCATCGGCCGCGGCGGCCCGGCCGACGAGAGCGCCCACGACGCCCCGCACGCGGCGGCCCACGACTTGTCCACCCCCCTCCCGGCTGATGCCGACGACGAAGCACTGGAGGCGCGCCGCCTCGCCCTCCTCGCAGAGGGCCGGAGGCTGGCTTCCGTGAGACGCCTCACTGAGGCCTACTAGCGCGAAGTTGACCGCGCCGCCTTCAGCACGCCGGCCCCAGGCGGGCCAAGCCGGGCTGGCATTGTCAAGCAACGCGGCGCCGTCATCGCCGACACGCTGGGAGTCGACCACCCGGTCTATGCCACTCCGCTCGAGAACTTGCATGCCGCCCAGGCGGCCGTGGACGAGTTGGACGGCTTGGAGACCGAAGAACTCCCCCACATGACCCGGCGCATCTAGAAACTGATTGACGCGGCCGCACGGCGGCACGAAGCCGACGCCCGCGCGGGAAGCCCTCCCCCGCGCCAAGATCACGGCGCGACGTCCCGGACACCGACTACGAGCAACGCCCGCGCGCGGCGCGAGAGAGAGCCGGCGGCCAGCCGAAGCCGGACCCGAATCTCCATCGAGCAAGATGCGGATGGCCATCCCCGAGCCATGGAATGGCGGGGCAACCCGCCTCCGCCTCGACCCCGTGGAGAGAGATATCCCACCCCGCCGCCAGTGGCGCACCCGACTCTCAGCGGCCGACTAGGTCGCCGCGAAGGAGTCGGCGAGAACGACGCCCGCCATCGGATCGACCGCCTGGCGCGATCCCTGGCGCTGGAAGAAGAAGGCGATGTCGGCCCGCCTTGTTTCGGCCCCCGCATCCGTGACGAGCCTTTCCCCAAAGGGTTCTCGCTCCCAAGAGACACGCCCAAGTACAACGGCTCCGTGAAGCCGGAAGATTGGTTGATCGACTACTCCACGACGGTCAGCATAGCCAACGGCAACCGGCGCGTTGCCGTGAAGTACGTGCCCCTCATGCTGCAAGGCACGGCGCGGACCTGGCTCAACATCCTCAAGCCTCTTAGCATCAACAGCTGGCTAGATTTCACCGAAGCTTTCATCCGCAACTTCACCAGCACCTACAAGCGGGCCCCCAAGCCCAGGCAGCTCTCCCTGTGCGTACAGGGCCCAGCCGAGTCCACTCGCGACTACCTCACGCGTTAGGCCGAGCTCCGCAATTCTTGCGAGGGGGTGCACGAGGTGCAAGCCATCGAATACTTCACTGCCGGGTGTCGAGAAGGTACCCTCCTCAAGCACAAGCTCCTCTGCGACGAGCCGACTACCCTCGACGAGCTTCTGGACATAGCAGAAAAATACGCCACCGCCGACTCTTCGATGAAGATCGAGCTCCGGGTAGACGCGTCCGGGAAAGTACTCAACCCGGCGCCCAAGACGCCGGCAGGGGATTCCGGCCGACGCCCACACCCGAACGACCACAAGCGCAAGGGCCCTGCGCCGCCTCCCGCCAGTCGGCAGGTGGCCACGGTCGAAGACGCGCTGCCTGAAGGGCGACCCACGCCCAAGAAGCCCAAGGGCGGCCGGCCGGCTTGGCAGCCGGCTTTCTCCTACGAGCAAACTCTCGAGGCCCCGTGCAAATTCCATAGCGGCGCGAAGCCGTCCAACCACACAACCCGGAAGTGCCATTGGCTCACCCGAATCTCTAAAGGCGAGGGGCTCGCGCCGCCTCCGCCTGCCGGCCCGCCGCCTCCGGCCGCTCGGCCCGCAGTCGGAGCCGTGCACGACGAATTCCCCGACGAGCAAGCAACCTACATCATCTTTACAAGCCAGCTCGAAGACCGGCGCGGCAAACGCCGAGAGCACCAGGAAGTCAGCGTGGTCGCTGCCAACCCCGCCGGACACATGCATTGGTCCGAAAAACCCATCAGCTGGAGCCGGGCCGACCATCCAGAGGTGATGCCGTCTCCCGGCTCTTATGCGTTGGTCCTGGAAGCCACCCTCGTGACGGACAGACGCGCTGCCCGCTTCTCCCGCGTGCTGATAGACGGCGGGAGCAGCATCAACATCCTGTACCGTGACACCCTGGAGAAGCTAAATGTCAAGACGAAGCAGCTCATGCCTACTCGGACAGTGTTTCATGGCATCATACCCGGCTTATCCTGCGCCCCCATTGGCAAGATCAAGATTGATGTACTCTTTGGGGACAAGGAGCATTTCCGCCGGGAAGCAATCTGGTTTGAAGTGGTGGACCTGGAGAGCCCCTACCACGCGTTGCTTGGCCGACCCGCCTTGGCCAGGTTCATGGCAGTTCCCCACTATGCATACCTCAAGATGAAGATACCAAGTTCCAAGGGCGTCATCACCGTAGTCGGCGATTACAAGAAGTCTTCCGAGTGCGCTGCCGCCAGCAGCCGGCTGGCTGAGTCCCTTGTGATTGCCGAAGAGAAGAAGATGTTGGACCGGGTCGTGGCCATGGCCAGCAAGCAGCCCAACCAGTCCCCCGACCCCAAGGAGTATGATGCCCAAGGATCTTTCCAGCCGGCCAAAGAAACCAAGAAGATACCCCTTGACCCCGAGCACCCCGAGAGGTTTGCCGTCATCGGGGCAAGCCTGAACAGCAAATAGGAAGGCGAGCTCGCCGATTTCCTCCGTGAGAATCGGGACATCGTTGCATTGTCCCCCAAGGACATGCCGGGTGTTCCGAAGGAATTCGCTGAGCACAAACTACACGTCCGAAAAGACGCGAAACCAGTCAAGCAGCCCCTCCGCCGACTATCAGAGGAAAAGAGAAGGATTGTAGGGGAGGAGATAGCCCGGCTTCTGGCAGCCGGCTTCATTATGGAAGTCTTCTTTCCAGAGTGGCTTGCCAACCTGGTCCTCGTGTTAAAGAAGAACAACAAGTGGCGCATGTGTATAGACTACACAAGCCTCAACAAGGCCTGCCCTAAAGATCCCTTTGCCCTGCCGAGGATTGACCAAGTGATAGACTCCACGGCCGGATGCGAGCTGTTGAGTTTCTTGGATGCTTACTCAGTATATCACCAGATAAAGCTAGATCCGGACGACCACCTGAAGACCGCCTTCATCACGCCATTTGGAGCCTTCTGCTACCTGACTATGACATTCGGCTTAAGAAATGACGGTGCCACTTTTCAGCGTTGCATGCAGAAGTGCCTCCTCAAGCAACTCGGCAGAAACGCTCACGTCTACGTGGACGACATTGTGGTGAAGACGGAGAAGCGCGGAACCTTGATGGAAGACCTCAAAGAAACGTTTGAGAACCTACGCCGGTTCCAAATCAAGCTCAACCCCGAGAAATGCGTGTTCGGAGTGCCAGCCGGCCAGCTCCTAGGCTTCCTGGTCTCGAACGCGGCATCGAATGCAACCCGGTGAAGATCAAGGCCATCGAGAGAATGGCGATCCCCACCAAGCTTCGAGACATCCAAAAGTTCACCGGATGCTTGGCCTCCTTGAACCGCTTCATCAGCCGGCTCGGAGAGAAAGCTGTCCCCCTCTACCGCCTCATGAAGAAGAGCACTCACTTCGAGTGGAACGACCAGGCCGACCAAGCTTTTCACGAGCTGAAGAAGATGCTGGCCACGCCGCCCGTCCTAGCGGCGCCGACTAAGAAAGAGTCCGTGCTCCTTTACATTGCCGCAACCAGCCGGGTGGTCAGCACCATCATCGTAGTCCAACGCCCAGAAGAAGGCCGAGCCCAGCCGGTCCAGAGGCCGGTGTATTATTTGAGCGACGTGCTGTCCGCTTCAAAGCAGAACTACCCGCACTACCAGAAGATGTGTTACGGCGTGTACTTCACCGCCAAGAAGCTGAAGCCCTACTTTCAAGAGCATCCCGTCACGGTCGTATGCATCGCCCCGCTGGCCGAGATCATAGGCAGCCGGGACGCATCTGGCCGGGTGGCGAAATGGGCCATCGAGCTGGCCCCTTACACAATCTTCTACCAGCCCCGCACCGCCATCAAGTCCCAAGCACTGGCCGACTTCCTCGTCGACTGGGCCGAGACCCAGTACCTGCCGCCGGCTCCCGACTCCACCCATTGGCGCATGCACTTTGACGGGTCCAAGATGCGCACCGGCTTGGGAGCCGGCGTCGTCCTTACCTCTCCCAAAGGCGACAAGCTCAGATACACGCTGCAGATTCACTTTGCCGCCTCCAACAATGTAGCCGAGTACGAGGCACTCATACACGGGCTCCGGCTTGCCAAGGAACTCGGCATCCGCCGGATCCTATGTTATGGCGACTCAGACTTGATGGTTCAGCAATCATCCAGCGACTGGGACGCCAAGGACGCAAATATGGCAAGCTACCGCTTCCTGGTTCAACAACTCAGCGGATACTTTGAAGGATGCGAGTTCCTCCACGTACTGCGAGCCGACAACGAGCCAGCCGATGCCCTGGCTCGAATAGGCTCCACTCGGCAAGCAATACCAACCGGCGTCGCTCTACAACGCCTCCTCAAGCCATCCATCAAGCCGTCTCCAGAGTCCGATTCCATCTTCGTACCGCCTGATCCCGACGCGGCCGGGTCCGGCTCGAAGAACCAAGCAGGCGACCCCGGGACTTCAGTAGTCAGCCCGGGGACTTCGGCAACCGGCTCGGGGACTGCCACACCCGGCTCAGGGACTGTAGTAGCCAGCCCAGGGACTGCACCAACACAACAGCCGGCGGCCGACTCCAGCATTTCACCACCCAGCCCGCCCACCCTGGTGGCAGTAGCCACATTGGCAGTAGGAGAAGTCGCGGCTCCGTCATGGGCTCAGTCCATCCTCAATTTCCTAGTAAACCAAGATCTGCCAGCTGACGAAACAGAGGCAAGACAAGTCCAACGTCGAGCCGGAGCATACACAATCGTCAACAGAGAACTCGTCAAGCGCAGTGTCACTGGAGTCCTCCAACGGTGCGTCGAGCAAGAGAAGGGCATTGCAATCCTCAGAGACATTCACCAAGGAGAATGCGGCCACCATGCGGCTTCAAGATCACTCGTCGCCAAAGCTTTCCGCCATGGTTTCTTCTGGCCGACTGCTTTGGATGACGCCAAAGAATTAGTTAAATATTGCAAAGGGTGCCAACTCTTCAGCTCCAAGCAACACATGCCGACTTCGGCACTCAAGACCATTCCCCTCACCTGGCCCTTCGCCGTTTGGGGACTGGACATGGTGGGCCCATTCAAGACGGCGCGCGGCGGCATGACGCATTTGCTCGTCGCCGTGGACAAATTCGCCAAGTGGATTGAGGCAAAGCCGATCAAGAAGCTGAATGGGCCGACTGCTGCGACATTCATCACAGACATAACAACTCGGTACGGCGTGCCACACAGCATCATCACCGACAATGGCACGAATTTTGCCAAAGGAGCCTTGGCACGTTTCTACGCAGCCCAAGGTATCCGGCTGGACTTAGCGTCCGCCGCCCACCCGCAGTCAAACGGCCAGGTCGAGCGAGCCAACGGCCTCGTCCTCTCCGGCATCAAGCCCCGACTGGTCGTACCACTGGAGCGTTCAGCCGGCTATTGGCTCGATGAGTTGCCGGCTGTCCTCTGGAGTCTGTGCACTACCCCAAACAAGTCAACCGACTTCACTCCTTTCTTCCTCGTGTACGGTGCCGAGGCGATCATCCCAACCGACATCGAGTTCGACTCGCCCCAGGTAACCATGTACACGGAGGCGGAGGCCATGGAAGCACGAGAAGACGGCGTCGACCTGCTGGAAGAAGGCCGGCTGTTAGCCCTCAGCCGGTCTGCCATCTACCAGCAGGGTTTGCGCCGCTACCACAGTCGGAAGGTCAGGCCAAGATCTTTCCAAGAGGGCGATCTTGTGCTCCGGCTGATCCAGCGAACAGCCGGCCAGCACAAGCTCTCGGCCCCTTGGGAGGGCCCCTTCGTCATCAGCAGAGCTCTAGGCAATGACTCCCACTACCTGATCGACGCGCAGAAGCCGAAGGCATGAAAGAGAGACGACTCCGGCAAGGAGTCGGAACGACCATGGAACGCCAACCTCCTTCGAAGATTTTACAGTTGAAATGCAGTATGTATCATGCTAACTTTTGTACTAAATACGAGACAATAGGCCCCCCGAGGAGGGCTCGGGGACTGCCATCTTTTATCTATGAATGAAAAGTATCATGCTTATGACCTTGTCATTTCATTTACTTGTTCCGTCCGGCACCGGGTTCGACTAGTCGGCCCGGGGACTGGCCGACTGGAGTTATATTAGAAGTCCTACCCGTGGTCAGACAAGTAGTGTGCCGACACCCAGGCTTAGCTCTTGCCAAAGTCGCAGTTCGAAGAACCGGCTGTCCGGCTGGCAAGAGACAAAAGCAGGAAAGGATGCCCACACGAAAAATGGCCAGGGACCAACGGACTAATATAACGGAAGCCGGTTTGCCGCCTACCACCGACCGACTACCGGAGTAGCCGGCCGGCCGGTTTCCATTCACTTCACTTCAATCCAAGAAAGCTCGAGTACTTGCCTCCCCAAAGAGGGAAGGCGGCAAAGGAAAAAGCCTAAGGATGAAAAGCATACGCGAATGGAAACCAAACATGCACATAATAATATTTACATAAAAGACCTCCAAGAGGCCAGCATTCAACATAGTTTGGATACACCCCCAGTGGGTGGAACTGCGAAAGCTTAATAAAGATTGTTCAAAAGGCAACAAGCAGGAAAAATAAGGACGGCAGGTCAAGCCGGCGGAGCAACCGACGAGCCGGGCTGGTCGGCGGAGACGGTTGTGCCGGCTGAAGGAGTGGCCGGCTGGCGAACCTCGGCTTGATCACCGCCTCCCGCAGGGGGCACGCTTCCACGCGCCTCGTTGCTGGAGGCACGGTCAGCCTGAGGCCGGCCGGTTGTTCCACTAGCCGGCTCGACGTCTTCACCGTCCTCTTCTTCGTCATCCTCGCCCTCGTCGCTGGAGGCGATCTCCTATGCCGAGTCCTCGCCCACCGCCGGGTTCAGCCCGAACCACTCCTCCGGCTGGGCAACGCCGTCATCATTAATTTCAGGTGCAAAAACGCTGATGTCGGTGCACTCGGCGATCGTCGAAGCACGCTGGGCGATAGCCAGCCGCACCTCCTCTAGCTCCGCGTCGGCCTCCAGCCGCCAAGTGCGTAGCTGGTCTAGGTTCAGCCCTGGGTACCAAGCTCGAACGAACTCCAACGCCCGCCCGGCTCCAAGACGGGCCGCCGACGCCTTCCAAGCTTCAAAGCGACCGACTGCGACCTCCAGCCAGTCGACAGTCTGGCTTGGGGTGCGGGGGATCGTCTCGCCGGGCCAGAGGGCGGCCAACACCTGCGCCCCGGCACGTTGGAGCCGGCGAAGCATCCGGTGAGCCGGCTGCAGCCGCGCTTGGACAGCCAAGAGCTACTCCTCAAGCGTCCGATTCGCGTCCGGCGCGATGTTGACCCCCGCCTGACGACGCGCCTCGCGATGGGCCTCGATGGTTTGGGCGGCAAAGGCGGAGTAGCCAGGAAAGTAGTCTGCACAAGAAAATAGGCAGCAGCACAAGTCAGGCCAAAAACCAGGTGGCAAGGGGCAGGAGAGGAGAGAGGAAGGCGGATTACCGTCGATCAAGTCCTCGATGCGGCCGAAGCCTTCATCCAGCGCTCGCCGGGTCTCAGCCCAGCTCGACGCCTCGGTTTCAAACTCTGCCTTCAGGGCGGCCTCACTATCCTGCGCTTTCTGCAGGACGGCCTTGTGGCTCTCCTCCTGGTCAGCCAGCTTCTTGGCCAGGCGGTCACGCTCCTGGACCAGGGCAGCGTACTCAGCATCCTTGGTACGAAGGGTGGCCTGCGCTTCGCTGAGCTCCCTCCTCAAGTCGGCGTTGGCCCCTGAAAGCACGAAAGACGAAAGAAAAGAAGAAAAAACCAATAAGGAAAAAGTTGTCAAGGAAGATCCGACCCGACTGCTCAGCAGTCGTCCCGAATCTCGGGGACTACACCCAGTGGATGCGCTGACGCGCCCCCATAGGAGACAAACAAGATCAAGCACTTACTTCAGCTGTCGACCAGGTCGTCGGTCTTCCGACCCAGCTCCTGAGCCTGGGAGTTGAAGGTGGCAGCACGGGAGTTATGATATTCCTGGAAGTTCAGACAGGAAGCAAAAATAAGGTAGTCGTCAAGAAAGATCCGACCCGACTGCTCAGCAGTCAGCCCGAATCTCGGGGACTACACCCAGTGGGTGCGCTGACATGCCCCCACGGAAGAAATCAAGAGACCAAAGCGGCCAAGAACGAAAGACTCACCCGGATGGCAGCCCGCGTCGACAGGAACTCCTGGGTGTACTGCTGCAGCAGGGCGGCTTGAGCTTGAAGCCGGCTCCGGACCTCTTGAGCCGCCACATTCAGCTCGCCAGTCCCCCCGCTGGGAGTCCACTCGGATGTGGCGGTGCTGGCCGCCTCCAGAGCCTCCGCCGACTGGCCGGCGCCTGCAACTCGGCGCGACTCCGGCGGAGCGGCGCCTCCCCCTGCGCGCCGACGCGTCACCGGCTGCACCTCGAAGCCGGCTCCGTCCTCCGGCTCACCCCCGGCCGGCTCCTATGGCGCCGTTGACGATTGGCCGCCTTGGCCCGCTCCGGTTGGCGCTGCCGGCGGCGCTCTCCCCGCGAAGGACACGAGGTCCTCCCTCCTCTCCATCAGCGGCGGGTCTTGGACGATTTCCTCCGCCAGGGGCTATGGGGTGTCAGGGGCTACGGCTCGGAGGGGAATGGCGAGCAGCGGAGGCTGGTTACGCGAACCCTCCGCCTCCGTTTCCACGGTCTCCGCCTCTGCCTGGGCCTTGGCTGCCGCGTCGACCTGCTCCCTCGCCGCCTGGGCGGCCGCTTTTTCCGCCGCCTCACGCTCCTCCCGCGCCTCACGGGCGTTCCGCTCCATGGCCTCCCTGAGGTCGGTGCGGGGGTCCACGCGGCGGGAGCCCGAAGACGCTCCAGTCGGCCCAACTAGGGAGCCTCCCGGACCCCGCTCAAGGGAAAGCGGCGCCCTGTCCAGCGAGCGGGAAAAGGTTAGGAAGAATGTTCGAACAGGAGAGAACGATGAAAAGCATGCGACCAGGCAATCGACGACTTACGCTGAGACCGCCTGAGGCTGCTTCACCGCCTTGCGGAAGCGGGCCGCTTTTGCGGCCGCCTCATCTCGTTTGGTCGCCACAGTGGAGGCTTTGGACTTCTTCGGCCGACTGCCGAAGAGGATTGACGCGGCCCGGCGCTTCTGTGCGCCGCCGCTGGCAGCCGGCGCGGTCGACAAGCCCGCGCCCTGATGGTCGGCCGCTGGCTAGCGACGCGGGGCGACCTCGGCTTCGGCATCATCCGGCCAGTCCTCGAAGCTGGCGGTAAGCCCCGTGCCTCCGGGCTCAGCGTCGTCCCCCACGATGGCGTTTTCCATGGCGGCCGCCCCCAAATCCGGGTCGTCAACGTCGTCCACCGTGCGGTCGGGGACGTACTGGCGTTCTATCCCTGCTGCCCCAGTCGTCGGCGGAAGAAGGGGGTTCTGCTAAGAAGAATCGACCGATCAGAAGCCGGCCATCATAAGCCGGCTACCAACAAAAAGAAGAAAGAGAGGAAAGCTTACCACGGGTGGAGGGTTGGCGCGAGAATACGGCACCTTGCCGTATCGCCGGTCCTCGGCGAGCTTGCAATTGGAGATATGATTTACCATGTACGACACCTCCGCATGAGGCATCTCCTTGGTGCTCAGCCGGCTTGGGTCGAAGCGGCCGCTCATCTGACACATCATGTGGGGCCGGCTTTGGAGAGGAAGTATCCGGCGCTCCACGAAGGCGGCCACCAAGTCGTCCCCGCTCAGGCCTTCCGACTGGATCATCACCCAAAGCCAGGAGACGGCAGCGTTCCCGGCCTGAGACAGTGACCTGGACCGGAAACCCCATGAGGGCTACCTCCCAGCCGGCGGGCCGGCTACGTAAGCCGGCAGGTTGATGTGGTCTCCTTGCTGGGCGACGTTCTTCACGTAGAAGTACGACTTCTGCCAGATCTTCCCCGACTGGATCAGGGGGATGGACGGGAACGGGTTGTTCTCGCCCGACCTCCTCATGGCGATGAAGGCCCCGCAGGGGGCGGGCATGCCTGCGACGACGGTGCCGAGTTTTCTCTGGAAGAATTCCCCCCAGAGCTCCAGCGTGGGGAGCAGCCCCAAGAAACCTTCGCAGAGAGAGACGAAGGCCGACAGTAGCATCACCATGTTGGGCGTGAGGTGATGCGGCTGAAGATTGTAGAACTCGAGGAAGGAGCGCAGAAATCCGCTCGCCAGAAGGCCGAAGCCGCGCAGGAAGTGCGAGGGGAAGACGACCCGCTCGCCCTCCTCCGGTGCCGGCGAGATCTCCGTCTCTGGCGCCAGGCGGACCCGCATGAGGTTGGCGTTGGGCAGGCACCGAGTCCGGCGGAGGAACTCAACATGGTCCTCATGGATGTTGGAGCCATCCCACGAGCTCGATAGCGCCATGGGAGCAAGACGATGTGGCGGCGCGGCGACGCTGAGACGGGAGGCTGCGGCGGCAACAAGAGGAAGAAAGGAGGACGAGACGGGGCGGAGCGAGAGAGAGCGTGCGAACCTCTGTCTCTCCCCCTCCTCCCCCTACTTATAGGCTCGCGTGGCAGAGCCGAGGAGGCGCGGCGTGGGGAAATGTGGGGATCGATCGTGCCCACTCCCCCATGTCCCGCGTTTATTGCACCCTAACGGCGAAATAAAATCGCCATGGGAAGGTGAGCGGTCCACCTGGGCCGCAGAAGATCAGCGTTCGGGCCGAGGCCTAGGAGTGGCGGGCCCGGGCCTGCGGCGGCGTCCCGTCGCGCGCGTGCGTTGGCAGGATCTCGCTGCCACGTGGCCCGCGGGAGGGCCCGCGGTCAGCATGCGGGTCGACCACTTTCCCGCCTGCAAGACGCAGGGCTCCCCGAAATCGGCATACACCAGCAAAGCCGGCTCTTCAGGGTAGGAAGCTGACCAAGCTTCTCGTCCCTTTGTCCGCCTCGAAGCTCAATCAGCTTCGGGGACTACTGTCGGAGTAAATACCCATGGGTAGCCTAGCCGGCTTCCCCTGGCCCTTCTGAAAAAATTACGAGCCCGTCCGGCTCTCAAGAATCCAAGACATGGGGCCGCCTTCCCCTTGCTGGCTGTCACCCAGGTCGGCTTTCGGAAGGCGGCCCGACTTTAGCCCTCATGAAGAAAGCCATGAGAGGGCCGCCTTCGAGAAGCCGGCCGCGAGGAGGCCGACTCCAAGAAGCCGGCTCCCTTAAAGCGGTCGAGATGGTACCCTCAAAGTTTGCATCCACCTAGCGGCGATGAGACGGGGCGTGGCTACAGTAAAGCCTGCCACCCCCAAATCCCGGAGCACGCCTGGCACAGTGCATCGTACGGGTGGCCATGACCCGTCCGGCGCAGCACTGTTGCCACGTTGACCCTGATGCCATCCACGATGGGCTGCCAGTACGGCCCACGGGCGGTGGGCCCCTTCGGGCAGAGAGACACCCGAAGGCGGCCACGCCTCCCCCAGTCGGCCCAAGACAGAACCGGCTCCCCGCAGCCGGCTTGCCGCCTCCCTCGAAGGAGACGCCCCATTAAGGAGACAAGACGCGGTGAGGCTACAGCGATCGCCCGCCGGGCGGCGGCACTGTGGCCACGCCTACCACGACGAAGCCCACGTCACCAAGATAGAGCAACAGTAACCAGTCGCCGACCAGGCCCTGGACAGTGGGGCCTGCCTGTCGACCAGGGAGCCGGCAGCCGGCGGGACCCACCAGCCGGTGGGTCCCAGCAGCCGGCGCAGAAGCCGGCGAGCGCAGTCACAGACGGCTGGGCCCCGTGCCCAATCGGATTACCATTGTACCCCCGGGGGTAGGTCTATATAACCCCCCCGGGGCGCCCATGCAAAGGGTTGATCTGAGCTAGTTTTAGACACCACATAGAGAGGAGAGGAGAGCTAGCCATGCCCTTCTTCTTCTTCTCGCCAAACAGGGTTGGACCCCCAGCTAGTTTTAGACACCACACAAGGAGAAGAAGCAAGCTAGCCGTGCCCTTCTTCCTCCTCCCACCGAACAGCTCAAGGAGCATTGTGTAGCTACTTGTCCATCTAGTGATCATGCGGAGACCCCGCAGAGCAGCAGTAGGGGTGTTATCTCCACGGAGAGCCCCGAAGCTGGGTAAGATTCGCCGGCGTGCATGTCTTTGCCTCATCCCGTTTCCAGGCACCGGCGACGTCTTACTGGCTCCCACAATGATAAGCCACCCGTTGGCATATGTCGCACCTACCACCCGACACAAATAATGTAATCTCTCGAGTCCATCTTTGTGTTCTGTAATGCTTGCACTTGTATTTGCATGTCAATGAAAGAGATAAACCTTGTCGGGAACCCGTGCATGTATATGTCCATGCAGAGGTGGAGTGCGTCTTTACTGTAATTAAACGAGCTTTCCCCGGCAGGATACCCTGCCGACACCATTTTCGTCTGCCGGAGAACCATGTCTGCCGGGGAACAAAATGAGGTGCCAGCCCCGCGCCCACTCCCTTTTTACCAAGGGCCAGTGCAATCATCCAGGCCGAAGCAGCGTTCAAGCCAAGGATGGGAGAACCCTAGTTCCAAGAGAGCGGCGAGGTTTCTCTATGCACAAGTTAGAGCTTACAAAACACTAATGGACAAGAGGTAGACTTATCTGTTTGGCTTGCCGGGGATCACTGTGCCGTGTAATCTTCTCGTCCCTTGTCAGAGTCAAGTTCTCGGCAAGAACCTACAACTCCTTGTAGATGAGAATGAATGCAGGATGCAATCGTATCTACATGCACATGCAAATTCTCATCAAATGCTTATGCAGTGATCTGGTGTGCTCGTGCATGCATGCGATCTTGGTTGGGGCCCCCCATAGTACTTCTTTATTTTCTGCCTGGCAGCCTCGCACCTTATGGGTAGTACTTACAGAGATGCTCAATATTCCATGAGTTTTGCAACTGTGTGCCATCCCCGGTCTCCAGATAGACTGCGCCAGGTATGGTGACTCGTACCACCCAGTAAGGGCCTTCCCACTTTGGTGACAACTTATTTGTACCGTTGGCGGAATGAACAAGCCTAAGGACAAGGTCACCTTCCACAAAACACCAGACATGAACCCCGCGACTGTGATACTGACGTAGGGCTTGCTGGTAGCATGCAACACGCATAGCAGCCCGGAGATGGTTCTCCTCGGGTAGCACAGCATTGTCACGCCGGTGCTGATCTTGCGCTACTTCATTGTAGGCAAGCATTCGAGGGGACCCATAAATGAGTTGCATGGGGATAGCAGCGTATCAAAAGTCCGTGTCTTGAGTCCACGAAGCACTTCAGCGTTCGCCCTCTCAGCTTGTCCATTGCTCTGGTGGTGTGCCATAGAAGCGAATGAGATTTTGCATCCGAGGGTATTGCATGAAGGCATGGCTCCTGAGCTGGGTGCCGTTGTCAGTGATGATCCTTGTCGGAACTCCAAAATGACACACCAATTCTTTCAAGAACTTGATAGCGGACTGAGCAGTCACCTTTCTCACGGCAGTCACTTCCGGCCACTTTGTAAACTTGTTGATGGCAATGTACAAGAATTCAAAGCCCCCAATTGCTCGGGGGAAGGGCCTGAGGACATCGACACCCCAGACCAAAAATGGCCATGATAGAGGGATTGTCTAAAGAGCTTGGGTAGGTAGGTGTATTTTCTTGGAATGGAACTGGCAGCCTTCACATTTCATGACTAACTCAACCGCGTCTTGGAGTTGCCGGAATGCCTTCCCAACTAATGCCCTTGATGTAATGTGGGAGCTGCACATTCCTTTGTGAATCTTAGCCAGCAGTTCCTTTCCATCCTCCCGGCAAACACACTTCAATTTCACACCGTTAGGCCTCCTTCTGTATAGAGTGTCATCGACAAACTGATACATACTGGCCCTCCGGGCTACTCTTTCAGCTTCATCTTGGTTGCCAGGGAGTTCTCCCGTTTGGAGGAAGTGGACAATGTGCCTTGCCCAAGTTGGAGCCCGAGGCTCGACAACAAGGACTAGAGACACCTCCTCTGCTGCGGGAGGACCAGCCTCGTTCGCGGGGACCATAGGCCCGGCTGGAGGGGGTGGTCCGGCAGGCTGTGAGGAGTTGTTTCTGGCAGGGTATCTGCCGGGAGAGGATGGCTCTACCGGGAGAGGCTTACTGTAGTCCAACTTTCTCCTCTTTCGGGCCATTATGGCGGGTGATACGGAGGGTTGAGAGAGATGGAGAACAAAAGTTCCTGGTTCCACAGGAAGCTTCTGCGCAACACACTTTGACAGGTGATCAGCTATGCTGTTTTCCGCATGGGGCACGCGCTCTATTTGCAACCCGTCAAAGTGCTCCTCCAATCTCCTTACTTCCTCGACGTATGATTCCATCAATGGGCATTGGTAATCCTTGTTGACTTGTCTCACCACAAGCTGCGAGTCTCCTCGAATGTTCAACTTCTTAATTCCCAATTCTGCTGTAATCCTGAGCCTGGCAAGGAGCCCTTCATACTCTGTTGTATTGTTGGTGGCTTCTTCCCAGGCAAAGTGCATCTAGACGACGTACTTCAAGTGCTCCTCGGAGGGGGCAACAAGAAGCACACCAGCCCCTGCACCTTGTAGGGAAAAGCACCATCAAAATACAGGATCCATTCTTGGGGTGATTCCTTGCCGAGGGTGGCTGTCTCTGCTTTCCTCATCAGGGGTTGGCGTCCATTCTGCAATAAACTCTGCCAATGCCCTGCTCTGAATAGTTGAAGTACTCTCGAACTTTGAACCAAAGCTGGACAACTCCAAAGCCCATTCCACTATTCAGCCAGTTGCCTTAGGGTTTCGGAGTATCCTTTGTAACAGAAAACGAGTAACAACCATAATCTCATGGGCTTGGAAGTAGTGGCGCAGTTTCCTTGAGTTCATAATGAGACCAAATATCAACTTTTGCATGCCAGAGTACCTCGATCTAGCCCCCTGTAACAAGGAGCTGACGAAGTACACCGGGCGCTGACAACTTTCTTCCTTGCCGTGTCCCTGGGGTTGTTTTCGTTGTCGTGCTCACTGCTGTCCTGATCCTTATCTGAATCTGCTGTTCTCTATTCAGTTTCTGTCTCATCCACCTCTCGTTGCACCACCAACGCTGCACTGACCACCTGGTTGGTTGCCGCCAAGTATAGCAACAATGGTTCTTGGGGTTTGGGCGCAACCAAGGTTGGTACGGACTACAGGTAGGATTTTAACTCTTGCAGAGCTGTATCTGCTTCTGGGGTCCACTTCATAGGCCCTGCCTTCTTCAAAATCTTGAAGAACATCAGGGCACGCTCAGCAGACTTGGAGATCAATCTGCTCAGCACGGCAATGCATCCTTCAAGCCCCTCACATCCTTAACTGTCCTTGGTTGTTGGATCTGCTCAATGGCCTTGATCTTGTCGGGGTTGGCTTCGATCCCCTGATGGGTAACGAAGAACCCAAGTAGCTTGCCAGAGGGAACACCAAATACACACTTCTCTGGATTAAGCTTCAGTTTGATCTTGCGCAGATTAGGAAATGTTTCTTCCAAATCCTGGATAAGGGTGGCCTGATCCTTGGTTTTGACCATGATATCATCCATATAGGCTTCTATATTTCTGTGCAATTGTGGCTCAAAAGCGATCTGGACTGCCCTTGCAAAAGTGGACCCAGCACTCTATAATCCAAACAGCATGCGGACAAAGCATTATGTACCACACGGAGTGACGAACGATGTCTTCTCTTCATCTTTGTTGGACATGAAGATCTGATGATACCCGGAGTATGCATCCCTAAAGGAGAGTAAATCACATCCTGAAGTAGAATCCATGATCTGGTCGATGCACGGCAAGGGAAATAGGTCCTTTGGGCAAGCCTGGTTGAGGTCTGTGAAATAAATGCAAAGCCTCCACTTCCCTTTAGCCTTTCGGACCACTACTGGATTTGCCAACCATGTAGGATGCGGTACTCCTCTGACCAAACCAGGTGCCTCCAATTTCTTGACCTCTTTGGCAACGAACTGCTGCCTCTCCAAGGCCTGCTTCCGTACTTTCTGCTTGACGGGTCGGGCATGTGGGCAGACAACAAGTTGGTGCTCAATTACCTCCCCAGGAACACCAGGGATATCAGACGGTTGCCGAGCAAGCACATCGATATTCTCCCGAGGCAACGAGCACGCTTTCCTATTTGTCATCGAGGGTGGCGCTGGTAGTGAAGGTACCATCAACGCCAGCCAGCCCTGCCGAGACCTTCTTCACTTGGGGTGTAGTAACCTTGGATCTCTTGCTGTTGGAACACTCCGGTACATCGTCAACGGGTGCCGTGCACTCGGAGGGGGCACGCTTCTCGAACTCCTTGCCGGAGGTCCTACAATCCCTCTTCTTTCTTTTGCTTTCCTTGGCAGGAACTGTCGCTGCTGCCGCTTCTGTTGCAACTGCATCCCAATACATCTTGTCCATGTAGATAATTGCATCCTTCTCATCAGATGGGATAGTGAGGACCCCCAGTGGCCCAGGCATTTTCAAGGTGTTGTAAGCATAGTGGGATGCTGCCATGAACTTGGCCAGGGTTGGTCGTCCAAGAATCCCATTGTACGGCAGGGGGAGATCAACCACATCAAACACAATCTTCCCAGTCCGATAGTTCAGTTCTCCCACAAACGTCACCGACAATGTAATCTTCCCCTTAGGATGACTCCTGCCGGGATTAACTCCTTGAAACGTGCTAGTGGCCTCTAGCTCTTCTTCTCTTATCTGAAGCTTGCTGATAACTGTTGGGGAAATCAGATTCAACCCAGCCCCACCGTCCACTAGCATCTTTGTAACCTTGAGGTTGCGAATTGTTGGGGAGACCAACAACGGCAAACACCCTACCGCAGTGGTGCGATCAGGGTCATCCTCTTCATCAAAGATGATGGGTGTGCGGGACCATTTGAGCGATTTCCGGCTGTCTAGCACTGGTTCCAAAGCATTGACCTCTCGTTCCCATCACTTGAGTTGGCGATGAGAGGTGTGCAAATATGTACCCGCATCAATTCATAGGGCGTCAGCGGCCTTCTGAAATTCCTGCTCACCAGTTTCCTCTTCATCCCCTCCATCTCTGGCATCATCAGAGGTTTCCTTCTCTTCGCCCCTGGCGGGCTTTCCTTGGTTCCGAAAGGGTCTACTAGGGCGATTTTCTTCACCACCCCAACCCTTTCCGCCAGCAGCATTCTGACCTTTCTCCTTGTCACGCTTATCATACTCTGCCCTCTGCTTCTTGACGAGCTGCTCAACCTGATAACACTCCTAAAGGTCATGGCCTTTGGTCCGGTGGATCTTGCGATACGGCCCATCGCCTTTCAAAACTTTTTCGGCGGCAGCGACTTCCCAGTAGGTAGGGCACACGGCAGCTTCCTTGCCGGGGGCCTCAACCTTGGCCTTCTTGCCGGTACTAGGCGTGCCTGATCCTTGCACAATCATTACTACCTTATCCATTGGCTTCTTATTGCGCTTCTTGCCCTTCTTCTGACTAGTTGATTCATCCTCATCTTCTGAAGCAATATTAATGCAATCTTCTTCTTCGAGCAACTTCCTTCCTTCTTCCATCCGGGCACATTTATCCACCAGCGTATATAGTTCTTTCATTGTCTTGGGCAACCGCACATTCATTTTGTAACGAATGCGGCGGTTGCGCACATTGGACTGGAAAGCTCCTATAATGGCTACCAGATGGATATTTGGAATATTTCTATGAACTTTACTAAATCTCTGCAAATACTTACGGAGGGTTTCTCCTTCCTTCTGCTGGATAAGCTGCAGGTCGCTAGGCCTGCCGGGCTCTTGGTGGCCACCGGTGAACACACCAATGAACTCGTGGCACAGGTCTGCCCTTGACGAAATGGAGTTCTCCGGCAGGTGCATCAACCAAGACTTCACATTGGACTTGAGGGCCAAAGGGAAGTAGTTGGCGAACACCTTCTCATCTCTTCCCCCAGCAGCCTGACTAGCGATGGTGTAGATGCTCAGAAACTCTACCGGGTTTAGCCTCCCATCGTACTTCCTAGGTATCTATGGCTTGAACATGTGAATGGACGGCCAACGGACTTGCCGCAGCTCTCGTGTAAAGGCAGGGCATGCAACCTCGAAAGGTAGGCACCCACCAACACCGAACACGGGCTCATCGACGTTTAGGCCGTCGCACCCGTCGGTCTGGCGGGGGTCGTTGCAGCACCGTCCGGCGACGATGCGCGCATCTCCCTCTCGCCTATCTTCTGGGGTTTGACGTTGTCCTGGACGTGCTCGAGGGTCAGAAGAGGCCATCGAGACGTTGTCGGGGTCCTGATTCTACTGCGCCCTGGCCGGCTGCCGTGGTGGGGACTGAACCGTGGGGACAGCCCCCTCCGTACGGCCAGCAGTGCGGGTGGTGGCTGTCGCTTAGGGAGGTTGTAGTGGGCAAGCTCATCATGAGCCCCTAGCTTCGGCGAAACCGAGGAGGCTTTGGATGGTGGCACGCCATTCATCCATCTGCTCGGCTGCAGGCGGGAACCTCAGTAATAGCTGAGCTCGCGCCATGGCCTCTGTGGTTGTGCTTGGCATGGATGTCGATGAAGTCGACCGCACCGTCGCCTGGCTCCGGATGGTGCCAGCGGCAGCGGCGGTGCCGCGCCCACACTACCGTGGGACGACCACCGGGGCAGCGGGGTCGCATGGCGGTGGTGCTCGATGATCAGTGGCTCCATTGGGCGTAGCGGTCTGGTTTGCTCATCCGGGAGGAGGCGCATGCACCGCAGTCGCTCCCATGGTGGGGGTGACCGGAGGGCGATGGCTCGCCCCGGACCGAGTGTTGTTGCTATGGTTGTGCTCATCGGTGAGAGGAGGGGGCACGGACGGAGTGACCCCCTCACCCGCACATTGTAGAGCCTGACGGTCGAGACGCTGCTGGTGTTGTTCTCTTCTGGTAGCTCCGGCCCCTTTGTCAGCTGCGGGGGAGGTGGTAATGGCACCACCTGCCCCAACCACGTCCCCAGCAGCGTCCACGTCCTCGCGTGCCCCGTGTCCCCCGCGGCGTTAGACGCCGTGGGCGGTGGAGCCTTCGAAGTGGATGGATGGGCCAAGGTACCAAATTTCTTCTTGGGCACCATGGTTGATGGCGCTGTCGAGGATGAAGATGGTGATGAAGATGACGCGTTGTGTACGCTTTCAGGTTCACACAAGCACTCACCCTACCTAGCGCGCCAAAGATGTCGTGGGATATCTGCGACCACATACAGGACCGGGTGGCCCCTTGCTTGTTTGGCAGGGGGATGTTGCGTTGCACAAAGAGCAAACCAGCGTACGGCAGCACGACAGAGAGCACACAAGCAATTTACCCAGGTTCGGGCCGCCGCGAGGCGTAAGACCCTACTCCTGCTTTGGTGGATTGATGGTGGAATGAACGTGGTGATGCGTGGTACACTTGCCCGGTAGGGTTTGCCTCGGTGTTGCTGCGACTACACGCATATGGTGGCTTGGGTTCCTCAACTTTTTCCACCCCTCCTATGAGTGCCATGGGCCTCCTTTAGTAGATTAAGGGGTCACCACAATGGCAAAGTAGTCATTATCCATTGATATGATAGCGAACAGTGCTATCATACCTACCTGTGATGGCTGACAGGGTGCATTAAATGTGCCACTTAGTGTCACATCGCTGGTCGCCCAGCAAGGCTTGCCGAGCTATCTTGCCAGCTCTATGCTTGTTCCCTTGACACGTCGCAAGACGGGTGTCATCTGTAGGCTTCTTCTGTAGGAAATGGCTGACATGTGGCAAATGGCTGCCACTTAATCATCTTGCGGCTTGACACCACACTGATTGACGACATGGGTCACACTTGAGTGGTTGGTGGGGGTGATTCTACCCCCTCGAGCCTGATTTGGGTTGGTGCTTCAATATTGATCTCGTGCCTGTACACAGTCTGGGCAACAGACCCAGGGTTTGTTGCACCGACACATTGTCATTATTGCCTTTCACTTTCACGACCTAAAGATATGAAAATAATAATAGTGCAAGAGTGCCATGGACTAAGCTGGAATCTGCAAACACTTTATTCAACAGGAGAAGACAAGGTAATATGGGCCCTTTGTTAGATCAACAATTATGCATATGAGAGCCATTCATCATTTTCATCGTGGTCTTCTCCTTGGTATGACTCAGATAAAAAGAAAAAAAATTCAGAGAAACACACTGAAATAATTTTGGAGTTTTGGGTTTTCTTGAACAAGTAAATAAAAAGGGAAAAGAAAAAAACGAGAAAAACTATTTACACGGGAAAGCTTCCAACAAGCAAAAGAAGAACAAGGGAATCTTTTTGGGTTTTCTTTTTAGTGCTACAGCTAAATACTCTAGAAAGAAAAATGAAAAAGAAGCAGGAAATATTTTTGTATTATCTCGAGGTTTTTCAAACACACGAGAAGAAAGCAAGAAAATAAATCTAACATGGATAATACAATGAAAAAGTGTGAACACCGACAATGGAATGAAATATGTGAACATGAATGTAAAGTCGGTGGAAATACATACTCCCCCAAGCTTAGGCTTTTGGCCTAACTTGGTACCAGCCAGTAGTGGAAGAAACCATGGGTTTGCATGTCGAACTGCTGAGGAGCGGGTACTTGTGGATCCCACTACTGAGGCTCCTCCTCTGCTACAGCCTGGTTGTTCCGGTTGGTGATGATATCCGGAGGCATAATCCTGTATCCACCCATGGCAATAGGATCAAACAAAGCAGGTGCAGGCAATGGAATAATATCATGAGTTCTCACACTGAAAACCAGGTTATACGGAATAGGGATGTTAGGGTAATCAGCAGCAATAAACTGGTGCTGTTCCATGGCCGCGCGATCTAAGTAAATCTTGGGCAAAGGATAATCATGCAAGCATATCTGAACATTAAAGCGAGCTGCCAAACGAGTAGCGTGAATACCACCATGTATTTTACCCTTGGATTTATTAATGTGAAGGAGACGTGCCATAGTAGCTCCCAAGCTATAAGTGTTGTCGCCTTCAAGTGCACGACGTAAAATAGCAAGGTCTAGGGCACTGAGTGCACCCACCTACTCTCTAGCAAGAAAGCATTTTGCAATGAAAAGAGCAAAATAATAAACACCAGGAAAATGCAAGCAACGGTGATGATACTCGACACCCCTACCATCACCCACTGTCAGAGTACGATAAAATCCTTCAAACTCTGTAGGCCTAGGCTCTACCAAACAACCATCAGAAGGAAGCAATCATATTTCACATAAATCAGTAAGTGGTATCGGATGGGGTTCAACGTATAAATTGAACTGCACTTCAGGGGGATTATTCCTAGGAAGGAAATTAAAACTTTGCACAAAGGAGTTTTTTAGGAGATGATACTGTTCACATTCAACTGCGATGAAGTCGGTGAGGCCGGCATTAGCAGCATATTGTGCAAACTTTTGAAGGATTCCGACCCCTTCCATGAACGGGTTATGTGGCCATTCGCAGGGTCATACCTCCGCCATTCTCTAGGTATGGAGATCACTATCAAATGACTCCCCGATCACCCCCTTGGAGTTCTTCTTGGAAGCAAACTGTCGGTAGAAACAACACCTATGGAATCACTTGGATCCCTTCTACAGTTGGCGGGCGCGGGGTTGTGCAAAGAGCGGGTCTGGCGGTCAGCACAAGGATCATTTACCCATGTTCGGGCGACGGGGACGCGTAATACCCTAGTCCTGCTTTGATGTATATTTGAGTGTTCTTGAGTTCTTGGACTAGCTATGGTGTGTCTAGTTCGAAGGATCCCCATCCCCCTCCAGTACGCCTCGGGCCTCCTTTTATAGCCAAAATGGGGTTACCACAGTGGCACACATGAGGAGGAAAGGTGTATAGTGGCTGAGTCTATCCTCTGGCACCATCGGACAAACACATTTAATGCACTGCCGACGTGCCCCTCTTGCTTTATCAGGGATGGCAAGGAAGCTCGTCCCAGCTGTCGCCACCTTGCCTGGCTCCGACGTGCATTCGAGCTGACGAGGCGTTGTAGCGCCATGTTGACTGGCTGCTGGGCTGGCGTGGTGGTGGAGTCTTCACGAAGATCTGCATGCCACCACGAAGGTGCTTGCAGAGTCGGTGTGGAGGCCGCACACTGCCACACAGATGCCTGCCCAGCTGGTTGAGCTAGCAGCTGCATGGGAGCGGTGGAGGAGTCTTGGCAGATGTGGGCCTGGCTGCGGCCCCATAGATGTCCTCGGCAAGGGTCTTGCCGGGGGCCCGGCAAGGGTCTTGCTGTGGCACCGCGGTTGTCCCCGGCAAGGATCTTGCCGGACGTCTCATGGATTTCCTTGGCAAGGACCTTGCCAAGGATCGTTGTCTTTTGGTCCTCATCTGATCTTGTGTATTTATGATCTCCACAAAGATCTGCATGCCACCATGGAGGTGCCTCCCGAGCCTTGGTTCCAATGTGCTTGATGGCATTGGAACCCCTTAGCTCAAGGGCGGCGTGCTCTGCTGGCATTGGGCAACTTGCCCCGGCAAGGCTCTTGCCGGGACTGCGGAGGCTGCCCCGGCAAGTGTTTTGCTGGGGGAGTCCACCTTGCCCTCTTGCTCTTTGTGTCTTTGGTCTTGGCGTTGCTTCGGTTGTCTCACGCTCCGGCTTCCCTCCTCTGCCCTGCCTAGTGCGGTCGCGGGCGCGACTCTGACTGCCCATGCATAAGTAAAGGGGTACAAAGGGGAGCCCCTACTTTTGTACACCGACAAGAGCCCCTGGGCCTGGGCCACACATAAGCGCAATGCATTGTTGGGCTAGGCCCAGAACGGTGCGCGGGCAGGCGGGGCGGGTTTTTACTTGTGGTAACTCCTTCGCTCGCTGCGCTTCCCCACAACCCGCGTTGAACGCGCGACGTGGAGGGTCATGCATGATGTGGTGGTCATGCGTGAGGCGGTTTCCTACACGCATGCGTCACATCATGGTAAAGAGGCAGCTCGCGCCTTCCCCATAAAAAGAGGAAAATGCAGAGGTGCGGCTCATTTACTGAGTGGACTTGGGTCATGGTCTTCAAGGCGCCCGCGGCCCACGATCACAGGGTGGAGAACGGTCGCCTCACCCGTCCCCTTGATTTCTTATTGCTCGCCATGAGTCCCCCATGCTCCCAAGGTGGCAGGCGGTGGACGCGTGGGGGGGGGGGCACGGACCTTAAATAACGAGGCGGGAAACCGAGCCATTGCTGATTGGAGCAGCGGGTCGGTCTCGATTCCCTGTGCCCCTGATGGCCGGATTGGCTGAGTGGGGCGGCCGAGCCCTGACCCAGCCCCTTTATAAGAAGGGGGGATGGCACCCCACAATCTTTCATCATCCCTCTTTTTCCACCTTGGCTCTGTTCTTTCATTTGCCATGGCGAGAGGGGGAGTCGGTCCTTCGATGGTGGCGGCGAGGGTCTCTGCTCGACAGCGCGTCCCTCCTCCCCATGAGCTCACGGCGGCGGAGCCGGCCATGAGAGGAAGGCAGAGGGGGTGAGGCCGAGGTCAGCGTGGCGCTTGGGGAAGAGGGGAACGGGGCGGCGCACCGGCCTTGCCTCCGCCAGCGATGCCTCCCCCAATAGAGGGCCACGTCGGGGACCAGCGTCGTGAGTTCTTCATCAGGCTGCGCTGGCCACCACCCTGTCGCCTTCGTCTCCCTACTCCATTCGCTCGGGAGATGGAGCTCGATCTGCCCCAGACCCTGAGGTTGCATATGAGGGGCTGCGGGAACGGCGGCACGCGGGTTGACGTCGACTTTCCCGCCCCTCACGTCATGTACCTTCGTCGCGGATGGAAGACTTATGTTCCTATCCAAAGCCTGACGGTGGGGCTCGTTCTCTATTTCAAATTAATGGAAAACGGCCTGCTCTCCGTCAAGGTCTTTAGAGACCCTGGAACTCGCCTAAACTGCTGCGTGGAGAGATCCTTCGATGACGAAGACTCTTCCCTAAGCGGGAGTGACGAGGACGACAGCGACGACGAGGGCCTCGAGTGGGGGAACGCCGACTCTGACTGACCACACCACCCTCCCTTGGCCACGTGCCCCACCGAGGGCCTTCATCGTCAAGCTCTCCATCGGCGCGTTCCCCATCGCCCCTCTTTTGCCTTCACCTGCTGCACCTAGGAGGAAAAAGGCAAGAACAGGGATCACGGGGCACTTATGTTTTTTTAGTTTGTAAGCCTACAGGCCTTGGTAGAATTTATACCTTGTAATCCCCTCGCTCGTGTACTCATTCTGTTTGAACTATACTTGTTTACAACGTATGAATGAAAAGAAGGGTGTTTGACGGGTTTTGTTTGCGCGTGGGCGAGAGCCACACCTAGGAACGCATGCTCGTTATCTTAAGATAAACATTGTATCCCGACAATAGGCCTGGTCGTCCTCCTGCTCTATGGCTCGGCTACACTCACGCCCTTGGCGGAGGTAGGCGCCGAGTAGGATTAGGCCCTTCGCCCGCCCTCTTCCCATCGCACTACAATCAAGTTCCGGCCCAAAGTAAGGTTTTCGGACACGGGACAGAGGGAGCAAGATGGTACGAGAGTGAGCGAAGCCTTATACGTTCAAGGTTCATACGGGGGCACAAAGTGGGGGAGAAAGACTTATCTGATGACGCAGCCCCTGGCAACCTTGGCTTGCTGTGATTGGATCCTTAGACCTACAGCCACCGGCAACCTTGGCTTGTCGGGGTCGGGGCGTCGGCCTGTTCTCTTTCTTCCAAATAGCCCAGCAGAAATGTCCATGTACCCTGCGATCCAAAGAGGATGGATAGGAACAGAGAGACGCACACTCGACCTCTATGCTAGGGGTTAGCCGCCACTAAGCACTATTAACCCTAACTGAGGGAGAGACTCAATCTAGCATGCATGCTAAAACTTAGGGCGCCAGCGCTTCATTTATTTAGGCTCAGGGTCTGCGCCTGGCTTTGTACAGAGGGTTACATGCCTTGTCGGCAAGGCTTGTACAAAAGGTGGCTTGCCTAGGGGCGGCAACCGCGCCTTATGGGTAAAACTTGCGAAGATGTTCGATGTTCCAGGAGTTGCTCACTGGAATAGTATCTTCGGTCTCCAGGCAGACTGCACCAGGCCTGGTGACTCATATTACCCGATAAGGGCCTTCCCACTTCGGCGTCAACTTGTTGGAATTCTTGGCTGATTGAACGCGCCGAAGAACAAGGTCGCCTTCCTCAAAGTTTCGGGCATGAACCTTGCGGCTATGGTAGCAGCACAGGGCTTCCTGGTAACACGCTGCACCCATAGTCGCCCGAAGACAATCTTCCTCAAGGAGCGTTGCGTCATCTTGCCGCAACTGCTCTTGCTCAAGCTCGTCATAAGCGAGCACTCAAGGTGACCCATATGTGAGTTCCGTGGGGAGAACTGCTTCTGCCCCGTATACCAGGGCAAAGGGTGTCTGGCCGGTGGCTCGATTTGGCGTCGTTCTGATTGACCAAAGAACCACCGGCAACTCATCAATCCAGCGCCTGCCGCACTTGTGCAGCCTGTCAAAAGTCTTTGTCCTCAGGCCTCGTAGTACTTCAGCATTTGCCCTCTCCACCTGGCCGTTGCTCCGTGGGTGTGCCACGGAAGCAAAATAGACCTTGCTACCGAGGTCTTGGATGTATTGCATGAAGGTGTAGCTTGTAAACTGTGTGCCATTGTCGGTGATGACTCTGTTTGGCACACCAAAACGGCAGACTAGCCCCTTGAAGAACTTGTTGGCTGATTGTGCTGTCACCTTCCTTACTGCTTCCACCCCCGGCCACTTTGTGAACTTGTCGATTGCAACGTACAATTACTCAAAGCCCCCGACAGCGCGGGGGTAGGGGCCCAGTATGTCGAGCCCCCAGACCAAAAATGGCCAGGCGAGAGGAATTGTTTGAAGGGCTTGAGCTGGTTGATGAAGCTTCTTCAAATGGAACTAACACGCTTCACACTTGGTTACTAGTGCCGTTGCATCCTGGAGGGCAGTAGGCAGAAGAAATCTTATCGGAATGCCTTGCGGCAATGGCCCTTGACCCTATGTGGGAGCCACATATGCCTCCGTGTATCTCTGCCAATAGCTCCAGTCCTTCTTCCTGGGGAATGCACTTCATTTTCACACCATTTGGTCTTTTCTGTACAGGACGTCGTCGACGAACTGATACATGGCAGACCGACAGTCTACTTTTCTCCACTTCTTCCTGCTCCGCAGGGAGTTTCCCTGTTTGGAGGAATCATACGGTATGTTGTGCCCATGCCGGAGCCTGGGGCTCGACGGCAAGGACTAAAGGCATTTCCTCTGCCATGGGAGCAGCTGTCTCTACAGCTAGGGCTTGACGCACCACCGGAATCGGTGGCCCCATGGCAGGCTCAGCGTCCACGGCAACATCTTTGCCGGCGGCTCCGAGGAGCTCGGTGGGAAAGTACTTGCTAGGCCTGATTTCCTTCGCTTGTTCTGCTCTGTTGATGGTTCAATGGATGGTTGAGTCAACCAAAGCACAAAAGTACCTGGTTCCAAAGGTATTTCGAAGGCGGCATGTTTTGACAGGTAGTCGGCGATGTCGTTCTCCACTCGGGGAACATGCTCTGCCTATATACCGTCAAAACGCTCCTCCAGCTTCCTCACCTCATCTACGTAGGCCTCCATCAATGGGCTTTGATAATCCTTGTTGACTTGCCTGACGACAAGCTGTGAATCACCCCTGACGATGAGCTTCTTGATCCCCAGGTCTGTCGCGATCCTGAGACCGGCAAGCAACCCATCATATTCAGCAGTGTTGTTTTTGGACATCTCCCTAGGAAAGTGCATCTGGATTACATACTGGAGGTGCTCTCTGGTGGGTGCAACGAGCATCACACCAGCACCAGCGCCTTGCAGCGAGAAAGCCCCATCAAAGTACATAATCCAGTTGCGACTTGCCTCCTTGCCGGGGAGGGTGGAATCCTGGATCTCTTCGTCAGGCGTTGAGGTCCACTCGACAATGAAATCTGCCAAGACTCTGCTCTGGATTGTCGAAGTACTTTCAAACTTCAAACCAAAGCTCGCTAGTTCCACGACGCACTCCACAATCCTCCCGGTTGCGTCTGGGTTATGCAATATCCGTTGCAATGGGAGGCGGGTGACAATGGTGATTTCCCGTGCTTGGAAGTAATGATGCAGCTTCCTCGAGGCCATAAGGAGGCCGAAGAGCAATTTCTGCACACCGGAGTACCTTGACTTAGCCCCCTGCAAGAGGGAGCTGACGAAGTAAACCGGGTGCTGCATCATTTTCTTCTTCTGCACCACATCATTTGGTTGCGCAGGCCCTGTCCTGCCAACGTCAAACTATGCCGGGGGCCTTGCCTTGCCGGCACCAGGCCCTGCTGGGGGGAGCTCTGGCTTGCCATCCGGTAGTCCTGCCGTTGCCACTGCCTCTTCGTCGACCTCCCTCTACGCCACTAGCGCGGCACTGACCACTTGATTCATTACCGCCAGATATAGCAGCAACGGCTCGTGTGGTTTGGGCGCAACCAGTATCGGTGTAGAGGAGAGGTATTTCTTCCAATCCTGCAGCGCTGTTTCAGCCTCTGGGGTCCATTACATTGGGCCCGCCTTTTTCAAGATTTTGAAAAAGGGAAGGGCACACTCAGTAGACTTGGAGATGAATCTGCTCATGGCGGCAACGCAGCCAGTGAGCCGACGCACATCCTTGATCTGCTTGGGCGCCTCAATCTGCTCAATAGCCTTGATCTTGTCTGGATTCGCCTTGATCCCACGCTGTGACACACAGAACTCGAGAAGTTTGCCGGACGGAACACCGAAAACACACTTCTCAGGGTTCAACTTGAGGTTGATCTTGCACAGATTTGTAAACGTCTCTTCCAAATCTTGTACAAGTGTTGCCCTGTCCTTGGTTTTGACCACTATTTCATCCATATAAGCTTCCATATTTCTATGTAGCTGGGGCTCAAAACCAATTTGGAACGCCCTTGCAAATGTTGAGCTAGCACTCTTCAACCCGAAAGGCATCCGTAAAAAGCAATATGTGCCACATGGGGTGATGAATGCTGTCTTCTCTTCGTCTTCTCTTGTAATGAAGATCTGGTGGTATCCTGAGTAGGCGTCAAGGAATGATAACAGATCACACCCGGCCGTGGAGTCAACAATCTGGTCAATGCGCCGCAACAGGAAAGGGTCCTTGGGACAAGCCTAATTGATATCTGTGTAGTCAATACACAACCTTCACTTCCCATTTGCCTTGCGCACCACCACTGGATTGGCCAACCACGTCGGATGGAGTACTCCTCTCACCAAGCCTGCCGCTTCCAACTTCCTGATCTCCTCTGTAATGAACTCCTGCCGTTCCAAAGCTTGCTTCCTGACCTTCCGCTTGGCAGGTCGCGCATGAGGACAGACAGCAAGATGGTGCTCAATCACCTCCCTGGGAACGCCGGGGATGTCGGATGCTTGCCATGCAAACACGTCGACATTCGCCTGCAGGAAGGTGACGAGCACGCCTTACTATTTGCCATCTAGGGTGGAGCTTATGGTGAAAGCCCCTCCCGTGCCATCCTCCTTGACGGACACCTTCTTGGTCCCTGGTGGTGTAGCTCTGGATTTCTTGCTCTTGCCAGTGGAGCTCTCTGGCACGTCCTTGACAGTAGCACAACACTCCGAAGAGGTGCGCTTGACGGAGTGGGTGCGAGAGGTCTTGCCGGTCTTCTTCCCTCCCGGGGCTCCAACGGCATGAGCAAGTGCCTTGGCGGCAGTCGCTGCAACAGCTTCCTGATAGAGTTTGTCGGCGCAGATCAGTGCGTCCTTCTTATCGGAGGGGACGGTGATGATGGTCATCGGCCCAGGCATATTCAGTGTGTTGTAGGCGTAATGTAATGCCGCCATGAACTTGGCTAGTGCCGGGCGGCCGAGGATCCCGTTGTAGGGCAAGGGGATCTTGGCTACATCGAAAACAATCCTCTCTGTCCTATAGTTTAACTCGCCTCCAAACGTCACGGGCAGTGTGACCTTACCCTTCAGTTGACTCCTCCTCGGGTTGACCCCTTGATACATGCCCGTCTCTTCGAGGTCTCCATCAGGAATCTGCAGCCTTTTGATCACAGCGGGCGAGATCAAGTTCAGACCGGCCCCGCTGTCAACTAGCATCTTCGTCACCTTGAGGTTGCGTATTGTTGGCGAGACCAACAACGGCAAACACCCGACCGCAGTTGTGCGATCAGGGTGGTCCTCGGTGTCAAAAATGATAGGCGTGCTGGACCACTTTAGTGGCTTCTGAGCATCGAGTGATGGTTCCGCTGCTGTGATCTCACGCGCCCATTGCTTGAGCTGGTGGTGAGAGGTGTGCAGCGAGGCACCACCATCAACCCACATGGCCTCCGTAGCCTTCTGGGCCTCATGCTCGTTGGACTCGCCGTCTTCGTCATGATCATCATCTCCTTGATTCTTGTCACGACCCCGAGTGGGCCTCTCTTGCTAGTTATCCTTTCCGCGGCGACCTCCTTGGCCGCCATGCTTCTTGTTAGATCCCTCGGCACCATCCTGGACCTTCTCCTTGTCCCGCCTCTCATACAAAACTTTTTGCTTCTCAGCAAGCAGCTCGACTTGCCGGCAGTTCTGGAGGTCATGGCCCTTGGTGCGGTGGATCTTGCAGTATTGCTTGTCGGAGCCTCCTGGCTTGTCGGCAGCCACCAAGGCCCGGCAAGGGGTGCACCCGGAAATTTCCTTGCTGGGGTCGCCTGCCTTGGCCTTCTTGGCAGCGCCGGTGTCCTTGTATCCCTCGACGGCAATCACGGTCTTGCCCTTGCGCTTCCTGTTGCGGCGCCGGCCCTTCTTCATTGGGGTGTCTATGTCTTTGTCTATGGAGTCGGTTTCCGCACCGGCGTCCTTGCCAGGGTACTTCCTCCCCTCTTCAGCTTGGGCGCACCTATCGGCCAGAACGTAAAGTTTGGCCACATCTTTGACCTTGTTCATCGCCAATTCTTCACGCATCTTGCGGTTGTGCACATTCTGATGGAATGCACTGATCACAACGGCGGGATGAACATCTGGGATGTTGTATTGTACCCGGCTGAACCTCTGTATGTACTTGCGCAGGTTTTCACCTTCCTTCTGGGGGATGATATGCAAATCGCTCGCCTGGCCATGAGCTTGGTGGCCTCCAGTGAAGGCGCCAATGAACTCATGACACAAATCTGACCAAGAAGAAATGGAATCCACCAGCAAGTGCATCAACCATGACATGACATTAGGTTTGAGTGCCAATGGGAAATAATTGGCAAGCACCATATTGCCGCGAGCTCCAACAGATTGCATGGCGATGGTGTAGATGTTGAGGAACTCTGACGGATGGGTCTTGCCATTGTACTTCTCGCCGACATCGGGCTTGAACGTGCGGTGGGAGGGCCATTGGAACTGCCATAGCTCACGGGTAAAGGCTGTGCAACCCAGCTGATAGGGTAGGCCGCCAGAGCCTCCCAATGCTAGGTGGTCCATAGTGGGCCCTGCCCGCCTATCTGATTGGTGGTATGCGTCACACTGGCACTCGATGGTGGTTCGAGTGTCTTCATGGGCTCACTCCCGAAGAACTTGGCGCTGATCGCGGTTGGTCCGTGGGTCGGACGATGCTATGGAGATGTTATCACAAGCGTTATCACAATGGACTGGCGCCCGTGGCAATGGACGTGGGGGAGGAGAGTGCACCGTGGCCGCAGCACCTCCGGTCCTTCCACCACTGGCACGTGGTGGCTCAACGGAGCGCCGGCCTGAGGGCCCCACTAGTTGCGGCTCATCTTTGTTGGCAACGCCAACGAGGCTGTGGATGGTGGCTCTCCACTCGTCGAGCTTTTCCGCAGCGGGAGGAAAGTCGAGGAGCAACTGCGCGTGCACTAAAGCTTCTGCTGGCGTGGGTGGCGGCGAAAACTGCGTGGACCGTGTCGCGCTCCAACTTCTAACCACGTTAGAAGGAGCTCTATCACGGCCTGGCGGCTGTGTGCCGTTTTCGCCAGCGCCTCGGTGTGCATGGTGGCCTTCTACGTCCCGGGAATGACGCACGAGACTCTTCCCACGGCGGCGCCCAGGGTCACCAGCGTGGTGACGCTGCTCGCCGTGCACAACCTGGGAAGAGAACATCGTGGGCGCCAGTGTAGGCACCTCAGAAGTCACCGCGCCGCCCGTGGGTGGCACGACGCCGCCCCTGGAGGGCCCCGCGCCGCCTGCGGGGGGCCCAGCTCCGTCTTTGGATTTGGTGGCGTACGGCCCGTCGTCTCGTGCACGAACGATGCCGCATGCCAGGCTTTGGCTGCCAGAGCGATGCTGGTGTTCGCGGGCCACGCCTCGGCTTCCGTCCGCGACTACCCCACCACTCTCCCGCACTGGTACGGGCCGTTCGGCCCCCGACTAACCGACCGCTGTGATTGTATTCTTATTGAGATCCATGGCGATGAAGAACTGCTAAACTAACTGCTAGGCTAGATTTTCACAACTGCGCCCCCTACCTGGTGCGCCACTGGGATCCCTTCTACGGTTGGCGGGTTCGGGGTTGTGCAAAGAGCGGGTCTGGCGGTCAGCACAAGGATCGTTTATCCAGGTCCGGGCCGCAGAGACGCGTAATACCCTAGTCCTGCTTCGATGTATATTTCAGTGTTCTTGAGTTCTTGAACTAGCTACAGTGCGTGTCTAGTTCCAAAGATCCCAATCCCCATCCAGTACGCCTTGGGCCTCCTTTTATAGTAAAAAGGGGTCGCCATAGTGGCACACAGGAGGTGGAAAGGTGTATTGTGGTTGAGTCTATCCTCTGGCACCGTCGGACAAACGCATTTAATGTGCTGCCGACGTGCCCCTCTTGCTTTATCGGGGACGGCAAGGAAGCTCGTCCCAGCTGTCGCCACCTCGCTTGGCTCCAACGCGCGTCTGAGTTGATGAGGCGTTGTAGCGCCACGTTGGCCGGCTGCTGGGATGGCGTGGTGCCGGAGTCTTCACGAAGATCTGCATGCCAGCACGCAGGTGCTTGCTGAGTCGGTGTGGAGGCCGCACGCTACCACGCACATGCCTGCCCAGCTGGTTGAGCTAGCAGCTGCATGGGAGAGGTGGTGGAGTCTTCGCAGACGTGGGCCTGGCTGTGCCCCGCAGATGTCCTCGGCAAGGGTCTTGCCGGGGGCCCGGCAAGGGTCTTGCGTGGCACCGCGGTTTTCCCCGGCAAGGGTCTTGCCGGTGGTCTCGTGGATTTCCTTGGCAAGGACCTTGCCAAGGATCGTCGTCTTCTGGTCCTCATCTGATCTTGTGTATTTATGATCTCCACAAAGATATGCATGCCACCATGGAGGTGCCTCCCGAGCCTTGGTTCCAATGTGGTTGATGGCATTGGAACCCCTTGGCTCAAGGGCGGCGCGCTGTGTTGGCATTGGGCAAGTTGCCCTGGCAAGGCTCTTGTCGGGGCTGCGGAGGCTGCACCGGCAAGGGTTTTGCCGGGGGAGTCCACCTTGCCTTCTTGCTCTTTGTGTATCTGGTATTGGCGTTGCTTCGGTTGTCTCGTGCTCCAGCTTCCCTCCTCTGCCGTGCTCAGTGCAGCCGTGGGCGCGGCTCTGACTGCTCGTGCACAAGTAAAGGGGTACAAAGGGAGCCCCTACTTTTGTACACCGACACAAACTTCCTAAAAATACTCATTTTTTTCCTATGAACAAAAATTCTGAAATTTTTAGTCCACAAAATTTTCTCAACAAAACTTTACAAGATTGGTAGCAACTACTCATAGGGATACATAGAGGCCAGAGCAAGCATTCAAACTACTTAGAACACTAAGAATAATTCAACATGCAGGCTCATCTATGGCAGCACCAAGAGTAGCTAATTATTCAAAATATAAACCACTAAAGCAAAAACTAATTGGATAAACGAAGGAGTCACATACCAAGCAACAATTCCCCAAAACAGTTTCGGGAACGGAGCTTCGAGCAAAGAGATTGAAATCCGCGGGTTTGAGAGCAAGAACACGAGAGATAGAGAGAGAGAAATGGTATTTTTTTGGAGGTAGGTGATGATGTGGTATGAAGAGATAAGTGAGGGGGCCTGCGTGGGGACCACAACCCACCGGGGCGCGCCTGGGGGTCTTGGCGCGCCCAGGTGGGTTGTGCCCACCTGGTGCACCTCCCTCTGATGTTATTTGCACCAAAAGTTCTTAAATATTGAGAAAAAATCGTATTAAATTTTCAGGGCATTCTGACAACTTTTATTTTTGAGTCATTTCATTGCACGGTAAATTCAGAAAACAGACAAAACATGACATTTTATTTTATTTAACTAATAAAAACAGAAAACAAAAAGTAGGGACAGAAGGTAGTGCTTACTAAATTTATGAACTTCATACCTGTGAAATATGATCCATTAATAAGGTTGATCAAGTCTTATTAACAACCACTTTCGATTAGCATGAAACCGAAGAACTTTCGTAAATCACTAAGTTACCTCAACGGGGATATGAATGTCCCCCACAATAAGCATTTCATATTTCTTTTTGGCAGTAGGTAGAGGTAGTTGAAAACTTCCAATAGTGATAGTCGGAGATTTTTCAATAACATTAATACCATTCACTTGGAATTGTTTCTTCAAAAAGTGCGCCGTATGCTCATTACCATTGATATGAAAAGTGACCTTGCTTTATTGCAATCAATAACAGCCCCTGCAGTATACAAAAAGGGTCTCCCAAGGATAATCGACAGGTTGTCATCCTTGGGCATCTCAAGTATAACAAAGTCAGTCAAGATAGTAACATTAGCAACATAGCGGGCACACCCTCACAAATACCGATAGGTATGGCAGTTGATTTGTCAGTCATTTGCAAAGATATTTAAGTAGGTGTGAGTTTAGTCCAATCAAGTCTTTTATATAAGGAGAAAGGCATAACACTAACACCAGCTCCTAAGTCACATAAAGTAGTTTTCACATAATTTCTTTTCATGGAGCAAGGTATAGTTGGTATTCCTGGATCTCCAAGTTTTTTAGGTACTCCATATTTAAAAGTATAATTAGCAAGCATGGTGGAGATTTCAGCTTCCGGTATTTTTCTCTTATCGGTGATGATGTCTTTCATGTACTTTGCATAAGGAGGCATTTTCAAGATATCAGTCAAGCGAGTACGCAAAAAGATTGGCCTCAACATTTCAGCAAAGCGTTCAAATTCTTCATCATCTTTCTTTTTATTAGACTTAGGTAGAAAGGGCATAGGTTTTTGAACCCATGGTTCTCTTTCCTTACCGTGTTTTCTAGCCACAAAGTCTCTTTTATCATATCTTTTATTCTTGGGTTGTGGGTTATCAAGATCAACTGCTGGTTCTATCTCAACATCGTTGTGTGGTTCTTTATCATTTGTTTGAGTGTTTTCATGAACCTCATCATTATCTTTTTAAATATAAGAAGGTGAGTGTTCATTACCAGATTGAGTTTCGGCATCAGAGATAGAAACTTCATTATCATTAACAGGAGGTTTTTCTACTTCAGGTTCACTACAGGCATGCAAAGTCCTATCATTTTTCTTCTTCTTTTTCATTTTAGAAGGACTAGGTGCATCAGTGTTAATTCTTTGAGAGTCTTGTTCAATTCTCTTTGGATGTCCATTGGGATAAAGTGGTTCCTGAGTCACCTTATCCCCTCTAGTGGCTACTCTAACAGCAAAGTCATGTATATTGTTGTTCATTTCATCTAACAACTCTCTTTGAGATTTAGCAACTTGTTCTAACTGAGTTTGAACCATAGGAGCATGCTTTCCTACACCTCTAACATCATTTGAAATTCTAAATAACAAGTCACTCAAGCGAGCAATCATATTAGAATTGTATTTCAATTGTTTCATATCATTTGCATTGAAGTGATCTTGCTTCCTAATGTAATTTTCAAACTCAGAAAGGCATTTCCTAGGGTGCATGTTGTGAGGGTTATGATTATCATTGAATTTCATTAGAGAACTTACCTCTTCCACCTTAGGTGGTGGTGGTGTATCAAGCCCATGTATTTTTTCAATAGGAGGTCAAATTTTAACATCCTCGGCTTTAATACCTTTTTCCTTCATGGGTTTGTTTGTCTCTTGCATATCTTCAGGACTGAGATATAAGATACCCCTCTTCTTCGTAGTGGGTTTAAGAGGTGGTTCAGGAGGAGTCCAATCATCATAAGTTTTCAATAGTTCGTTCCCTGAAAACACAACCATCACAACTATCTAGGAAATCCCTAGAAGCATCGGTTAGTCCATTATAGAAGACATCAAGTATTTCATGTTTCTTAAGAGGATGATCAGGCAAAGCATTAAGGAATTGGCAAAGCCTCCCCCAAGCTTGTGGTCGACTCTCTTCTTCAATTTGCACAAAGTTAAATATTTCCTGTAAGGCAGCTTGTTTCTTATGAATAGGGAAATATTTTTTCGAAGAAGTAATAAATCATATCCTGGGGACTACGCACACAAGCAGGAGTTAGAGTATTGTACCAAGATTTATCATCACCCTTTAATGAGAGCGGAAATAATTTGAGAATATAGCAATAGCAAGTTTTCTCATGATGATTATAAAGGGTGGCTATGTCATTCAACTTAGTAAGATGTGCCACAACAGTTTCAGTTTCATGACCATGGAAAGGATCAGATTTAACCAAAGTAATTAACTCTGGGTCGACAGAAAATTCATAATCCTTATCATCAATAAAGATAGGTGAAGTAGTAAACTTAGGATCATATTGCATTCTAGCATTCAAGGATTTTTCTTTATACTTGCATAATAATTTCTCTAGATCATATCTATCCTTACAAGCAAGAATATCTCGAGTTGCCTCTTCACCCATAACATAACCTTCTGGTACCTTTGGCAATTCATATCTAGGAGGGCTAGTTCTAGTAGGTGTTTCAAGATTTTTAGTTTCAAGCTCATCATCCGTTTCAACAATATCGTGATGTCCTAGTCTAGCAAGTTGTTCGTCAAGAAATTGACCTAGTGGCACATCATCATCAAGCAAGGTACTAGCATCATCATAAGTATCATTCATAGCAGCAGTAGCATCATCAATAACTTGTGAATATATCAGGATTAATGTCATGTGGTGGTGTTGCAAGTTTACTTATAACAGAAGGTGAATCTAAAGCAGAGTTGGATGATAGTTCCTTACCTCCCCTCGTCTTAGAGGGAAAATCTTGGTCTTAGCATTCTTCAGATTCTTCATAGTGATAAATTGATAATAATTCCAAGTGACTCAACAAATATAGCTATGCTCCCCGGCAATGGTGCCAGAAAAAGGTTTTGATAACCCACAAGTATAGGGGATCGCAACAGTTTCCGGGGGTAGATTATTCAACCCAAATTTATAGATTCTACAAAAGGGGAGCCAAAGAATATTTGCAAGTATTAGCAGTTGAGTTGTCAATTCAACCACACCTAGAGATTAATTATCTGCAGCAAAGTGATCAGTAGCACAGGATATGATAGATTTCATAGTAGTGGTAGCAACAACAGTAACGGTAACAGTGATAGTAGTAATTTTGTAGCAAGTGCAACCGTAACGATAGCAGTGGTCACTTAGCAGAGACAATATAATATAAATTCGTAGGCACTGGATCGATGATTTGTTGGATGATATTCATCATGTGACAGCCATACCCTAGGGCGATACAACACTAGCTCTAGTTCATAAATATAATGTAGGCATGTATTCCGTTAATAGTAATATGTGCTTATGGAAAGAACTTGCATGACATCTTTTGTCCTACCCTCCTGTGGCAGCGGGGTCCTATTGGAAACTAAGGGATATTAAGGCCTCCTTTTAATAGAGAATCGGAACAAAGCATTAACACACGGTGAATACATGAACTCCTCAAACTACGTTCATCACCGGGAATGGTCCCGACTATTGTCACTCCGGGGTTGCTGGATCATAACACGTAGTAGGTGACTATAACTTGCAAGATCGGATCTAGAACATGGATATAATGGTGATAACATAAACGGTTCAGATCTGAAATCATGGCACCCAGCCCCAAAGTGACAAGGATTAAGCATGGCAAAGTCATAGCAACATCAATCTCAGAACATAGTGGACACTAAGGACCAGGCCCTAAGAAAACTAACTAGATTACATGATGAATCTCATACAACTCCTCACCGACCAATGAGCCTATGAAGGAATTACTCACTCCCGGTGGGGAGCATCATGAAATTGGCGATGTAGAAGGGTTGGTGATGATGAACACCGAAGATCCTCCTCTCCGGAGCCCCAAATGGACTCCAGATCTGCCTCCTGAAGAAGAATAGGAGGTGACGACGGCTCCGTCTTGTGGAACATGATAAATCTTTCTCCCTGATTTTTTTCTTCTAGAAATATGTTATTTTATGGCGTCGGTTTCAGGGTCTGCGGGACCACGAGGTGGGGACAACCCACCTGGGCACGCTTGTAGGGGAGGGGGCCCTGGTGGGTTGTGACCACCCAGGTGCCCCCCCTCCGGTGGTTCTTGGCTCCAGAAATTCTCATATATTGTATAAAAAATCCTCACAAAGTTTTGTTCCATTTCGAGAACTTTTATTTCTGCACAAAAAGAACACCATGGTAGTTCTGCTAGAAACAACGTCTGTCCGGGGCTAGTTTCATTCAAATCATGCAAATTAGAGTCCAAAACAAGAGGAAAAGTGTTAGGAAAAGTAGATACGACGGAGACGTGTCAATATTCAGCAAAAGAATAACTTGAAACACTGTTTTAAATAAAAGAATAATATGAACTTTTGAGAAAACATCAGTTTTGATGCAGCTGTAACTTGTAAAGTACTTCTAGACGTAGATGCATGTGTCAAATGATTCCTTGTAGTGCAATAAAAAAATACTTGGTGCATGCATCACCATGTGCGCCAAAATATTAAATAAATGAAAGAAGAACTGTGTGTAAGCAAAGAGCTCTCTACTATAAAATGAGAGGAAAAAAATCATATTTCCAACTTTGTCACTTTCATGTGCCTTATTCCAAAACTCTGAATGTCAAAGAATGGTCAATGTGGATAGCTTGCAATGAAAATCATCTTGAAATTCTAAACTACAGCTGAAATTTGTGTTAGAATTTTGTTTGAATCTCTCATAGGATTGAGAATGTCAAAGCTCACGTCGATGAAATTCGCAACAACAAGAAACTAATAGGTAGGTCCTTTGGGTTTTTTGTGCACTAGGAAAGGGCTATGCACCTGTTTTGAAGAAAATGATAAGGTAATGTGACATTGAAGTGAAAAATAAGTTGTAGAGAATATTGTTTTATTCCTTTCGGAAAGAAAGCTTATCAATCCAGCTCTCTCTAGCCTATATCCAACACTGACCTCTGGGAAAATTGTTTTATGTTGAGATTGATCCAAATGTGGATTCATCAAAAGCATCTATACGTGTTTTAAAAATCTCACAAAAACTGATTGTATTGAGTACCTATCAATATAACTAAATGAAGAAAAAAGTGAAGTTCAGACGCTTAACTTACAACAATGTCTGAATAACGTGTGTCAAAACTTCATTTGGTAAGCCTTCGCCATTCTTCAATCGCATGTACTGATTAGACATAACAAGATCTGAGAAATAGTCCATCATGCGTCCAACCATCTTCCATCATTGATAGAGTTAATGTTTTCTAATCAACCATCTCTGATCTATCTAGAAAATACGAGGGTTGCATAAATAATTTTTGTTAGAAGATAATACATAGGAGTACATATCTACATTTCTTGAGAAAGGAAGAAAAACAACAGGATTGATGTATTAGGAAATCATTTTTACATGTACCCAATGTTTCCCAAGTAGGACAGGAGAGTATTTGTCGTGGGATATCCACGGCCACCTATGGGACCAGGAGGCCCCTTGCTGGTTCGGTAGGGGGACGTCGCATTGCACAAAGTGCGGACCAGCGCACGACAGCACGACAAAGAGCACACAAGAAATTTACCCAGGTTCGGGCGCCGTGAGGTGTAAAACCCTACTCTTGCTTTGGTGGATTAATGGTGGAATGGAGGTGGTGAGGCGCAGTACACTTTCCTGGCAGGGGTTAACTATGGGTAGTTGTGACTATGCACGTATGGGTTTGTCAACTTTCTAACCCTGTAACCCCTCCTACGGCTCCCATGGGCCTCCTTTTATAGATTAAGGGGTCACCACAATAGCAAAGTGGTCATTATCTACTGATATGATAGCAAACAGAGCTATCATACCTAACTCTGCAGGCTGACAGGGTGCATTAAATGCACCTCTTAGTGTCACATCACTAGCTGCCCAACAAGGCTTGCCGGGCTAGCTTGCCAGCTCCTCGACTATTCTCTTGACACATCGCAGGACGGGTTTCACTTGTGGGTTTCTTCTGTAGGAAATGGCTGCCATGTGGCGAATGGTTGTCACTTAATCATCTTGCGTCTTGACACCATAGTGATTGACAACGTGGGTCGTGCTTGAGTGGTTGGTGGGGTGGTTCTGCCCCCGGGAGCCCCAGCAGACCTTGCCGGGGTTCCTGGGTTGCCTGCTTCTGGTGGTGGCCTCGCCCCTTGCCGGGCTCTCCTGCCAGGCAATGGAGGTCTTTCTCTTGCTGATATCTTGCTCCTCTCGCTCGATCTTGGTCCCTCTGAGCCATATGTTGGTTCTTCAAATCTCTTGGTCCTTCAATCTCAGACTTGGGCCGGTGCTTCAGTCTTGTTCCCATGCCTGTGCACAGTGTGGGTGACAGACCCAGGTTTTGTTGCACCGACAGAAGCCCCCGGGCTTGCCCCGAATGCACTGCTGAGTGTCTTCGGGGTAGGGCCTAATAAGTGCACATGCAAGGTTGCTGAAGGGGTTGGCCCCTTGAGGTTTCCACCGCTGCTTCATCAGCCTTGATTTCAGGCCAGTTTCCAGTTTCCCCACGCGTGGTGTAAAGCAAATAGTGGTGGGGCTGCTCCAGTGGTCGTCCATGATTGACTTTAACACACGGGGTAGAAACTGCCAATTTACTCTTCCCACAACACGCCCTTATCCTTGGCCATGTATGCTGCATGCACAGCGTGGGGTAGGTAATGGTGGCGTGTGGCGTGGGAGAGCATCTTGGAGAGGGTGCGCCCGCCTCGAATTGGTAGAGGAGGGCGGTGGTCGCCCGTTGATGGAGCGGCCGCCCTTCCCTGCCAAGCTATAAAAAGGGAGGGGCAAAGGAGGGTGGAGTCGTCCATGTTCGCATTCCTCCTCGTCTTCCCTTGTTCTCTGCTTCCTCCGGCGATGCCGGAGAGAAGAGCCTAGGGCCAGCCCCCGGGCTCCTGCTTGGGATCTCCCTTGGATCTGAGAGGGAGATTCGGGTGGCGCAGCACCGACGCTGGGAGTGGCGACCCTGGCATGCTTGCCGCTGGGTCACTCGTGGCCTTGACTTCAGTGGGAGGGGATGCGACTAACACCATGTCGCGACTCGAGAAGGGCACGACGTGTGGTAGTCGACTGCTCCCCATTTTTATTCCTTTTTCGGCATCGGGGAGGAGCCATAGGAGAGATTCGCCGCTAACGGGGGCGAATCTGGCTCCTCCTGGTCACAGTTTTCTCATTGGGCAGGAAGGCTACTCGCTTTCTCACACGTCTTCAGGACGTGGGGTGACTTCTAACGCCAGGGTTCCCAGGGACGACCATGCTCTCTGTGGAAGGGCTTAGAGAGCATGGTGCCTGGTGTCGCGGTTGTGTCGAGGTTTTCGGGTGGTAGTGATGTGGACGGCAACGGCAACCCACGACGTGTCAAGAATGGGGACGACCATTCCGACGAGTCGTGTTTGCCGGTGACTCCGTGCCTCCTATCTGGTCCTCTGGCAACGTCACCATGCATGCTTGCCCTCCGGTTTCTTCCTCCCTGCCAGGGAGCGGCGCCGTCCTGATCCTAGGGAGGCACCGAATCCTAGCTGTGCTTGCCTCCAGCCCCTTCGACCTCTTCCCGTGGGAGATGGAGAGAGGCAAATGCGTAACGGGGCACTTATCTTTTTTCAATCTTAAACATGTAGGCAATCGCCAAATTTTAATTCAAATAATGTAATCCTTCGAGTCCACCTTTGTGTTCTGTAATGCTTGTACTTGTATTAGCATATGAATGAAAAAGATGAACCTTACCGGGAACCCGTGCATGTGTATGTCCATGCAGAGGTGGAGTGCCTCTTTAATGAAAATAAACGAGTTTTCCCCAGCAGGATATCCTACCGGCACCCTCTTTCACTAAAAAAAATACACTTCCGTGATGATACGTGTTTGTCACAGTAGGTCGCGTTTTTTGTCATGCATGTACATCCATGACAAATTTGTGACAAAATCAAGATAGTCATACCTGTGCTGTCGTAGAAGTGTTCCATGACATTACCAAAATTATTATCACAGAAGTTTCCACTTCCATGAAGATAAATCGCGCGTCACAGAAGTGCTTTCATGAAGGGTGACCGACACGTGGCATCCACCGTAACGAAACGCCGTTAAGCTATCAGGTCAGGTTTTGGATCCGATAACCCATTAACAGCTACAACCAAAGGGAAATTTCCACGTGTAAAATTCTTATTGGCCGGACAAAACACGTGTCAGCTTGTCAGTGGGTCAGATAGGCGCCTATGATACGTCGACACGTGGCACGGCCCAGCAGAGGCCCATTCCTGTGAAAAGGCCGGCCCGTTTGACTTGGTCAAAAGGTGGCGGGCCGGCCCATGGAAAGCTTGTTAATGGCCTGTTCGCATATAGCCCATTTACAGCCCGCTAACCCAACGCCCGTTACGCCCTATCCGAATTAGGCCCAGTAGCGTCATCTGGGCCATCCAATATGATTCCAGCCCGTTTTCACTTCTGGCCCATGTATGCCCCATGACGTCTTTCGGCCCATATGAGGCCCTATGTAACTCTTGGCCCATTAACGGGCTGTGGTGAAACTGGCCCGTAATAAACAGTGTATCACTTTACACCCATTAACGTCCCGTGGTGAAACTGGCCCGTAATGAACAGTCTATCACTTTATACCCATAACGGCCCATTATTCCATTGGGCCATTTCCAGCCCATGTTATCTTTCGGCCTTCTCAGAGCCCATTTATTCTTCGACTCATTTCCAGCATTCATTTACTTACGGCCTGTTACTGTCATTTTCTGCTTGTGGGCCATATTCAGCCTGTGGTTACAGTTGGCCCATTTGTGGTCCGTTAATACGTTGGGCCGTTTTCATAGCGTCATCAAATACGGCCTATTAACGATGGCCCATTACGGTCGGCCCATGAACGGACGATTCCAACTCTAGCCCGTTTACGGCCATAATGCGGCCTGTTATTGGCCCATGTTTGGCCAATCGGTCATACAACCCGTATAAGGCCCATTGATGATACGGCCCGTAGAAGGCCCACTGTTTCTACGGCCTGTAGAAGGCCTACTGTTTCTACAGCCCGTAGAAGGCCCACTGTTTCTAAGGCCCGTAGGAGGCCTAGTGTCAATACAGTAAATATTAGCCCATGGTTATTGTGGCCTAGTTTTAAAAAATAGGTTATTGCAGCCACTAGTTAGCCGCGGAAAAAGAACTGCAATGACTACAAGCAAACAAATAAACAAGACAACAAGGAAATAAATAAGCAAGCAACTGACGCTAGGCTATCACGGCTATTACACATATTACATCCACTGGGAATCAAAGTTCGCCACCAGTGAAAATATAGGGAACAAAGCAGCATACCATATACACTGGCCGTCAAAATTGGCCACCAGTGCAAATAAACGCGTCAGCAAAACGAGAGCATAACTGAAACAACTTCAGAAGAGCTCAAGAAACATTATCCTGGGTATCCACCATGCTGGCAATAAGCTTAGCAAGCTGATTAGCTTTGTCCTGTTTGGCGCTAAAATCCTCCAACGCTTGCTGTTGCACCAGAAAGTATGATCTGAATGCTCCAGGGACTTCCGCAGTCCTTCTGCTTCTGGTCGCAGCACAGCTGATCGATGTCTTTCAGCTTGTAGTTGAGACTCAAGAAACCGAACTGATTCAGACAATGAGTTTGAATAGCTTGTGCAAGCGGTAGTGGCCAGTAACTCCAACAGTAAACCAAGACAGGATGTGTCACTATCCTGAACCTTATCTGCATTACTTCCTTTACCGTTGCTTAACAAGGCACTCTTCCCCAATATTCTATCAGCATTCTAAAAGAAGAAACAAGCAGACACATAACAAGTTTAGCATGTACTAGTATATGAAACTCATTGCCAAGTACTAGTACATAATAAAAGCATCAAACAAGCATATATCTATGTCCTATGGTAGCAATGGAATCTTAAATTAGAACAATTGTTCTTCAGGTTTAGGCACTTGTTCTACATGAACAGAGTACAGTAAGACGCAAGAATATAATACTTAAAAATAGAAAATGAGCTCATAGACCGGTTCAGGACCAGTACAGAACAAGACGTTCCCAGTCATCGTCCAGTAAATGTGTCTCAAGAGAACGTAAGGGAATTTGATGAGTTTCTTTGCCGGTGAAGTACATTTTCTTCAGGTAATTCCGATACTGCCACCAAGCATTCTTGAAGATAGCAGAGGTATTAGCACAGGTTACCTCATCCCGAGTTTCCAAATCGGTCCTTCTCTATAGAGAAAAATGGGAAAATTTGCTGTATTATAACCATCATGGAGGTAGGATGTATGGGACGAAGCAAAGTAATTGCCATGAATAACATTACTTACACATAACTCCTGGACAAACACCTGCAACTGGCATTTTCCTTCATCTTTAGTATAATATTTCCAAGACGGGAAGATATGCACATACGATTTAACAACATCAAATGCGATAGATGCTAAACTACGACTAGCTGGTTGTGCTTCCCCCACAGGAATAGGCGTACTAACTGGTGGAGTTGGGGTTCGCCGTGATAGTACTAGCCCTTTTGGCACTGGAGCTGCCTTACTAACTGCTCTTGTTTGGGAGCTCTGTGGTGGAGATGGTGTTGTGTCAACAGGAACTGGGTTACTATCGACTGGGGTTGGGGTTAGATTGGGTGAAGCTGGTTCTCTGTCCATCGTAGTAGGGGTACAATCTGCGAGAGTTTGGGTTATGTGTGGTAGGGATGGTTCTTGTGCATGTACAACCGGGGTGCTATCTCCGCCAAGAGGTAGCACTGTTTTATTTGAAGACCGTGTTTTTAGTTCGCTAGATACTGGCATCACCCACTCCAATTCAAATGGCTGATAAACAGGAAACATAGTCGAATGTACAGACATTGTATGAGAGACAGATGCAATAGATAGTGTGGAAAAAAGAGGGCATGAAATAGTTGACATGTATATTTGTTTAACTAAAACGGATAGCATGACATAATTTCACATATATGATGTCTATCTAAACTGGATAGCATAGCATAACATAATTCAAAGATATGATGAATAACTAAACAGGATCGCATGACATACTTCACCTACATGTTATCTACGTAATCAGGATCGCATCATTTAATTCACATATGTGATTTATATGCTAAACAGAGGGCATTCGATATGATGTCCAAACTAAGAACATGGTGTTGAATATTGTGTATATGATGTCTAAACTATGCAATGCAAGACACCGTATGCATGATATGAGCAGTATAACCGTGCCAAGTTAGAGCATACACCTCAATGGGGGAATAGGACTGGTTATCTATCTCTGAATCCATCTCTGAGGAGCTATCGGGACCCACCAAGAGATCTGCTTCGACAGGTAGCACTGTCTGCTCTGAAGGCCTTGTTTTCACTCCAGATTTTTCCATCTCCCACCCAAATGGCTGATTCACATGAAGAGTAGTTTAATGTACAAACATTGTCGACAAATGGAAATGTAATGAAGAAAAAGATGGGCAAGATATCATTCAAATATATGATGCCTGGTTAAACAGGATGGCATTGCACATTTCACATATATTATGGCTTGTTAAAAGACATGAGACTGCATAATTGCCATATATGATATAGAAACTAAATAGGTGGCATTGCAGAACATGTCTAAACTAAGAAGATGACATATATGATGTCAAAAGTAGGCACTGCAAGGCAACATATGCATGATATGACTAACATCATCATGCCAAGGTAGAGCAAACACCTTGGGGGGTAAATAGGAGTGGTCAGCGGCGTCCGAATCCACCTCAGAACAGATATCTTCCTCTAGATTACAATCTGGAGAGCGGTGGGGAGGGTTTGCCATTGAACCCACCATGGAGCGATGTCTGCATGACATTGTATTGCCACGCAAAACTCTTCTCTGTTTCTCTACATGTTCAGCATGACTGTGTACAATATCTAACATGCATATGAAAAAATATGGTGAGATTATGTAAGGAGAGCATGCAGAAATTTAGAGTGATGGTAACAACCAGTGGATCGATGTTTTTCCGTTGAACCAAAATAGCCCTAATGGATCGACGTGAATGTATAGTAATAAGTGATGCAACAAGTGTACAACCTCTTTGCCGTAGCCGTGTCGACCTCAGCATCATTGGGTTGGTCGCCGAAGCAGTTGAGGCAGAGGTGGTTGTCGGAGGTGCGGAGGAAGATCTGAGGAATCTGTAGATGGCGTCCAGGGCACTGCTCTGTTGTGATGGACCGTTCTGTCGTCGGAGCAGCTCCGGTGAGCCGTAAGATGTCAAGGCTGAAAAAGCACAAGACAGACATCGTCAACTCAAGTGGGATTCTAATAGCATCTCCAATAGATAATGTAAAATGGATGTAAAATTAACATCACCAAAAACCACCTGACTACAACAGATGAGGTAAAAACTGTTGACTCTGAACTTGACTGTCGAAACTGAAATTTACTGTGGAATCTAAATGCTACTGTCGAAACTGAACGCAATGGTAGCAGAGAGGCACTTGACATGTAGTTTAGGGAGGGCCTGCAGTTCATGTTCAACCTGCACCCCCCTGAGCCGCCAGCCACCACCGGTCGAACTGCCGGCCCCAGCGCCGCCTCGCCGCCCCGAAACAACTCGCCACCGCCGCCCCGGCCAGCCCTCTAGGCCCCTCGCCCCCCACCCTGAACCCTAAGATAGATACTGGGGTACCTCTCTGGCGAGCCCCCGTCCCCGCTGCGGGTGGTTCTTCCTTAACTTCAGTGAGCCCCCCCCCAACCACTGAAAATCGACTGACCCAAAAGTCGATTCAGTCGACTGAAGTGTGGCTTAATCGGAGCAGAGCAGTAGCACGAGCGAGGGGGAGAGCAGTAGCAGCAGCTGGGCGAGCGAGCGATCGAGCAAGAGCCGGAGCAGCAGCAGTAGCAGCAGATCCGGCTGGTATGGACGCCGCCACCGAAGGGGCCTCGCACTGGGGGAGAGCCGTCGTGGAGATGTCGCCCACAGCGCCGGCTTCAAGGTAGCCGCTCCATGGGGGTGCGGGATGGAGCACCGTCGGCGCTGGGAGGTCGAATTATGGAGAAGGTGCGATGCGATGAGTGTACAACCTCTTTGGTGGCACTGAGTAGGCCTCGGCTTCGTCCGAGGAGTCGGTGAGGATGCTGCAGTTTCGGTGGAGCGGGTTAAGGCGGCGCTGTGGGGATGGAGCAGCCGCGATAGATGAGGCGATCGTCGGAGCAGCTCCTTGGAGGTGGAGGACAGGGCGGCTGAACCAGCGGGACGGCGAGATGGATGACGGATCCTCATCCGGGGAGGTGGACGAGGGACGTCGAGCTATTGCGATGGACGACGTCGTCGGGGAAGAGGCTCCGGCTGGGCAGCGGTGACGTGGTGGATGGAGGAGGGTGGGGTTTCGCGGCTGGAGCGGAGAGGTTATGGCGGCCTGGGATTTCGAATGGCGAAAAGGGGGCGATGGGAGGGGGTGAAGCATGACTTAGGAACACGCTTGTCCAAAATGTAGGGTGTGTTACAAAAGTACCCCCCCCCCACCGATTTGCACTAGCGGCCCTTTTGGCTCAGGGTCAGAAGGGGGTTTCGCGTGTCGGGATTTGGCAGCTGGAGGGAGTTTTTGCGCGCGTTGTAATTTCGGGATAGCAAGGCGCGGGTTGTGAAGGCGCCAGTTTCAGGAGCACGATATCTGAATTTTCGGGATATAACAAGACGCGGGTTGAATTTTAGGGACAAGCTTAACGTGTAGTAATATTGTACTTGTACGTACTAAATCAATTCGCACTTCCCTCAACCAAAAAGAAAACGAAAAAAAATAAAACTATTCACACCACACAAAGAGAGAGTCTTGCCCCATTTTAGTATACAAATGCTATTCAAAGCTACTCCCTCCTTCCATCTATATAGGTCCTAATGCGTTTTTCGATGCTAACTTTGACCAAATATTAGAGCAATGATATATGACATGCAACTTACACAAAGACACCATTAAATTCGTCTCTGAAAGGTTCTTTCAATGATATAATTTTCACATTGTGCATGTCATGTACTATTAATCTTGTCAATAGTCAAAGGCGGTCATAAAAATCTCATTATGCCCTATATAGATGGAAGGAGGGAGTATGAATCCATGTTAAGTCCGATTACATTTTTTCGCTTGCTGTATAATGCATGTAACCTACTCATACCAACATTTTAGTGCATTCCAAATTTCTATACTACCGCTGCAATTTGAACTAAATTTGAATTCGTTTCTCTATTTCAATAAGAATCTACAATCATGATTGTTGCCAACTTCAACCATCATAGTTTCCTTGCTATCCGCCAGATATAAATCAGACGGCCTATAATGCAGGATGGCAGGCACACCATCATCAACAACTCCGTTTTTATAAGAGTAGAGATAAAATATATTAAATGTAGTATACCATGTTCATAACCACACCATGTGTATCACCGTTATATATATTCACACATCCGTCGGTTTGAAAAACTATGATAAATTCTTCAAATATCCGAATTCACTTTTTATAATGAAGTATATATGATCTCTATTCGTCTTTTACACCCACACAACACTCTAATCTTTGTAGCTAGCGCTAACTTTCTCTTGTGCATGCACACGCCCGCATCCCTCTCACCCTCCCTCAGCATTCTCTAGCTCCATTGCGCAAATTCGTATTTTCACTTTAGGTCATTCACCCACGGTGTGTGTAGTCCCCCCAGCTCCTTTACGGCTCACATCGATCGATATGCCTCTCTAGCCAGGTGTGCCTAGCACAAACACAAGCTTCCCCTGTTCTCTTGTCACCGTCCATGCCTCACTCCCACCACTCTTTTCATCGTTCTCGTACTCGCACACTCCTCCCCCTCGATATAGTATGCCTCTCGTACCACCTCCTACATGCATCCCTCTCTCTCTATCCTTCTCCTCGTGCCTCATTTACTTCTAACACACACATGCATGTATACCAATCGATCTCCCAACATATACCTAGATCGACTTTAGCTACCCCCCCATCGATCGACGTACCTCACAAGTTATGTCTCTCCTTTCTCTTACAAAGGGCGATTGATCTTCCTATGTAGTTACGCCTGCTTACCACAGCCACATCGTCCCCCCTCATCATTCGTGCATGCCTCCTGACCCGTCTCTCAGACGCACGTGCACAGACAACAAGAAGCCATCTCCTCTCTTATTGATATTGCGGGCGTGCCCTCCGTTTGTCTAGCAAGCCTATCCCACCATTTGTTAGAAGAAACTCCACTACCACCCTCTCCAACACTCTAGCTCTGTCGCTCTCCCAACCTTATTCATCTCCTACACATATGCATGGATGCCGATCGATCTCCCTTAATACATGAGGTAGGCCTCTCTCCTCCTCCACACATATACCAGCCATTGTACCTCTATAGTTAATTGGGCCTCCCTCTTCCCCCACCACACACCGATAGTCGAGCGCTGCCAATAGGTATCCATGCCATAGAGACAAACTGCACATGTGCCATCTCACATTCCAGTAGGCCAACCACTCTATATCCTTGACGTGGGCACACACAAATTCGATGGCACTCTTTATTGATCGCGCGCGCACACACACACACATCATCCCTCTCTTCGATTCTATGGACACCTCAAGCCGATGATACGTCCACTCTCTTCTCGTGGATCGCCCCCTCTATATATATGTTATATCCAGGACTCTATTTCACACACATTGCATATGTTAAATTTTTTGATTGACCCCCCCCCCCCAAAAAAAATTCTCAAAAACCCACACACTATATCTCTCTAGGTTTGTATCTCTCTCACACAACCCCACGTAGGTGGTGTACGTATACAAGAAGAGAATAGGTGCACCGTGCACGTACTCACGCTTCGTGCCCAGCCACACCCGCGCGGGTACACGGTGGAGCTCATTTCTTTACGAAATGGCAGCCCACGTGCTAATTTGAACGCCTGTAGCGGTTGTTTACCTAGGGAGGTCGTGTACCACGTGTGCACGAAACAAAGTTCGACTTGACGCGTTGTCGCGTTATTTTTAAATAAATTTATAGCGCTCAATGGCACGTACATAGAATATAAAATGATTTTTATGGAGGAAAAGGTAGTCCACTCTTCAGAGTATCTCACACAAGGCTCCGGTGGCCTCTCTCTCTCTCTCTCACCATTGGTCACTGATCTGGCCGCATCCCGTTCGCCGGGGGAAACGGAGTGCGGCGGCCTCTCTCTCTCACCGTTGGTCACTGATCCGGCCGCATCTCGTCTGCGGGGGAAAGGGAGGAAGTGCATCATTTCTCCGTTCGACGGCGCCGAGGCAGCACGTCCCGATCTGCGGTACACGCCGTTCTCTCTGACCAAGCTCCGGCGCGGCAGGGCCTACGCCACCTGCTCGCAGATTCTGCCTGCCGCCGCTCACCTAGTTACATCCCGACGACCTCCAGGTATCCCCTCCGGCCTTGCTCCACTGCCCGTTTTCCCACGTCGCTGCATGTGGATCTTCCATATTTCTTGGCCCGAAACGTAGCTCGTCCGGCGTACTTTCCATATTGCATTCTCGTCCTCACACAGTTTTAGACAAACACAACCGTGTTGTTATCTTCCCTTAGGACAAGGAATATGCTTCTTTTTTGTTGTCGCATGTGTCATCAACTGTTATTGGCCAGTAATTGTTTCCTTTCTACCTCTTTTTTGCAAACAGGGCTATCCATTTCACCTCGTTGCTATTGCGACCTTTTGGTGAACTGCACAAATCACTTTTTTCTTAAGAGTGTTTTGTGAAGTTGTAGTAAAATGTCACACGGGCAACGTCTCTACATTTCAGTGCGACTGCACAAAGGGAGATTGGTTTTGCTCTATCCTCCTCATCCAACTCCGAGCCTAATCTTCTCCAACTAGTTAGTCTTAAGAGAGACCACAAAGGTGACCGGCTTCTATTTGTGTGTTTATTGTTTCATCAGCAGTCCTCTATTGTCATAATCACACTTGATATCTTTGGAACAGGGATGCTCAGCTCTATTTTAGTGGAACTGCACAAAATGATCGGAATGTTGCATGCTCCAGATAGCTACTTTTTTTTCCCAACGTGCCTTGTTGATTTAGACAGAGCTGGTGGGACTTTGCTGCCAATGAGAGCATGGATCAATTTTAATTTAACACCTTCTCACAGCTTTGTCTTCAGTTGTGATGTAATTATTAGCTCTGATCTGCTAATAATTGACATGTATTAGCAAGGAAGTTAGTTTTTTTATTTTTTCCGAAAGAGCATTGATGGCAAGACACACGAAACAAAAGCTGAAAGCTCAAACCATTGTACAATTTCATGTTGCTGGAAAATTATTTGTATAGTACGTCAATTGTATAAACAAATGATGGAAGCTTGATAGCATTGCCAGAAGCCTCTTCATCATCCGGGTCCATGTGCCATGCACAAAATTATACTCCTTCGTTCCTAAATATTTGTCTTTTTACAAATTTCAAACGGGCATATTTTAGAGTGTAGATTCACTCATTTTGCTTCGTATGTGTACTCCCTCCGTTCCTAAATATTCTATTCGTCCTAACAGAGATTTCAACAAGTGACTACATACGGAGCAAAATGAGTGAACACTCTAAAATATGTGTATATACATCCATATGTGCCAGTCCATTTGAAATCTCTAAAAAGACAAATATTTGAGTAGTCACTCGTTGAAATCTCTAGAAAGACAAATACTCCGGAGTATATTTAAGAACCGAGGGGGTAGTGGTTTTATGTGGGAAGATGCAGTTTGGAATGTCTTAACACTTCCTTAATTACCCTTATACCGAAAAAGTTGAGCCCTGAAGTGGTTGGAGATTTTAGGCCAATCTCTTTGACCAACACGTGCCTGAAATTCTTAACCAAGCTGCTTGCTAATCAACTCCAGAAGGTGATCCTAAGGTGCATCCACCGTAATCAATATGGTTTTCTTCAATCTCGGTCGATCCAAGATTGCCTAGCATGGTGTTTTGAGTATATACACCAATGTAAGGCCTCGAAGCGCCCCATCGTCCTCTTAAAACTGGATTTCACTAAAGCTTTTGACACAGTTGAACATGACCTAATCCTCAGAATCATGCAACGCAATGGCTTTGATTCCCGATGGACTGGTTGGATCAATACTATCCTATCTACTGGATCTTCTTCTGTGCTCCTCAACGGTGTCCCAGGGAAGCACTTTGTCTGCAAAACGGGCGTGCGTTAGGGGGATCCTCTCTCACCGTTGCTTTTTGTGATTGCGGTGGATTTACTGCAATCTGTTGTCAATGAGATGTGCTCCAGGAATATTCTATCTTTGCCAATCCCAACTAACTCCAATGATTATCCGATAGTACAATATGCCGACGACACTTTAATTGTTCTCCCTACGATCGATGAGCAACTCATTGCCTTCAAGGAAATGCTGGCTACTTTTGCTGAGTCCACTGGTTTGCAGGTTAACTTCAGTAAATCCTCTCTCATTCCTATAAACATGTCTGATGAGGACGGAGCTAGAGTGGCCTCTCTGCTTGGATGTGATGTTGGGACGATGCCTTTTATGTACCTAGGACTGCCAATGGGAACTTCTAGGCCTACAATCTATGATCTGCTTCCTCTGGTTGACCGTGTTGAGTGACATTTATCTGCATCATCATGCTTACTAAACCAAGGGAGCCGACTGCAGCTTCTTCAATCGGTGTTGTGCTCCATGCCAATATATTTTTTGTGCACATTATCGCTCCCAAAAGGCATCTTGCAGCAGTTAGAACGAATCATGAGACAGTGTCTGTGGAGAGTCAACATGGATAATCCACGTCAATCACTGGCTGCTTAGGATTTAGTTTGTCGCCCTAAGGATGTTGGGGGTCTGGGTGTTCTTAACTTGGCCATCCAAAATGAGGCTCTTCTTCTAAAGCATCTATTCAAGTTCTTCAATAAGGTGGATGTGCCCTGGGTATCTTTAATTTGGGACACTTATTACACAACATCACCGCCCCAAAGCACACAGAGTTGTGGTTCATGTTGGTGGCGTGATATCATGCATTTATATCCCAAGTTCTGCAAGCTTGCTATTCCACAAGTTCTTGCTGGTGACACGGTGCTTTTTTGGCTTGATCGTTGGCAGCTGGGAAATTGTGTTGTCCTCTTGTAGGATTGTTTCCCTCGGCTACACTCATTTGTTGTGGATGATGCAGTTACAATCAAGGACTTTATGGAGCATCCTGATATCTTGGATCATTTCCATTTGCCTCTTTCGCAGGAGGCCTTCTCAGAACTCACGCAATTACAGGCCCTCCTGCCTTTGATCAATCTGGATGGTGAGAGCAAGGATATTTGGAAATGGCCATCAAAGACTGGAGTCTTCCTGTCAAAAATATATTATGATTCTTGCTTCTCACACCTATTGGTTGACCAAATTTTACAGTGGATTTGGAAATGTGCATGCACGTTAAAAATAAAAGTTTTCGGTTGGCTTCTGTTAATGGATCGCCTGAATACCAGGGATATGATGCAACGTCGACATTGGATCATCCAGGATGGCACATGTGTGCTATGAAACCTTGCACAACATGAGGATCGGGCTCATCTCTTCTTTGCTTGCAACTTTAGCCAAAGGGTTTGGAACTATCTTGGAATTTCTTGGACAGTTCAACTGAACCAAACCACACATGAAATGGCACAAGCAGTTAGGAAGGATTTTGGATTCCCTTTTTTCTCTGAGGTTGTATTCACTGCTACCTGGAACATTTGGACACAAAGGAATGGGAAGATTTTCAGAAATGAACAACCAACATTCAGAGCTTGGAGAAGAAATTTCATTCATGACATCTCTCTTCTTTCTCATAGGATTAAATGTAAATATAGAGATAGTCTTCTGTCTTGGATAGCTAACCTTTCTTAGCCTTTTCTTGTAAGTATCCTTTCTTTACTCTGTACATCCTAAGCTTGTAACTTTCTTGCATTTTATTAATAAAGTACTGTGAGGCTGTTGCCTTGAAGTAAATAGTCAAAAAAACCGAGGGGGTAGTGCACAACCGCATGGGAGACTCAGCCCGGTCGTTGCGCCGCATTAATAGTGAGTAATGAGCAGTCAAATCATAAGCCCCACCTTTCCCACTGTAAGTTGCTCTGAAGAAGCAACCATCAATACACTCTTCTTTGAATCCGCTCATACTACTCCATCCGTCACTGTTTATACAACGCAATTCGGAAAAAAGAAAAAAATATGTGGGACCAAGGAGACTAGCAATCGGCCTGAAAAATAGCATTGGTAGTTATAGCACGACATCTATTACTAGAGGGAATAATGCGTACACACATGCATGCAGTGCTTCCACCCCGGGAACACACATGCATGCACTCTGTTGTAGTACAGTACATGGAGAGAAAATTGTGGACATGACTGCGGTTACCACGCCCTAATTAATTGAGCATTAAACCAAACGCATCTAAAGTCTCTCTAGTGGTGGAAATTTATTTAGAGAAATGCATCATTATGAAGCGCGCCCTGTAAACTGTGACGGAGGGTGGAGTAGTATGAAGGTGCAAAACCAAGTACGCATACTACTGCACTTGGCTCTTCGCCCCTTCGTGAAGTCGAACAATGATGGTACTCCGCATGTTGGGTACTACAGTGTATGCCTCTGACAATCTAACACCGGATGGACTAATGCTTGTGCACCGAGGGTAGGTTGCATTAGTCAAAAGGTGTAAGCGAGCTTCACCTTGTCCTGCAAGCTTCTCCTTGTTCTGCGAGTTGACGGGACACACCAAAAAGTAGTGCTAGTCCATACACCCTCCTTTCCGGTTAATATGGCTTAATCTTTTTTGTGGGTAAATGAGAGAGCTTTATTCATATATAAGCATTCTCAGGACGAGCAGCCAAGACACTGGTCACTAGGAAGCGAGGTACCCCGCAAAAAAAGAAGTAGGAAGCGAGGTGTTTCATCAAGCCAGCTCTCGGCCACATTCAAAGTGCAGCAAGCACGGTTCGCACGAAGATGCGCCGCAAGGTTTGCTGACCTATTTACATGATGAATAACAAAAAAGAGGAAATATTACTGAGCGCTACTATTTGTAACAGGATATGAGCCAGAATTAAGCGAGAATTGTGGCGAGTGTTCCATGCAATCAACTTCCATTATCACATCCGAGAACAATCTAAGAGAACCAAATGTGTTTAAGATTGCTTTATCACATTTTAAAATTATAATAAGAGTGCAGACGCTCCTCCATCCAGTTCCTAGTACTAGTATAGTACGTACCTTTATGGACTATAGTAGTAGTACTAGTAAACTTTGCACTTGGCTGTTCGGGAAGTCGAACAATAATAGCACTAGTAGTATAGTGTATGCTTCTGGCAATCTGACACTGAATTAACTGTTGCACGTCCACCGCCTGAGCGAGGGAGAGCTTGCATTAGTCAAAAGTTTCTCCTTGTCCTGCGAGCCACCGTGCGCAAGCTTCTCCCATCCTGCAACCTTCTCCATGTTCGGCAAGTTGACGGGACGCAACAAAGTAATGCTAGTCCATGCTGCCTCCTCTCCGGTTAATATGGCTTAATTTCAAACAAGATAAATACACCGTCTGTCACTATATATTTGTAAAAATACGGTCAATGGACTTCATAATACGCTCATTGCGCTCAATATATATATATATATATATTTTTCCGGTGTTCATACGGTCACTAGCTCACACTGACTGAGTATGTGTGTGCATGCACGTGTAGGTTGAGCAATTGAGCGTGACCTTCTGTGTTCCGTTGTGTGCTCGGACATGCATGCATTAGTGCGTCGCACGCGTTTTTGCGTCCATGTGTACATGTGATTATTGCCTACACGTAGGGGAGTACGTGTAGGGGCCACTAAGGAGCAGTCCAATCACATAGTAAGTTAGTCGGAAGAAGCAACCATCATTTCACTCTTGAATGACACATACACAATATAAAATGGTTGATATGGAGAGAAAAATAAAACCACTATATATATACACTAGCAGGAGCCTAAGCTACAAGCCTGCTTGCTTAGGTTGCTCTCTTCACAAGCATAGAACGACGGGCCTGATCCCGCAGCTGGGGGAAGGGAACAATGTTCTACGTAGACGCGGTCGACATCGGCGAGGGAGAAAACCCACAGTCGGTGCGTCCCAACCGGGGGTCACCGCGGTATGGGTCGATGCCGCGTCCAAACCGCCCTTCTAGCTACAGCACGACGTCCTAGGTAGTCCATCTTCCTTTTGGAGCTGGCTTGCTCCACTGCCGTAGCTCCATCTCCATGTCGATCTTTCTCTACTTCTACCGGCTTCTACTTGTGATGAGTTTATGTCTCATGAACTAGTGCCAATACTATTATTCTAATCACACTTCTTCAATATCTTTGCCATCAGGGATGATCAGGTCGATTTTAGTGGAACTGCACAAAAGCATCGTATGATCCGAGGGTGCCAGCCGTCTTTCCTTCGACAGGTTCTACCTGGCCAGGAAATTAAATCATGTTTAGGGTTTAGTGTTTAAGTCGTAGTGACCCCATCAGTAGTTTTTCTATCGTACACGCTCTCACAACTTTTTTCTTTAGTTGTGAAGTAAATATTGGCTATGATCTGTGAATCATTTAGATGCATCAGCATGCGTGTTAGTTTTACTTTGTATTTGATGGAATGTTGTAACGGGGCAACCTTGGAATAGGAATGAAAATGGAGTGGAAAAGTTTCCGTTTTTCCAGAGAAAAAATGGAAACGGAGAGAAACCAACGTTTTGTTTCGTTGGATCGCGCCATCGAGCAAAACCAATGTTTATATTACGTCTGCGTGTTCGTGTCTCACCCTCCTCCACGGCTCGACCCCACACGGTCGCTCGGCATGCCACTCACCGCAAACCGAGTAGTATACCATAACTTTCCCGCCTGCTTGTCGATGGATCGCGCCATGGAGTACTAGCACTACTGGAAGAGATTGACGAGTTGGGGGAGGACAGCTAGCTGTAGCACGGACTCCCAAGAACTTACTACTGGAAGAGATCGCGCATGTTGTAGCCGGCTATTGCGGCCTTTGAACGCGGAGCAGCCGCGTGCACCCGGAAGCGGCGCGGGCGACGCTCTCTCGGCCGGCGCACCGCTTCAATGCCGGCGCCAGTGAGAGGTCGCGTCCGCTCTGGCCGGGCATGAATGCGGCACTGGCCGTTTCGGGCAGGAAGCACGCACGTGTGATGAAGAGGGTTCGGGTTGGTCAGGACCGGCCGTGGCAGCGGTCCGGACGTGCGCAAACAAGAGATGTTGTACGCTAATATTGCTGCGTATATAATTAACAACGTAAATAATGTGCCAGTTGGACAAATATGATTGGAGATGGAGATGGAAATGGAATTTTACGTAAACACGGATATGTATGTCTATGTCTATGTGTGTGTGCGCGACGACTCTCGCGACCTGGAAGCGGGGGCGTGTTTTTGATCGAGTTTTCTTTCTTGGTACGTTAGAAAATCAGTTTGTCTAATTCACATCTAGATGTTATTTAAGGATATCACATCTAAGCTCCCACAAGTATATAATGTAGCAACAAGAAACAAAAAAACTAGGAAAAGACCACAAACAGAGTGGACATCAACTTATATGTGACATAACTATGTCACATCTAGATGTGTCCTAGACAGACCCTTAAAAAATTGTCCGCCAGTTTTCGTTTCTTTTTTCTGGGAACACGCGTATTATATTTAAAACCACTACTATGGAGAGATTTTTTAACTCCATTATAGCCTCTTGTTTGATAGAGTTTCGCGCGTCTCGCTCTCTCACCCTCTCCATATCAAAACAAGATGACAGTGTCCACTCTATCTCTCTCCTCACCGGTGGTCACAGATCCGGCCGAATCCCGTCGGCTGTGGGAGGTGAGGAGGTGCAGCGTTGACGTTGTCTCCGTCAGCGATGGAGGAAGCCGATGCGCACCGTCCTCTCAGAGCCGGTGCTGGCGCGGACGAAGATCCTCCATGCCCTTGTTTGTTGCCGTCGTGTGGGCAGATCCCGCGCGCCCGCCTAAACGACATCTCGCCCACCTGAGGTATAACTTCTTGTACTGGTCCAGCTCCCCAGGTCGCTGCGTGCGGGTTTTCTTCTATGCGACTACTCCCCAGCTCCCCATGGATAGTATCTAGGGTTCGTCGGCTAGTCCAACATCACCTACTAGTACTATTATAGAGGAAATGCCACTCAAAAAGTTGTCATGATTTATGCCTCGGTGGAGGTATACATGTTGTTTCGACAAAAAGTACATGGTGGTTGTGCGGTCATTGTCCATATGGTGGTAGTACTATCACTGGTTAAATGAAGAAATGCTTTTTTCTCGGGTATCCTGGTTTAGTTCCCATCAAGATAATTATGATTCTTCTGTTTGTTGGTGTACTTTTCATTAATTCTTATTGACAATTGAGATGTCATTGCTAACCCTTTTTTATATTTTTGGAAACAGCGATGCGTGTCTCCATACCCGGGCATGTCTTCCTCAATTTTAGTGGAATTGCACAAAATTGGATGGCCATTGTTGTTCCACCTCACTGTCCTCTGCAACGTGGTTCTTCCTTCCTCGAGCTTGATTACTAAGAAGAAACAGACCACAGTGAGGATTTGTCGAACTTCTTAGGTGCCTCACCCAAACTGGATGCCAAATGGATGATGCATCACCATGATGACCTATCGATGCTCATGGTTGCGCCTCATGGTTGCGTCCGCTGGTGAAGCTGATCGATTTTCGACGAAAAACAATCTATCTTTCATCAGTGCTCTTTGCTTGTTACGCACAAAGATGATATCCTTCGTCAGTTCACCTTGGTTGCGTTGGAGACACAGTCGTCTTTCGCGTTGGTGCAATTTTATCACAGAATTGGCTATGAACCAAATGTTTCCTCGAAGAAGGATCGACGTTGGTACTAAGAGCATAAGTTTTGTATTGATTTCTAAGCCTTCTCACAACTTTGTCTCCAGCTCCCCTATAATTTTATTTGTCCAGCTATTAACTTTGATTTAAAAAATGGTGTGGACTAAAAACCCGGAAGGACGTAGTAGCCCTCCATTTTTAATTACTCCGCATATTAGATTTGACTGAAGTCAAACTTTGTAATACTCTAAAACCTTTCCAATAATTGAAATTAAATTTCTTTATTTGCACACACTCTCACACGTTTCCGATAATTTGGCGCATGTGTGGTTGTTCACTTAAGGCAGGGTAGTGTACCACACGTGAAGGACAGGAAGTGCGACCAGGACGCGTCGGCATGGATCGTTAGTTCATCGGAAGTAGTACTAGTTTTCTTCACTGTACATTAAATAAAGAGTTTCATTTCGTACTTACACAATTTAGAACGATTGTTATGGAGAGAATAAGAAAACCACTCCACTATATTTTAGTCGTATACACGAGAGTACTATATGGACACAACTTCATTGACTTAGTGCACCTGCCTTTGGATTTACGACAGGTGGGCCCAAAATGCGGCTGGCTCACCTGTCATACAGCCAAAAGCAGGTGCAGTGAAGGCACCGGAGCTCAGTCCATACTATAGTAGTATATATATAAGCGGGAGCCTCAGCGCTTGTTCGATAGGGTTTGCACTCTCCACACGCTCGCCGCACTACATATATGTTACACGCTGGAGGATCAACGTTCATTTGCTAGGGTTTGCTATATTTACAGTCTCTCACCCTCTCTTCACCAGATCTAAACAAGACTGCATTGGCCTCTTGTCTCTCTCTCCCCCCTCACAGCTGGTGAAGGAGGCGTCAGGATAGCAACATGTCGTCCATCATGATAGGTTTGTTGTTATGTATAGCATAATGGAGACTCAAAGGATGTAACGCATCACTCACAATGATGACGACATCAATACCATTGTTACACCCACAACCCCTGCTGCTATACATACTAGGCCAATTACTAGAGCTCGCACATGCCAATTGAATTAACAAGTACTTTCGTTTCTTAGTAATCATTCTAATGTTCATGAGAATATGATGTTGCCTAAATTGGATACATTTGTTTTGCTTACAAATGAAGCGCCTACAATGGATAAGAAGGATGAACACTGGAGCAAGACCAAGCATGGAGATGATGGCATGCACAAGGGGATCAAGAACAGATTTACAAGTGATGATTTCAGGACATTGAAGCCACCATAAGGAGTGCATGAAGCCTTGGGCGAAATATACAAGATGCCTCTTCATAAATTTCGTCCTGAGGCTATTCTAGGTGCTGCGTCACCTTATTATTGGGCCAGGCCCAGGTATTTTCAAAATACTTAAGTATAGGTTTTTTTAGAGTCCATATGTGTGGGGAAACAAGAGTTAGGGTCGGTTCCGGACCCCTCCTCCAAGGGCCACGAAATTCCCCCCTCTTCCTCCATATATACAACCCTTAGGGTGTCGTTTAGACTTTGGGTTTTGTTTAGATTAAAGTTCGCGATAGCTGCAACTTCGCGTACTTCGTTTGTGTTCAACGACCAGACAAAGGCATTACAGAACCCCGCCTTTGATCAATAAAGCTTTCCTCTTATATTCGCAATATCGAGATTGCAATCTTAGTTTCTTGCTTGTTCTTCGTTTTCCTACAGGAAGACCTTCGTGGTCAGGTTGATCGTGCTCCGGCGTGGTCAACAACCTCTCGGAGTTAGTTTAGCGATTGCTAAGGCACGACGTCCTCGCACGTTCGTAGTCAGATCGTCAAAGTCGACTTCCACCAAAACGATAGCCACCATCTCATCGAAAGACGGGACACCTTTGCCTCTATCAAGTGGTATCTGCTTTTCCAGGTTGCTCGGTGAGATTTTACAGTTTTTCGTAGTTTAGATCGAGTCTGTTCTTCATACCCACAGTCCATGAAAAAGCCAAAAAAATTAGGGTTAGTTCATCATATCCGAACCAGTCTGAGACTTTGCATAGTCTTTTCAGTATTTTGCTTTGTTGAATTTGCGGTTGCATCATTGTGTCTAGTTGCTGGTCTTAGAGTCTAGTCTTTTAGTGTTCCGAGTTCTGGTCATAAGTTGTCAAGCCGCCGCCGCACCATCGTCATCGTTCCTACCATATACCACCACCACCAATATATTCCTTATCGCTGCCATATACATCCGCATGTCCACCACCAATCCGAGTCCACATATACATCCGCCTGTCCACCACTAATCTGAGTCCATATATACACCTGTCTATCCACCACTAATCCGAGTCCACATATACATCCGCCTGTCCACCACCAATCCGAGTCCACATATACATCTGCCTGTCCACCACCAATCCGAGTTATTTTCATATTAGGTTTGTTTTCGAGATCCATCTAGTTTTCGTTTTGTGTTTCCTTGCCTGAGTAGGTCTCAAAAAAAAGTCTGGAGACCCCCGGGCAGTTTTTAGGCCAAAGTTTCGGCGACCAAAAATACTTTTTCCCTATCCTATTTTTAGGTTCCACGGAGCGATTTGAGACACTCGCCATCATAGTGATTTTTTGTCACAATTTTTCGTCGTCGCTGCCCTGATTTCTGAAAAAAAAGTCAAAAAAAAAAATCCGCGCCCATCCTGTCAGTTTGACGAGGGAAGAGTTTTGAGACACTCGCCATTATAGTGATTTTTCGCAAAAAAGAGCGCAAAAAAAAATAGGAGCGCCAAAAAAACAGAGCGAAAAAAATTCCAGAGTGTGCTTTTCATTTGTTTACGTGCAGCGCCGTGATTTTGTTAGTGTTCTAGGCTCGCGTCTCTAGCACAGTCTAGCCTAGGACCAGCACAGTACCGTCGTTGAGTGTTTATTCAACTTTGCATCTCTAAATTGATTATTGCTGACCCTTTTTGCTACCATATTGTAAGCCTTCCCAGCTCCACATACATCTATGTCGCGCGTTTGACTTTCCCTGGTAATCGCTCTATCCATGCTTTGAGAGTTTTGACTACGACGATTGCCGATCACCGCCTGCTGCTGGGTAAGAACTGGTAAGAATTTGAGATTTGCTTGACGGATTTGTGACACCCACCATGACCTCTTGTTAGTAGTCTGTAGGATCATATTCTTGTGTGTTTCTATTGCTGCTAACCATGGCAGGATCACAAGCCGACGAGAATGACTGGGAGAACATGACGAATAAGGAGTTGCATGATAAATTTCAGCAAATGATGAGTGGACAGGTGCAAGATGTGCTAAACGGATTTGAAGAGGACATGGAGAAGATAGATGGCATGGATAAGACATTCGAGACAAAGCTTGATAACAAGTTTAATGAATTGCTCGCGCGTCTTCCACCACCACCACCGGCTGCACCTAATGCATCTCTACAACAACAACAACAACAACAACAACAACAACAACAACGTCGCCTTCCAAATCAAGTGGGACGAGCACAATGCGTTCCCGTTGACCTTGGGCAAAATTCTGGTGCCGCTGTTGATGCTTCTGTAGCTCCTGCTACTACTTCAGAGGTGGAGGACCATTACGAGGATGAGGTTGATCAAAATCATAACTACGTGCAACCACCAGCACCACGACCACCAGGTCGTCCTCAGGTATACCATCGCAACGGTAGGGATGCACAACCACCCGAGGTACGTGATCATGACCTTTTTCCTAAACTGAAGTTGAATATTCCACCATTTGAGTGTAGATATGTTCCTGATATATATCTTACGTGGGATTTAGAAACTGAACAACGTTTTACATGTTAACAATATCCCGAGTAGAGACGTGTTCCTACTTCTATTTGTGCTTTCACTAGTTTTGCATGTGTTTGGTGGTCTGAACATTGTAGATTATATCCTATTCGAGCTACTTGGGCTGCTTTGAAAACTGCTATGCGTACTCGTTGGTTCCACCATATTATCAACGTGAATTACTTCAAAAATTGCAGCGTTTAAGAATTACAAACTGGCATGATTAGATGTGGTATTGTTGAGAAGAATGAAGCTATGCTTGCACGTTTTATGGGTGGAGTAAATCGAGAGATTCAGACCATTCTAGAGTATAAGGAGTATACTAATATCACTCGTTTATTCCATCATGCTTGTAAAGTTGAACGTGAAGTGCAGGATCGACATGCATTGGCACGGACAAACTTTTTTGCAGGTCGACCTTCATCATGGACACCATGAGCATCCTCTACTTCCACTACACCACTACTTCCATCAGGTGCCACCTCCAGCCGTGATACAAGAAAGCAGGCATAACCACCTCTATCTGCCAAGAGCACACCTGCTGGGCCTGTGCAGAGCTCTTCTTCTTCCATGGCATCAACAGGGCACACAAGTGATATTATTTGTCGTCGTTGTAAGGGAAGAGGACATTTTGCGAGAGAATGCAAATCTCAGTGTGTGATGATTGTTACTGAGGATGGTGGGTATGAGTCCGCTAGTGACTATGATGAGGAGACTTTGGCTCTTATTACACATGAAGAACACGGTGGAGATGATTCTGATCATGAGACGCAATACATGGCTGCTGAAGATGCTGATAGGTATGAATGTTTAGTTGCTCAACATGTTTTGAGTGTGAAGGTTACACAAGCTCAGCAAAATCAGAGGCATAATTTGTTCCATACAAAGGGAGTTGTGAAGGAACGTTCTGTTCGCGTCATCATAGATGGAGGGAGCTGCAAGAACTTGGCTAGCATGGAGATGGTGGAGAAGCTATCTCTCACCACAAGACCACATCCACATCCTTACTACATCCAATGGTTCAACAACAGCGGCAAGGTTAAGGTAACACGTACTGTTTGTGTGCATTTTAGTATCTCTACATATGTTGATTACGTTGATTGTGATGTGGTACCTATGCAAGCATTTTCCTTATTACTTGGTAGACCATGGCAATTTGATAAAAATTTTGTACACCATGGTAGAAACAATCAGTATACTCTTGTTCATAAGGATAAAAATATTACTTTTCTTCCTATGACTCCTGATTCCATTTTGAAAGATGATATTCATAGAGCTAATAAAGCAAAACAGGAGAAAAATAAGAATGAAAATCAGATTGTGGTAAAAGAATTTGAGCAACAAATGAAGCCTAATAATAAACCATCTAGTGTTGCTTCTGAAATTAAATTGAAAAGTGCATGTTTACTTGCCACCAAATCTAATATTGATGATCTAGATTTTGGCAAATCTATTTGCTATGCTTTTGTGTGCAAAGAGGCATTATTTTCATTTGAGGACGTGCCTTCCTCTTTGCCTCCTGCTGTCACTAAAATTTTGCAGGAGTTCGCTGACGTCTTTCCACAAGACGTGCCACCGGGATTACCACCTATTCGAGGGATTGAGCATCAAATTGACTTAATTCCCGATGCATCATTACCCAACCGTCCACCATACCATACCGATCCAGAGGAGACAAAGGAGATTATGCATCAAGTACAAGAACTGCTCGACAAAGGTTATATACGCGATTCCCTTAGTCCTTGTGCTGTTCCTATCATTTTAGTGCCGAAAAAGGATGGTACATCGCGTATGTGCCTTGATTGTAGAGGCATTAATAATATTACTATTCGTTATCGTCATCCTATTCCTAGGCTAGATGTAACACCCCGGATGTAATTTACCTTATTTGTATTCCAACTCTTGCCATTTTGGCACTAAGTTATGATATTTCCTCGTTGTCGGGTTTTTGTCTTTGTGTTGCTTTTGTCTTTGTCATGCATCTCATATCATGTCATCATGTGCATTGCATTTGCATACGTGTTCGTCTCATGCATCCCAGCATTTTCCCCGTTGTCCGTTTTGCATTCCGGTGCTCCTATCTCCTCCGGTGGTCCTTTCTACCTGTTTTCGTGTGTGGGGGTTAAACATTTCCGGATTGAACCGAGACTTGCCATGCGGCCTTGGTTTACTACCGGTAGACCGCCTATCAAGTTTCGTGCCATTTGGACTTCGTTTGATACTCAAGTGGTTAACCAAGGAACTGAAAAGGCCTCGTGTGTGTTGCAGCCCAACACCTCTCCAAAGTGGCCCAAAACCCACCTAAACCCTCTCCATAGTCTCGGTCGTTCGATCATGATCGCGTGGCCACAAACCGTGCTCAATTTGGAGCCTCCTAGCTCCTCCTATGTATAAATAGGTCCTCCCACTCCAAATCCCGGGTCATTTCAACCCTAAACCTAGTCTCCTTCCACCTCCAGCCGCCGGACGCGTCCGACCAGGCCGGACACGTCCGCCCCGTCTCCCCCGTCCAACCACCGCTCGCCACATGTCCCGCGGGAGCCCCACATCGCCGCCCCGACCGCGCCGGCCCGCCAGGCCCAGCGCCGGCCCCCGCCGCTCGCTCCGCGCCCGCCGCCGCCTGCTTCCCCGGCTCGCTCGCGCGCCGCCCAGCCGACTGCGCCCCGCCGCCGCACTGTTCGCCGCGCCGCCCCGCTCCGCCTCGATGGCGGCGGCCGCCGACTCGCCGTACCGCCGACTGCCACGCGCCGCCCGGAGTTCCCCTCGTCACCCCGCCGCCTCCTCTCGCCGGCGCCGCCCGGATCCGGCCGGCTCCGCCCACTCCGGCCTCCTCCGGTCACTTCTCCTGGCGGAGATCCAGCGAGACCCGCTGCCGCCTCGAAGTCCATGCCCGATCTGGATCCGGTGCTACAGTAAACCGTAGGGTTGACTTTTGCCTCTCTCTAAGTCCCCAGTTTTCCATATTTTTAGCATTGTTCATCGCATCGTAACTCCACATCCGTAGCTCCGATTTGCGCGTGTAGCATATCAAAATGTTCGCCTCAGAGAGTATATCATTTCATCTCATTGCATCATATTAATTTGAGCTCATCTTGTTGCCCGAAATGCTATTGGAAGAGGGCTATGTGATATATTTGTCAGATCTGTTTCATCAAATAGCTATTTGTCATTTATGCCATGATTAATATGTGCATGATATGCTCCTGAGCTCTACATGAGTTTTGTTACATGCCATGCCATCTTTACAGAGGTGCTTACCATGTATTTTTGTGAAATGTGTGGTGACTAGCACAAGCTTGCAAAGTAGTGCATTCGTTAATGCTTATTTCAGGGACTTAGAATTTCTCTAACTCCTTGTCCTGATTTTGTCATTATGCCATATGTTCATGTTGTTTCCTAGTGATCCGTGCCACTTTTGTGGATGATCAGTAAGGATTATTTGTTAACATTGTGGTGCTCAATCCATCCATTTCTTTGTTTGCATTTATGGAGCACCCTAGCTTGAGTCAATCGAGCACTACTTTTGCTATTACGCGAATCCTGGCAGATTGTTGTCTTGTTAGCGATTTTGCTAAGGATGTTGCTAGTGTTCCGTGCATGCTATGTTGTTGTTCTTGCCATGTATAGCTTCTATGATATGTATTCTTGATGGGTGTATGTTTAGTTTGTCATGCCATGCTCTGTAATGAGTGCATCGAGCTCGTAAACATGCCTACTCATTAACATGCTCCGGTTTTTCACTAAGTCTGTAATCTGTTTATGTTTTTGCCATGTTCACATGCTTGCAATTGTATTTTCTAATCCCTTTTGGCTCAAGGTCACTAAGGGACTTTTGTTAAGTGCTTTGAGTAGCTTCATGTCATGCCTTGCTTTGCGATGTTAAGTTCCTGTAGCATATAGTTTTCATTCTCCAAAGTGTGCTACCTGATGTTAAATTCCAGACTTGTGTTAATTTCACTAAGTCTAAGACCTGTTATCGTTTGCATTTTTGCCATGCTTGTTTGAACCTGTTAATGGATGAATTAGCCGTAGCTCAGTGTTCATATTTTGTAAAGAATCATGAGTGGATCCCTTCCATGTATTTTGTTGTCATGTTTGAGTGCTGTAGCATAATTACCTTGATGCATTTAGATGGCTACTTGCTGATTATCGCAGACCGGTGCCATATTTGTTTTGCTTGCCATTTCCAAACCGTGCATCCGATTCCGGTGATCTTTATATCGATTTCAAACGAAATCACCCCACCTTTCCATTTGCACTCTTGGATTTCCATGTTGAGGCCAGGTTCAATCATTCTTTGTCAAATCTTGCATATGCATCACATACCGCATCCCAATAGCATACCATGTTTGCATCATGTTGTTCAAGCTTTGCACGTGGTTGATTGTGCTCCTTTTGCTTGTTTGTCTTGTTTGGGTAGAGCCGGGAGACGAGTTCGCTAACGAGGAGCCCGTTGAGTTTGCTTACGAGGATCAAGTCAACTCTGACAACTTTGCAGGCAAGATGATCATACCCTCGAAATCACTTCTATCTTTGCTTGCTAGATGCTCGCTCTTTTGCTATGAATATGCTACGATACCTACCACTTGATTATCATGCCTCCCAAATTGCCATGTCAAACCTCTAACCCACCATGTCCTAGCAAACCGTTGATTGGCTATGTTACCGCTTTGCTCAGCCCCTCTTATAGCGTTGCTAGTTGCAGGTGAAGTTTGGAGATCGTTCCTTGTAGGAGCTTTGTTTATTGTTGGGATATCACTATATTATCTTGTTATCTTAATGCATCTATATACTTGGTAAAGGGTGGAAGGCTCGGCCTTTTTGCCTAGTATTTTGTTCCACTCTTGCCGCCCTAGTTTCCGTCATATCGGTGTTATGTTCCTGGATTTTGCGTTCCTTACGCGGTTGGGTTATAATGGGAACCCCTTGACAGTTCGCCTTGAATAAAACTCCTCCAGCAATGCCCAACCTTGGTTTTACCATTTGCCACCTAGCCTCTTTTTCCCTTGGGTTTCCGGATCCCGAGGCTCATCTTATTTAAACCCCCCGGGCCAGTGCTCCTCTGAGCGTTGGTCCACCTCGTCAGCCGCCGGTGGTCACCAGGGGCAACTCTGGGCTGGCCTACCAGAAGTTTGGACAATCTGAGTGTGCCCTGAGAACGAGATATGTGAAGCTCCTATCAGGATTTGTCGGCACATTCGGGCGGTGTTACTGGACTTGTTTTACCATTGTCGAGGATGTCTTGTAGAACCGGGATGTCGAGTCTGATCGGAATGTCTCGGAAGAAGGAATATCCTTCGTTGACCATGAGAGCTTGTGATGGGCTAAGTTGGGACTCCCCTGCAGGGATTTGAACTTTCGAAAGTCGTGCCCGTGGTTATGGGCAGATGGGAATTTGTTAATGTCCGGTTGTAGATAACTTGAAACTTAACTTAATTAAAATGAATCAACCGCGTGTGTTACTGTGATGGTCTCTTCTCGGTGTAGTCCGGGAAGTAAACACGGTGTTGGAGTAATGTTTGACGTAGGTTGTTCTAGGATCACTTCTTGATCATAGTTCTTCGTTCGTGCTTTGCCTTCTCTTCTCGCTCTCTTTTGCGAACAGGTTAGCCACCATATATGCTAGTCGCTTGTTGTAGCTCTGCATATTACCTTGCCTTACCTATAAGCTTAAATAGTCTTGATCGCGAGGGTGCGAGATTGCTGAGTCCCCGTGACTCACAGTTTACTTCCAAAACCAGATGCAGGGACCGATGATTCTGTTCCAGATGATGCGCTTGAGCTCAAGTGGGAGTTCGACGAAGACTCTCGCCGTTACTATGTGTCTTTCCCTGATGATCAGTAGTGGTACCCAGTTGGGGCGATCGGGACCTTGTCGCATGTTGGGGTTGATCTTTTATTTTGGTGCCGTAGTCGGACCATGAGTGTATTGGATGATTGTAATGTTATTCATGTATTTGTGTGACGTGGCGAGTGTAAGCCAACTATGTACCTTTTCCCCTATTATCTATTTACATGGGTTGTTGTGAAGATTACCTTACTTGCGACCTTGCTTTCAATGCGGTTATGCCTCTAAGTCGTGCTTCGACGCGTAGGAGATATAACCTCATCGAGGGCGTTACAAGTTATTAATCAGAGCCTTCCCCGACCTTAGGAGCCCCCCTGCTTGACCGATTAGCTGGCGTTGATGAGTCTAGAAAAATGTTTTGAGTCATTTAGGAATTATATATCGGAGAGTTTAGGAATTCTTTTTACTCCCCAGTCCCTTCATCGCTCTGGTAAGGCATCCTGATAGAGTTTTGACTCTTCTCTTCTCAAATTTCACCAAAAATAATTTTAGGATCACGCGGGTATCTTGGAATCATTCCGATCGATTTGTGACGAGAACATTGTTCTTGGTGCCTCCTGTCATTTAGGGGTTGTGGCAGTGTCCCGGGGAGTTGAGCTCCGAGATCTTGTCGTCACAATTTTATCATTGCAGTTCTGGAATACCTGAGTTTAGGTTCGCCAACATTGAAAATCTCTTTTATGCAGTTGTTGGTGAGATAACGTCGATGCCACCCAGTACTGGGGCGGGAGTTCGGGAGTATTGCCATAACTTGTATAACGGATGCTTTTCGAAGGTTGAGGTAGACGATTTCCGAAGTTTTTCTCGGTTATGTGTTGAAGGATGGATATAGCTGGATGTAGGATTTGCTAGATTTGGGTGAGATATTATGCTTCCCCTGTATCCCCAACACCTGATTGCATAACCGGAAAGGTTCGGGAGTCTCATAGGTGGGAATTCTTGTAGCTCTAGTTCTTCTTCCACGGATATTTGGTTTGAGATTGGGTGATCCTTACCGAGTATTCGTTCTTGTTCCATACCTTGTTGTTGTTTTTTTCTTCTACCTCAATTCTAAGTGGCTTCTCAATTTATGGATATGTGACCATTTCAATTGGAATGCATTCATTCATTTTGTTCGGATGTGAAGACTATATGTTGGAATTTCAACCCGTTTGATTCAGCTTCAATATTTGTCTATCAATGTGCTAATGGATGTCAACCTCTTCAGGATGGCTCCTCCAACGCGCACGACTCCGAATCCTGATCCGCCACCACCACCTCCACCTCCGGAGGCATGGCAAGCTATGATGGCCGCTACCAATGCAAACACGCAGCTGATCATGCAACTTCTTCAAGAATGCAACCAAGGGAACCAGGGCCAAGGCAATAATCAGAATCACTTTGCTACACTCAACCAGTTCCTTGCTAACCAGCCAAAGACCTTCAGCAATTGTTTTGAGGCAACAGACGCTGATGATTGGCTCGTGGACATATGCAACCATTTCGAGTGCAGTAACGTCAGACCTGAGGACTTTGTCAAGTTTGCTTCCTTCCAACTCAAAGACCAAGCTGCAGAATGGTTTCAGCAGTACAAAGATTCCAGAGGAGGCCGTGTGATTACCTGGGATGAATTCCGTCAAGACTTCAAAGCTCATCATATTCCTCAGAGCGTGGTTGAAAGCAAGCATGAGGAATTCCGCAACCTGAAGCAAGGCTCTATGTCTGTCTACGAGTACAACAAGATGTTTCAGAAGCTCGCCCGTTTTGCTAAGCAAGACGTCCCTGATGAGAAGAGCATGATATACCAGTTCAGGGGTGGTCTCAGAGAAGAAATCCAGCTAGCTCTTGTCCTCTTTGAGCCCAAGAGGTACGATGAGTTTCACAACATGGCAATGAAGCAAGAGACTGCTCAACTGAAGTGCGATGCTTCCAAGAAGCGAGTCAGAGATGCTACTCCTTCTTCCTCAACTCAAGTGGCTAAGCAGCAGAAGTATTGGCTTCCTCCTCCTCCGTTTCGTTAGCCTTATCAGCAGAAGAGCAAAGGTGGCAGTGGATCTTCCCACCCACCCAACCCTGGCTTTCAGAACAAGACTTCATCTCAAGCTCCAAGATCGAGTGCTCCGTATCACCGTCCGCTTTCAGAGGTCACGTGCAACAAGTGCCAACAGAAGGGTCACTATGCCAGCAAATGCTTCAATTAGAGGCATCTCCCTCCTCCTCCTGTGAGATCGGCAAGTACAGGGGTGGTCAAGCATAACCCCAAGCACGCCAAGGTCAACTTAATGAATGCAACTTAGGCAGAGGACTCGTCAGATGTCATCATGGGTAACCTTCCTGTTAACGATGTTCCTGCAAAAGTACTTTTTGACACTTGTGCATCGCATTGTTTCATCTCGAGACCTTATGCATCTAAGCATGAGTTGTCTTCTAAAGTTTTGCATAAACCGTTAGCAGTTGTCTCATCGGGTAAATGTTTGCTCGCAAACTACGAGATTCCGGATATTTCTATCATGATGGGTGATTTCAAGTTTCTGGCTTCTCCAATGGTCCTTGGTAACCCGGATATTGATCTTATTCTTGGAATGGACTAGCTTTCTAAGCACAAGGCTCAGCTTGATTGTGCTGCCAGGCAGATTCAATTGACTCATTCGTCTGAGGATGTAATTGTCTTTGCCGCTCGGGATAATACAATCCGTCTGTTTTCTCTCAATGAGAAGGGTGAACTGGATGCCATCTCTCAAATTCCAGTCGTTTGCGAATATCAAGACTTCTTTCCAGAAGAGCTTCCAGGAATGCCTCCGCACCGGCCAGTTGAATTCGTCATTGATCTTGAGCCTGGCACGGAACCTGTTTGCAAACATCCTTACAAGCTTGGACCTGAAGAGTTGAAGGAGCTGAAGAAGAAAATCGATATTCAAGAGTGAATGGGTCTCATCCGACCTAGTTCTTCTCCGTGGGGTTGTGGAGTTCTTTTTGTGAAGAAGAAGGATGGAACAGACCGACTTTGTGTTGACTACCGTCCATTGAACAAGAAGACTATAAAGAACAAGTACCCACTTCCCAACATCAATGAGCTGTTCGAACAACTCAAAGCTGCTCAAGTATTCTCCAAGCTTGATCTCCGTATGGGCTATCACCAAATTCGAATCCGTGAGCAACATATTCCCAAGACGGCTTTCAGAACAAGCTATGGTTCATATGAATACACTGTCATGTCTTTTGGCCTCGTCAACGCTCCTCCGACTTTCTCTCACATGATGAACTTCATCTTCAACGCCTACACAAATGACTTCGTCTTGGTCTACCTCGATGACATTCTGGTCTTTTCGAAGAACAAGGAAGATCATGCCAAGCACTTGCGTTTGGTGTTCGATAAGCTCAGGGAACATCAGTTCTACGCCAAGTTTTCAAAGTGCGAGTTTTGGCTCGATGAGGTTCTCTATCTTGGGCATATCATCTCTGCCAAGGGCATAGCGGTGAATCCTGAGAAGGTGTCTGCAATTGTGAATTGGGAACCACCTCAGAACCTGAAGCAACTCCGCAGCTTCCTTGGGCTCGCAAGCTACTGTCGAAGGTTCGTTGAGAACTTTTCAAAGATCGCGAAGCCTCTTTCAAACCTTCTCCAGAAACACGTCAAGTACGTTTGGTCTCCGGAATGTGACATCGCTTTCAACACCCTGAAAGAGAAATTGATCACTGCTCCAGTTCTGACTCCGCCTGATGAATCCAAACCGTTGGAGGTCTTCTGCGATGCCTCTCTTCAAGGTCTTGGTGCAGTGTTGATGCAAGAGAATAAAGTTGTGGCTTATACCTCTTGCTAGTTGAAGCCCAACGAGAAGAACTACCCCACTCATGACCTCGAGTTGGCGGCAGTTGTGCATGCTCTTTTGACTTGGAGACATCTCTTATTGGGAAGAAAAGTGGACATCTTCACTGACCACAAGAGTCTCAAGTACATCTTCACTCAGCCTAATCTCAACCTTAGGCAGACTCGTTGGGTCGAAATGATTCAAGAATATAATCTGAGTATTGAATATACTCTAGGCAAGGCCAATGTGATTGCTGACGTTTTGAGCAGGAAGGCTTACTGCAACAGTCTGATTATCAAGCCTTACCAACCCGAGCTTTGTGAAGCTTTCCGCAAACTCAATCTGCAAGTTGTTCCTCCAGGTTTCCTCGCCAACCTTCAAGTCTCTCCTACTTTGGAAGATCAGATTCGTGAGGCTCAACTTCTTGATGCTATGGTGAAGAAGGTGAAAATTGGGATTGCCAAGAGTCAATCCAAGTACAAGTGTTGTTGCCTTGATGACAAGGATACTCTCTTCTTCGAGGATTGCATTGTTGTGCCTAAAGGTGACCTTCGTAAAGTCATTATGAATGAGGCTCACAATTCACTCCTCTCCATCCACCCTGGGAGTACGAAGATGTACCAGGACCTCAAGCAGGCTTATTGGTGGACTCGAATGAAGCGCGAGATTGCTCAATTCGTGAATGAATGTGATGTCTGCAGAAGAGTGAAGGCAGAACACCAATGACTAGCTAGTCTCCTCCAACCTCTTGCCATTCCAGAATGGAAGTTTGACCACATTGAGATGGACTTCGTGACTGGGTTTCCAAAGTCCAAGCGTGGCAATGATGCTATATTCATTGTCATCGACAAACTCACTAAAGTGGCTCACTTTCTGCCTATCAAAGAGTCTATTACTTCAGCTCAATTGGCGGAGCTTTATACCTCTCGGATCGTCTCTCTGCACAGCATTCCACAGTTGATCTCTTCAGACCGTGGCAGCATCTTTACATCCAAGTTTTGGGATTCTTTTCAGAAGGCCATGGGCACCAACATCCGCTTCAACACAGCTTTCCATCCTCAAACTAGCGGTCAAGTCGAGCGTGTCAATCAGATTCTCGAAGATATGCTCAGGGCTTGCGTTATCTCCTTCGGTATGAAGTGGGAAGATTGTATTCCATATGCCGAATTCTCCTACAACAACAGTTTTCAAGCAAGTTCGGGCAAGGCCCCATTCGAAATTCTCTATGGCAGGAAGTGCCGTACTCCTCTTAACTGGTCAGAGACTAGTGAACGTCAACTTCTTGGAAATGACTTGAACACAGAGGCAGAGGAAATGTGCAAAGTCATTCATGATAACCTCAAAGCAGCGCAATCACGCCAGAAGAGCTACTATGATAGTAAGCATCATGATTTGGCTTTCGAGATCGGAGACCATGTGTACCTCCACGTCTCTCCAATGAAAGGGACTCGTCGCTTCGGTATCAAAGGGAAGCTTGCCCCTAGATACGTGGGTCCTTTCAAGATCGTCAGCAAGAGAGGCGATCTCGCCTATCAACTCGAGCTTCCTTCAAACTTTGCAAATGTGCACGACGTTTTCCATGTCTCTCAGATCCGCAAGTGCTTCAAGACCCCTGACCGCACCGTCAACTTCGAAGACATTGATCTCCAAGAAGACCTTTCTTATCGTGAGCACCCAGTTGCTATTCTTGGAGAAACCGAATGCAAGACTCGCAATAAGTCAATCAAATTCCTCAATGTCAAGTGGTCACACCATTCCGACCGTGAAGCCACCTGGGAACGCGAGGATCACCTCCGTTCTGAGTACCCGGTGTTTTTCCAGTCCTAGATCTCGGGACGAGATCCTTTCGTAGAGGTGGAGTGTTGTAACACCCGGGATGTAATTTACCTTATTTGTATTCCAACTCTTGCCATTTTGGCACTAAGTTATGATATTTCCTCATTGTCGGGTTTTTGTCTTTGTGTTTGTTTTGTCTTTGTCATGCATCTCATATCATGTCATCATGTGCATTGCATTTGCATACATGTTCGTCTCATGCATCCGAGCATTTTCCCCGTTGTCCGTTTTGCATTCCGGCGCTCCTATCTCCTCCGGTGGTCCTTTCTACCTCTTTTCATGTGTGGGGGTTAAACATTTCCGGATTGGACCGAGACTTGCCATGCGGCCTTGGTTTACTACTGGTCGTCCGCCTGTCAAGTTTCGTGCCATTTGGACTTCGTTTGATACTCCAGTGGTTAACCGAGGAACCGAAAAGGCCTGTGTGTGTTGCAGCCCAACACCTCTCCAAAAGTGGCCCAAAACCCACCTAAACCCTCTCCATAGTCTGGTCGTTCGATCACGATCGCGTGGCCGCAAACCGTGCTCAGTTTGGAGCCTCCTAGCTCCTCCTATGTATAAATAGGTCCTCCCACTCCAAATCCCGGGTCATTTCAACCCTAAACCTAGTCTCCTTCCACCTCCAGCCGCCGGACGCGTCCGACCAGGCCGGACACGTCCGCCCCACTCCCCCCGTCCAACCACCGGTCGCCACGTGTCCCGCGGGAGCCCCACATCGCCGCCCGACCGCGCCGGCCCGCCAGGCCCAGCGCCGGCCCCCGCAGCCCGCTCCGCGCCCGCCGTCGCCCGCTTCCCCAGCTCGCCCGCGCGCCGCCCAGCCGACTCCGCCCCGCCGCCGCACTGTTCGCCGCGCCGCCCCGCTCCGCCTCGACGCCGGCGGCCGCCGACTCGCCGTACCGCCGACTGCTGCGCGCTGCCCGGAGTTCCCCTCGTCGCCCCGCCACCTCCTCTCGCCGGCGCCGCCCGGATCCGGCCGGCTCCGCCCACCCCGGCCTCCTCCGGTCACTTCTCCGGCGAAGATTCAGCGAGACCCGCTGTCGCCTCGAAGTCCGTGCCCGATCTGGATCCGGTGCTACAGTAAACCCTAGGGTTGACTTTTGTCTCTCTCTAAGTCCCCAGTTTTTCCATATTTTTAGCATTGTTCATCGCATCGTAACTCCGCATCCGTAGGTCCGATTTGCGCGTGTAGCATATCAAAATGTTCGTCTCAGAGAGTATATCATTTCATCTCATTGCATTATTTTCATTTGAGCTCATCTGGTTGCCCGAAATGCTGTTGGAAGAGGGCTATGTGATATATTTGTCAGATCTGTTTCATGAAATAGCTATTTGTCATTTTTGCCATGATTAATATGTGCATGATATGCTCCTGAGCTCTACATGAGTTTTGTTATATGCCATGCCATCTTTACATAGGTGCTTACCATGTATTTTTGTGAAATGTGTGGTGACTAGCACAAGCTTGCAAAGTAGTGCATTCGTTAATGCTGATTTCAGGGACTTAGAATTTCTCTAAGTCCTTGTCCTGATTTTGTCATTATGCCATATGTTCATGTTATTTCCTAGTGATCCGTGCCTCTTTTGAGGATGATCAGTAAGTATGATTTGTTAACATTGTGGTGCTCTATCCATCCATGTCTTTGTTTGCATTTATGGAGCACCCTAGCTGGAGTCAATCGAGCTCTAATTTTGCTATTTCGCGAATCCTGGCAGATTGTTGTCTTGTTAGCGATTTTGCCGAGGATGTTGCTAGTGATCCATGCATGCTATGTTGTTGTTATTTCCATGTCTAGCTTCTATGATATGTATTATTGATAGGTGTATGTTTATTTTGTCATGCCATGCTCTGTAGTGAGTGCATTGAGCTCGTAAACATGCCTACTCGTTAACAGATTTGCATGCTCCAGTTTTTCACTAGGTCTGTAATCTGTTTATGTTTTTGCCATGTTCACATGCTTGCAATTGTATTTTCTGATCCCTTTTGACTCAAGGTCACTAAGGGACTTATGTTACGTGCTTTGAGTAGCTTCATTCCATGCCTTGCTTTGCCATGTTAAGTTCCTGTAGCATATAGTTTTCATTCTCCAAAGTGTGCTACCTGATGTTAAATTCCAGACTTGTGTTAATTTCACTAAGTCTAAGACCTGTTATCGTTTGCATTTTTACCATGCTTGTTTGAACCTGTTAATGGATGAATTAGCCATATCTCAGTGTTCATCTTTTGTCAAGAATCATGAATGGATCCCTGCCATGTATTTTGTTGTCATGTTTGAGTGCTGTAGCATAATTACTTTGATGCATTTAGATGGCTACTTGCTGATTATCGCAGACCGGTGCCATATTTGTTTTGCTTGCCATTTCCAAACCGTGCATCCGATTCCGGTGATCTTTATATCGATTTCAACCGAAATCACCCCACCTTTCCAATGGCACTCTTGATTTCCAGGTTGAGGCCAGGTTCAATCATTCCTTGTCAAATCTTGCATATGCATCACATACCGCATCCCAATAGCATACCATGTTTGCATCATGTTGTTCGAGCTTTGCACGTGGTTGATTGTGCTCCTTTTGCTTGTTTGTCTTATTTGGGTAGAGCCGGGAGACGAGTTCGCTAACGAGGAGCCCGTTGAGTTTGCTTATGAGGATCAAGTCAACTCTGACAACTTTGCAGGCAAGATGATCATACCCTCGAAATCACTTCTATCTTTGCTTGCTAGATGCTCGCTCTTTTGCTATGCCTATGCTACGATACCTACCACTTGCTTATCATGCCTCCTAAATTGCCATGTCAAACCTCTAACCCACCATGTCCTAGCTAACCGTTGATTGGCTATGTTACCGCTTTGCTCAACCCCTCTTATAGCGTTGCTAGTTGCACGTGAAGTTTGGAGATCGTTCCTTGTAGGAGCTTTGTTTATTGTTGGGATATCACTATATTATCTTGTTATCTTAATGCATCTATATACTTGGTAAAGGGTGGAAGGCTCGGCCTTTTTTCCTAGTGTTTTGTTCCACTCTTGCCGCCCTAGTTTCCTTCATATCGGTGTTATGTTCCCGGATTTTGCGTTCCTTACGCGGTTGGGTGATAATGGGAACCCCTTGACAGTTCGCCTTGAATAAAATCCTCCAGCAATGTCCAACCTTGGTTTTACCATTTGCCACCTAGCCTCTTTTTCCCTTGGGTTTCCGGAGCCCGAGGGTCATCTGATTTAAACCCCCCCAGGCCAGTGCTTCTCTGAGTGTTGGTCCACCTCGTCAGCCGCCGGTGGTCACCAGGGGAAACTCTGGGCTGGCCTATCGGAAGTTTGGACAATCTGAGTGTGCCCTGAGAACGAGATATGTGCAGCTCCTATCGGGATTTGTCGGCACATTCGGGCGGTGTTGCTGGACTTTTTTTACCATTGTCGAGGATGTCTTGTAGAACCGGGATGTCGAGTCTGATCGGAATGTCTCGGAAGAAGGAATATCCTTCGTTGACCATGAGAGCTTGTGATGGGCTAAGTTGGGACTCCCCTGCAGGGATTTGAACTTTCGAAAGTCATGCCCGTGGTTATGGGCAGATGGGAATTTGTTAATGTCCGGTTGTAGATAACTTGAAACTTAATTTAATTAAAATGAATCAACCGCGTGTGTTACCGTGATGGTCTCTTCTCGGTGTAGTCCGGGAAGTAATCACGGTGTTGGAGTAATGTTTGACGTAGGTTGTTCTAGGATCACTTCTTGATCATAGTTCTTCGTTCGTGCTTTGCCTTCTCTTCTCGCTCTCTTTTGCGAACAGGTTAGCCACCATATATGCTAGTCGCTTGCTGCAGCTCCACATATTACCTTGCCTTACCTATAAGCTTAAATAGTCTTGATCGCGAGGGTGCGAGATTGCTGAGTCCCCGTGACTCACAGTTTACTTCCAAAACCAGATGCAGGGACCGATGATTCCGTTCCAGATGATGCGCTTGAGCTCAAGTGGGAGTTTGACGAAGACTCTTGCCGTTACTATGTGTCTTTCCCTGATGATCAGTAGTGGTGCCCAGTTGGGGCGATCGGGACTGTGTTGCATGTTGGGGTTGATCTTTTATTTTGTTGCCGTAGTCGGACCATGAGTGTATTGGATGATTGTAATGTTATTCATGTATTTGTGTGATGTGGCGAGTGTAAGCCAACTATGTACCTTTTCCCCTATTATCTATTTACATGGGTTGTTGTAAAGATTACCTTACTTGCGACATTGCTTTCAATGCGGTTATGCCTCTAAGTCGTGCTTCGACACGTAGGAGATATAGCCGCATCGAGGGCGTTACACTAGATGATATGCTTAATGAATTGAGTGGCTCTACAATATTCTCCAAAGTTGATTTGTGTAGTGGATACCATCAAATTCATATGAAATTGGGAGATGAATGGAAAACAGCATTTAAAACTAAGTTTGGATTATATGAGTGGTTAGTCATGCCTTTTGGGTTAACTAATGCACCTAGTACTTTCATGATATTAATGAACGAAGTTTTACGTGCTTTCATTGGACGATTTGTGGTAGTTTACTTTGATGATATACTTATTTATAGCATATCTTTGGAAGAACATCTGAAACATTTACGTGTTGTTATTATTGCTCTACGTGATGCATGTTTGTTTGGTAACCTTGGGAAGTGCACCTTCTGCACCGACCGAGTATCTTTTCTTGGCTATGTTGTTACTCCACAGGGAATTGAAGTTGATAAAGCCAAGATTGAATCTATTGCGAGTTGGCCGCAACCCAGAACGGTCACACAAGTGAGGAGTTTTCTTGGCCTCGCTGGATTCTATAGGCATTTTGTGAGAGATTTCAGCACCATTGCTGCACCTCTCAATGAGCTTATAAAGAAGGATGTGCCTTTTGTTTGGGGTACCGCACAGGAAGAAGCCTTCACGGTATTGAAAGATAAGTTGACACATTCTCCTTTATTCCAACTTCCTGATTTTAATAAGACTTTTGAGCTTGAATGTGATGCTAGTGGAATTGGATTAGGAGGTGTGTTATTACAAGATGGTAAACTTGTTGCATACTTTTCTGAAAAATTGAGTGGGCCTTGTCTGAATTATTCTACTTATGATAAAGAATTATATGCTCTTGTTCAGACTTTAGAAACATGGCAACATTATTTATGGCCCAAAGAATTTGTTATACATTCTGATCATGAATCTTTGGAACATATTAAAAGTCAACCTAAACTGAATCGTAGACATGCTAAATGGGTTGAATTCATTGAGACTTTCCCTTATGTCATTAAACACAAGAAGGGTAAAGAAAATGTTATTGGTGATGCATTGTCTCGTCGCTATACTATGCTTTCACAACTTGGCTTCAAAATATTTGGTTTGGAGGCCATCAAACATCAATATGTGCATGATGCTGATTTTAAAGATGTAATGCAGAATTGTAAGGAAGGGAGAACTTGGAACAAGTTTGTTCTTAATGGTGGATTTGTGTTTCGTGCTAACAAGCTATGCATTCCAGCTAGCTCCGTTCGTCTTTTGTTGTTTAGGAGGCGCTTGGAGGAGGATTAATGGGACACTTTGGCGTCAGGAAGACAGAGGATATACTTGCTACACATTTCGTTTGGCCAAAGATGAGACGGGATGTTGAGCGTTTTGTTGCTCGCTGCACTACATGTCAAAAAGCTAAGTCACGACTCAATCCTTATGGTTTATATATGCCTTTTCCTGTAGCTAGTGTTCCTTGGGAGGATATATCTATGGACTTTGTTTTAGGTTTACCTCGAACAAAGAAGGGGAGGGATAGCATGTTTGTTGTCGTGGATAGATTTTCAAAAATGGCACACTTTATACCATGTCATTAAAGCGATGATGTTGTTAATGTTGCTGATTTGTTCTGTCAAATTATTCGCTCGCATGGTGTGTCAAATACAATTGTTTCAGATCATGATACTAAATTTCTTAGCCACTTTTGGAGATGTTTATGGGCTAAGTTGGGGACTAAACTGCTTTTTAGTACTACTTGTCACCCCCAAACCGATGGACAAACTGAAGTAGTCAATAGAACATTGTCTAGTATGCTTAGGGCTGTTTTGAAGAATAATAAGAAAATGTGGGAAGAATGCTTCCCTCATATTGAATTTGCTTATAATCGTTCATTGCATTCTACTAATAAGATGTGCCCTTTTGTAATTGTGTATGGTTTCCTACCTCGTGCACCTATTGATTTGTTGCCTCTTCCATCTTTGGAGAAGGTTAATTTTGATGCTAAAGAACGTGATGAATGGATTTTAAAAATGCATGAGTTAACTAAGGAAAACATTGAGCGTACGAATGCTAAATATAAACTTGTTGGACATAAGGGTAGAAAACATGTTGTGTTTGCACCTGGATATCTTCTTTGGTTACATTTGCGTAAGGATAGATTTCGTAAATTGCTGACGGTCCTTTCAAGGTGTTAGAGAAAATAAATGATAATGCATATAAACTTGAGCTACCTGCAAATTTTGGGGTTATGAGTGGGGTAGTTCTTCTCGTTGGGCTTCAACTGGCGAGAGGTATAAGCCACAACATTCTTCTCTTGGATCAACACTGCACCAAGGCCTTGAAGAGAGGCATCGCAGAAGACCTCAAACGGTTTGGATTCATCAGGAGGAGTCAGAACTGGAGCAGTGACTAATTTCTCTTTCAGGGTGTTGAAAGTGATGTCACACTCAGGAGACCAAATGTACTTGACGTGTTTCTGGAGAAGGTTGGAAAGAGGCTTCGCAATCTTTGAAAAGTTCTCAACGAACCTTCGATAGTAGCTTGCGAGACCAAGGAAGCTGCGGAGTTGCTTCACGTTCTGAGGTGGTTCCCAATTCACGATTGCAGACACCTTCTCAGGATTCATCGCTATGCCCTTGGCAAAGACAATATGCCCAAGATAGAGAACCTCATCGAGCCAAAACTCCCACTTTGAAAACTTGGCGTAGAACTGATGTTCTCTGAGTTTATCGAGCACCAAACGCAAGTGCTTGGCATGATCTTCCTTGTTCTTCGAAAAGACCAGAATGACTTCGAGGTAGACCAAGATAAAGTCATTTGTGTAGGCGTTGAAGATGAAGTTCATCATGCGAGAGAAAGTTGGAGGAGCGTTGACAAGGCCAAAAGACATGACAGTGTATTCATATGAACCATAGCTTGTTCTGAAAGCCGTCTTGGGAATATGTTGCTCACGGATTCGAATCTGGTGATAGCCCATACGGAGATCAAGCTTGGAGAATACTTGAGCAGCTTTGAGTTGTTCGAACAGCTCATTGATGTTGGGAAGTGGGTACTTGTTCTTGATAGTATTCTTGTTCAATGGACGGTAGTCAACACAAAGTCAGTCCGTTCCATCCTTCTTCTTCACAAAAAGAACTCCACAACCCCACGGAGAAGAACTAGGTCGGATGAGACCCATATGCTCTTGAATATCGAGTTGCTTCTTCAGCTCCTTCAATTCTTCAGGTCCAAGCTTGTAAGGACGTTTGCAAACCAGTTCCATGCTAGGCTCAAGATCGATGACGAATTCAACTGTCCAGTGCGGAGGCATTCCTAGAAGCTCTTCTAGAAAAACATCTTGATATTCACAAATGATTGGAATTTGAGAGATGGCATCCAGTTCACCCTTCTCATTGAGAGAAAACAGACGGAATGTATTATCCCGAGTGGCAAAGACAATTACATCCTCAGACGAATGTGTCAATTGAATCTGCCTGGCAGCACAATCAAGCTGAGCCTTGTGCTTAGAAAGCCAGTCCATTTCAGGAATAAGATCAATATCCGAGTTACCAAGGACCATTGGAGAAGCCAGAAAATTGAAATCACCCATCATGATAGAAATATCTGGAATCTCCTAGTTTGCGAGAAAACATTTACCCGGTGAGACAACTGCTAACGGTTTATGCAAAACTTGAGAAGACAACTCAAGCTTAGATGCAAAAGGTCTCGAGATGAAAAAATGCGATGCACCAGTGTCAAAAAGTACTTTTGCAGGAACATCGTTAACAGGAAGGTTACCCATGATGACATCTGATGAGTCCTCTACCTGAGCTGCATTCATCAAGTTGACCTTGGCGTGCTTGGGGTTATGCTTGACCACAGCTGTACCTGCCAATCTCACAGGAGGAGGAGGAGGGAGAAGCCTCTGATTGAAGCATTTGTTGGCATAGTGACCCTTCTGTTGGCACTTTTTGCACGTGACCTATGAAAGCGGACGGTGATACGGAGCACTCGATCTTGGAGCTTGAGACGAAGTCTTGTTCTGAAAGCCAGGGTTGGGTGGGTGGGAAGATCCACTGCCTCCTTTGCTCTTCTGCTAATAAGGCTGACGGAACGGAGGAGGAGGAAGCCAATACTTCTGCTGCTTAGCCACTTGAGTTGAGGAAGAAGGAGTAGCATCTCTGACTCGCTTCTTGGAAGCATTGCACTTCAGTTGAGCAGTCTCTTGCTTCATTGCCATGTTGTAAAACTCATCGTACCTCTTGGGCTCAAAGAGGACAGGAGCTAGCTGGATTTCTTCTACCAGACCACCCCTGAACTGGTATATCATGCTCTTCTTCTCAGGGACGCCCTGCTTAGCAAAACGGGCGAGGTTTTGAAACATCTTGTTGTACTCGTAGACATACATAGAGCCTTGCTTTAGGTTGCGGAATTCCTCATGCTTGCTTTCAACCACGCTCTGAGGAATATGATGAGCTTTGAAGTCTTGATGGAATTCATCCTAGGTAATCACACGGCCTCTTCTGGAATCTTTGTACTGCTGAAACCATTCTGTAGCTTGGTCTTTGAGTTGGAAGGAAGCGAGCTTCACAAAGTCCTCAGGCCTGACATTACTGCACTCGAAATGCTTGCATATGTCCACGAGCCAATCATCAGCGTCTGTTGCCTCAACACAATTGCTGAAGGTCTTTGGCTGGTTAGCAAGGAACTGGTTGAGTGTAGCAAAGTGATTCTGATTGTTTCCTTGGCCCTGGTTTGCTTGGTTGCGCTCTTGAAGAAGTTGCATGATCAGCTGCGTGTTTGCATTGGTAGCGGCCATCACAGCTTGCCATGCCTCCAGAGGTGGAGGTGGTGGTGGCGGATCAGGATTCGGAGTCGTGCGCGTTGGAGGAGCCATCCTGAAGAGGTTGACATCCATTAGCACATTGATAGACAAATATTGAAGCTGAAACAGGCGGGTAGAAATTGCAACATATAGTCTTCACATCCGAACAAAAAGAACGAATGCATTCCAATTTAAATGGTCACATATCCATAAATTGAGAAGCCACTTAGAATTGATGTAGAAGAAAAAAACAACAACAAGGTACGGAACAAGAACGAATACTCGGTAAGGATCACCCAATCTCAAACCAAATATCCATGGAAGAAGAACTAGAGCTACAAGAATTCCCACCTATGAAACTCCTGAACCTTTCCGGTTATGCAGTCAGGTGTTGGGGATACAGGGGAAGCATAATATCTCACCCAAATCTAGCAAATCCTACATCCAGTTGTATCCATCCTTCAACACATAACCGAGAAAAACTTCAGAAATCGTCTATCTCAACCTTCGAAAAGCATCCGTTATACAAGTTATGGCAATACTCCCGAACTCCCGCCCCAGTACTGGGTGGCGTCGAGGTTATCTCACCAACAACTGCATAAAAGAGATTTTCGATGTCGGCGAACCTAAACTCAGGTATTCCAGAACTGCAACGATAAAATTGTGATGACAACACCTCGGAGCTCAACTCCCCGGGACACTGCCACAACCCCTAAATGTCAGGAGGCACCAAGAACAATGTTCTCGTCACAAATCGATCGGAACGATTCCAATATACCCGCATGATCCTAAAAATTTTTAGTGAAATTTGAGAAGAGAAGAGTCAAAACTCTACGTCAGGATGCCTTACCAGAGCGATGAAGGGACTAGGGAGTAAAAAGAATTCCTAAACTCTCCGATATATATAATCCTAAATGACTCAAAACATTTTTCTAGACTCAACAACGGCAGCTAATCGATCAAGCAGGGGGGCTCCTAAGGTCGGGGAACGCTCTGATTACCAACTTGTAACGCCCTCGATGCGGCTATGTCTCCTACGTGTCGAAGCACGACTTAGAGGCATAACCACATTGAAAGCAATGTCGCAAGTAAGGTAATCTTCACAACAACCCATGTAAATAGATAATAGGGAAAAGGTACATAGTTGGCTTACACTCGCCACGTCACACAAATACATGAATAACATTACAAACATCCAATACACTCATGGTCGGACTACGGTACCAAAATAAAAGATCAACCCCAACATGCGACACGGTCCCGATCGCCCCAACTGGGCACCACTACTAATCATCAGGGAAAGACACATAGTAACGATGAGAGTCTTCGTCGAACTCCCACTTGAGCTCAAGCGCATCATCTGGAACGGAATCATCGGTCCCTGCATCTGGTTTGGAAGAAAACTGTGAGTCACGGGGACTCAGCAATCTCGCACCCTCGCGATCAAGACTATTTAAGCTTATAGGTAAGGCAAGGTAATATGTGGAGCTGCAGCAAGCGACTAGCATATATGGTGGCTAACCTGTTCGCAAAAGAGAGCGAGAAGAGAAGGCAAATCACGAACGAATAACTATGATCAAGAAGTGATCCTATAACAACCTACGTCAAACATTACTCCAACATCGTGTTCACTTCCCGGACTCCGCCGAGAAGATACCATCACGGTTACACACGCGGTTGATTCATTTTAATTAAGTTAAGTTTCAAGTTATCTACAACCGGACATTAACAAATTCCCATCTGCCCATAACCGCGGGCACGGCTTTCGAAAGTTCAAATCCCTGCAGGGGAGTCCCAACTTAGCCCATCACAAGCTCTCACGGTCAACGAAGGATATTCCTTCTTCTGAGACATTCCGATCAGACTCGGTATCCCGGTTCTACAAGACATCTTCGACAATGGTAAAACAAGTCCAGCAACACCGCCCGAATGTGCTGACAAATCCCGATAGGAGCTGCACATATCTCGTTCTCAGGGCACACTCAGATTGTCCAAACTTCCGGTAGGCCAGCCCAGAGTTGCCCCTGGTGGCCACCGGCGGCTGACGAGGTGGACCAACACTCAGAGGAGCACTGGCCCGGGGGGGGGGGGGTTAAATAAAGACGACCCTCGGGCTCCGGAAACCCAAGGGAAAAAAGGCTAGGTGGAAAATGGTAAAACCAAAGTTGGGCATTGCTGGAGGAGTTTTATTCAAGGCGAACTGTCAAGGGGTTCCCATTATAACGCAACCGCGTAAGGAACGCAAAATCCGGGAACATAACACCGATATGACGGAAACTAGGCCGGCAAGAGTGGAACAAAACACTAGGCAAAAGGCCGAGCCTTCCACCCTTTACCAAGTATATAGATGCATTAAGATAACAAGATAATATAGTGATATCCCAAACAATAAACAATGTTCCAACAAGGAACGATCTCAAATCTTCACCTGCAACTAGCAACGCTATAAGAGGGGCTGAGCAAAGTGGTAACATAGCCAATCAACGGTTTGCTAGGACATGGTGGGTTAGAGGTTTGACATGGCAATTTGGGAGGCATGATAAATCATGTGGTAGGCATCGTAGCTTAGGCATATCAAAAGAGCAAGCATCTAGCAAGCAAAGATAGAAGTGATTTCGATGGTATAATCATCTTGCCTGCAAAGTTGTCAGAGTTCACTTGATCCTCGTAAGCAAGCTCAACGGGCTCCTCGTTAGCGAACTCGTCTCCCGTCTCTACCCAAATAAGACAAACAAGCAAAAAGGAACACAATCACCACGTGCAAAGCTCCAACAACATGATGCAAACATGACATGCTATGCGGGATGCGATATGTGATGCATATGCAAGATTTGGCAAGGAATGATTGAACCTGGCCTCAACTTGGAAATCCAAGAGTTCCACTGGAAAGGTGAGGTGATTTCGGTTGAAATCGATATAAAGAACACCGGAATCGGATGCACGGTTTGAAAATGGGAAGCAAAACAAATATGGTACCGGTCTGCGATAAACAGCAAGTAGCCATCTAAATGCATCAAGATAATTATGCTACATCACTCAAACATGACAACAAAATACATGGCAGGGATCCACTCATGATGCTTGACAAAAGATGAACACTGAGCTATGGACAATTCATCCATTAACAGCTTCGAACAAGCATGGCAAAAATGCAAACGATAACAGGTCTCAGACTTTGTGAAATTAACACAAGTCTGGAATTTAACATCAGGTAGCACACTTTGGAGCATGAAAACTATATGCTACAAGAACTTAACATGGCAAAGCAAGGCATGGCATGGGGCTACTCAAAGCACTTAACAAAAGTCCCTTAGTGACATTGAGCCAAAAGGGATCAGAAAATACAATTGCAAGCATGTGAACATGGCAAAAACATAATCAGATTACATACTTGGTGAAAAACTGGAGCATGCAAATCTGTTAATGAGTAGGCATGTTCACGAGCTCGATACACTCACTACAGAGCATGGCATGACCAACTAAGCATACACCCATCAAGAATGCATATCGTAGAAGCTAGACATGGCAAGAACAACAACATAGCATGCACGGATCAATGGCAACATCCTCGGCAACATCGCTAACAAGTCAACAATCTGCCAGGATTCACGAAATAGCAAAAGTAGAGCTCGATTGACTCAAGCTAGGATGCTGCATAATTGCAAACAAAGACATGGATGGATAGAGCACCACAATGTTAACAAATCATCCTTACTTATCATCCTCAAAAGAGGCACGGATCACTAGGAAACAACGTGAACATATGGCATAATGACACAAATCAGGACCTGAAATCAGCATTATCGAATGCACTACTTTGCGAGCTCGAGCTAGTCACCACACATATCACAAAAATACATGGTAAGCACCTCTGAAAAGATGGCATGGCATATAACAAAACTTATGTAGAGCTCAGGAGCATATCATGCACACATTAATCATGGCAAAAATGACAAATAGCTATTTGATGAAACAGATCTGACAATTTCACCACATAGCCCTCTTCCAACAGCATTTCGGTCATCAAGATGAGCTCAAATTAATATGATTCAATGAGATGAAATGATGTACTCTCTGAGACGAACATTTTGATATGCTACATGCGCAAATCGGAGCTACGGATGCGGAGTTATGATGCGATGAACCATGCTAAAAATATGGAAAAACTGGGGACTTGGAGAGAGGCAAAAGTCAACCCTAGGGTTTACTGTAGCACCGGATCCAGATCCGGCAGGCACGTGAACCGAGGTGACCGGAGAGTTCGCCGGAGTGTGGGGAGGAGGCTGGAGCTTGGAGCGGGCGGCGCGGGTCGCCGGATCTGCGGTGGAGGCGGCGGCCGGCACCAGCGACTCGGGCAGCGGTCGGAGGAAGACGTGAGGAGGAGGGGTGAAGCACGGCGGCCGGCGAGGAGTAAGAACGGTGGCGCGGTGACGTTCGGGCGGCGGGGCGCGGCGCAAGCGGCGGAGGCGCGGTGGCCGGCGGGCGCGGGCGGCGCAGAGGAGCGGGCCCGCGGGGGCCGGCGTCGGGCCTGGCGGGACGCGGCGCGGAGGAGCTGCGGTGCGCCACGTGGCGGTGGGCGGTTGCCCGCGGGCGTCGGCGCGGGCGTGTCCGGCCGAAACGGACACGTCCGGCGGCGAAGAGGGAGGTTAGGGTAGGGTTTTGCCCGGAATTTTTGGAGAGGTGCACATATATATAGGTCGAGGGAGCTAGGAGACTCCAAATGAGGTGCGGTTTTCGGCCACGCAATCGTGATCGAATGCTCTAGGTTATGGATAGGGCTTAGGTGGGTTTTGGGCCAAATTGGAAGGGTGTTGGGCTGCAACACACACGAGGCCTTTTCGGTCCCTCGGTTAACCGTTGGAGTATCAAACGAAGTCCAAATGGCACGAAACTTGACAGGCGGTCTACCGGTAGTAAACCAAGGCCGCTTGGCAAGTCTCGGTCCAATCCGGAAATGTTTAACCCTCACACACGAAAAGAGGTAGAAAGGACCACTAGAGGAGATAGGAGTGCCGGAATGCAAAACGGACAACGGGGAAAATGCTCGGATGCATGAGACGAACACGTATGCAAATGCAATGCACATGATGACATGATATGAGATGCATGACAAAGGCAACAACACACGAAGACAAAAACCTGAACCCGAGGAAATAAAATAACTTAGCGCCAGAAATGGCAAGAGTTGGAGTACATATAAGGTAAATTACATCTGGGTGTTACATATTTGCACCTGGAGATCTTGCTTGGTTACGTTTGCGTAAGGATAGATTTCGTAAATTGCTGACAGTCCTTTCAAGGTGTTAGAGAAAATAAATGATAATGCATATAAACTTGAGCTGCCTGCAAATTTTGGGGTTAGTCCCACTTTTAACATTGCAGATTTGAAGCCTTATTTGGGTAAGGAAGATGAGCTTCCATCCAGGATGGCTTCATTTCTAGAAGGGAAGGATCATGAGGACATCAATACCATTGTTACACGCGTAGCCCCTACTACTATACATATTGGACCAATTACTAGAGCTCGCGCACACCAATTGAATTACCAGGTACTTTCGTTTCTTGGTAATGATTCTAATGTTCATGAGAATATGATGCTGCCTAAATTGGATACATTTGTTTTTCTTACAAATGAAGGGCCTAGCATGGATAAGAAGGATGAACACTGGAACAAGACCAAGCATGGAGATGATGGCATGCGCAAGGGGATCAAGAACGGAGTTACAAGTGATTATTTCAGGACATTGAAGCCACCACAAGGAGTGCACGAAGCCTTGGGCGAAATATACAAGATGCCACTTCATAAATTTCATCCTAAGGCTATTCTAGGTGCTGCGTCACCTTATTATTGGGCCAGGCCCATGTATTTTAAAATACTTAAGTATAGGCTGTTTTTAGAGTCCCTATGTGTGGGGAAACAAGAGTTAGGGTTGGTTTCGGACCCCTCCTCCAAGGGCCAGGAAATCCCCCCCTCTTCCTCCATATATACAGCCCGTAGGGCGTCATTTAGACTTTGGCTTTTGTTTATATTAAAAGTTCGCCATAGCTGCAACTTCTCGTACTTCGTTTGTGTCCAACGACCAGACCAAGACGTCACAGAACCCCACCTTGATCAATAAAGCTTTCATCCTATATTCGCAATATCCAAATTGAAATCTCAGTTTCTTGCTTGTTCTTCGTTTGCTTGCAGGAAACAGACCCTCGTGGTCAGGTTGATCGTGCTCCGGCGTGGTCAATAACCCCTCGGAAGTTGGTTTAGCGATTGCTAAGGCGCGACGTCTCGTACGTTCGTAGTCGGATCGTCAAGGTCGACTCCCATAGAAACGATAGCCACCATCTCATCGAAACATCGGGACACCTTTGCCTCTATCAAGTGGTATCAGATTTCCAGGTTGCTCGGTGAGATTTTACAGTTTTTCGTAGATTAGATCGAGTCTGTTCTTCATACCTACAGTCCACGAAAAAGCCACAAAAAAAATTAGGGTTAGTTCATCATATCCGAACCAATCTGAGCCTTTGCATAATCTTTTTAGGGTTTTTGCTTTGTTGAATTTGCGGTTGCATCGTCGTGTCAAGTTGCTGGTCTTAGAGTCTAGTCTTTTAGAGTTACGAGTTCTGGTCATAAGTTGTCACGCCGCCGCCGCACCATCATCATCACCTTGCCATCTACCACCATTGCTTATCCGCCACCGCTCTGAATCCGTATCCATATACCACCACCAATCCGTATCCATATACCACCACCAATCTGTATCCATATACCACCACTGCTACCATATACCACCACCGCTGCCATATACCACAACCATATATCCACCACCAATCTGAGTTCTTCTCATATTTGGTTTGTTTTTGACATCAATCTAAATTCCGATTCATGTTTCCTTGCCTGCGTAGGTCTCGAAAAAAAAAGTCTGGAGACCCCCGGGCAGTTTTTAGGCCAAAATTTCGGTGACCAAAAATATTTTTCCCTATCCTATTTTTAGGCTTTTCTGAGTCTTTTGAGCCACGTGCCATCATAGTGATTTTTTGTCGCACTTTTTCGTCGTCGTTGCCCTGATTTCCAGAAAAAAAAGTCGAAAAAAAATTTCGTGCCCATCCTATCAGTTTGACGAGGGAAGAGTTTTGAGACACTCTCCATTATAGTGATTTTTCGCAAAAAAAAGGAGCGCAAAAAAAGGAGCGAAAAAAAAGAGCGATTTTTTTTCCAGAGTGTGCTTTTCCCTTGTTTACGTGCAGCGCCGTGATTTGGTTAGTGTTCTAGGCTCGCGTCTCTAGCACGGTCTAGCCTAGGACCAGCATAGTACCGTCGTTGAGCGTTTATTCAACTTCGCATCTCTGAATTGATTATTGCTGACCCTTTTTGCTACCATACTATAAGCCTTCCCAGCTCCACATACATCTACGTCGTGCGTTTGACTCTCCCTGGCAATCGCTCTATCGAAGCTTTTGAGAGTTTTGACTACAACGGTTGCTGATCACCGCTTGCTGCTGGGTAAGAACTGGTAAGAATTTGAGATTTGCTTGACGGATTTGTGACACCCGCCACCACCACTACTTGTTAGTAGTCTGTAGGATCATATTCTTGTGTGTTTCTATTGCTGCTAACCATGCCAGGATCATAAGCCGACGAGACTGACTGGGAGAACTTGACGAACAAGGAGCTTCATGATAAGTTTCAGCAAATGATGAGTGGATAGGTGCAAGATGTGCTAAACTGATTTGAAGAAGCTATGGAGAAGATAGATGGCATGGAGAAGACGTTTGAAACAAAGCTCGATAACAAGTTTGCTGAATTGCTTTCATGTTTTCCACCACCACCACCGGCTGCTCCTACCGCACCTCTTCAACAACAGCAACAACACCGACTACCTCCACGTCGGGAAACAGCCCTCCGCCGAGCGAGCCGTGTCCCTCTTCAGCCGGGCCAAACTGCTGGTGCTACTGTTGATACGTCTGTGGCTCCTACTGCTAATGTGGAGGAGGATGATTATGTGGGAGATTACGAGGATGAGGTTGATCAAAATCAGAACTACGTGCCACCACCAGCACAGCAACCACCAGGTCATCCACATGCAAATAATGGCAATGGTAGGGCTCACCCTCAGGTACGAGATCATGACCATCTCCCTATTCTAAAATTGAATATTCCACCATTTGAGGGTAGATATGTTCCTGATATATATCTTACTTGGGAGTTAGAAACTGAACAACGATTTACATGTTTACAATATCCCGAGGAGAGACGTGTTCCTGCTGCTGTTTGTGCATTCACTAGTTTTGCATGTGTTTGGTGGTCTGAGCATTGTAGATTATATCCTATTCCAGCTACTTGGGCTGCTTTGAAAACTGCTATGTGTACTCGTTGGGTTCCACCATATTATCAACGTGAATTACTTCAAAAATTGCAGCGATTAAGACAAGGAAAAAATTCTGTAGAAGAATATTATCAGGAATTGCAAACTGGCATGATTAGATGTGGTATTGTTGAGGAGAATGAAGCTATGCTTGCACGTTTTATGGGTGGATTAAATAGAGAGATTCAGACCATTCTAGAGTATAAGGAGTATACTAATATCACTCGTTTATTCCATCTTGCTTGTAAAGCTGAACGTGAAGTGCAGGAGACAGGCACTGGCGCGTACTAACTTTTCTGTAGGTCGACCTTCATCCTGGACACCACGTGCATCATCTACTTCCACACGTTCTGCTACACCGGCACCTCCATCGGCTGCCACCTCCAACCGTGATACAATAAAGCAGGCACAATCACCACTATCTGCCAAGAGCACACCTTCTGGGCCTGCAAAGAGCTCTTCTTCATCCATGGCATCAACAGGGCAAACACATGATATTATTTGTTGACGTTGCAAGGGTGGAGGTCATTATGCGAGAGAATGCCCATCTAAGCGTGTGATGATTGTTACTGAGGATGGTGGGTATGAGTCCGCTAGTGACTATGATGAGGAGACTTTGGCTCTTATTACACGTGACGAACACGATGGAGACGATTCTGATCATGAGACGCAATACATGGCTCCTGAAGATGCTGACAGGTATGAATGTTTAGTTGCTCAACGTGTTTTGAGTGTGCAGGTTACACAAGCTGAGCAAAATCAGAGGCATAATTTGTTCCATACAAAGGGAGTTGTGAAGGAACGTTCTGTTCGCGTGATCATAGATGGAGGGAGCTGCAATAACTTGGCTAGCATGGAGAGGGTGGAGAAGCTATCTCTCACCACAAGACCACATCCACATCCTTACTACATCCAATGGTTCAACAACAGCGGCAAGGTTAAGGTAACACGTACTGTTCGTGTGCATTTTAGTATCTCTACATATGCTGATTATGTTGATTGTGATGTGGTACCTATGCAAGCATGTTCCTTATTACTTGGTAGACCATGGCAATTTGATAAAAATTCTGTACACCATGGTAGAAACAATCAGTATACTCTTGTTCATAACGATAAAAATATTACTTTGCTTCCTATGACTCCTGATTCCATTTTGAAAGATGATATTAATAGAGCTAATAAAGCAAAACAGGAGACAAATAAGAGTGAAAATCATATTGTGGCAAAAGAATTTGAGCACCAAATGAAGCCTAATAATAAACCATCTACTGTTGTTTCTGAAATTAAATTGAAAAGTGCATGTTTACTTGCCACCAAATCTGATATTGATGAGCTAGATTTTAGCAAATCTGTTTGCTATGCTTTTGTGTGCAAAGAGGCATTATTTTCATTCGAGGACGTGCCTTCCTCTTTGCCCCCTGTTGTCACTAACATTTTGCAGGAGTTCGCTGACGTCTTTCCACAAGACGTGACACCGGGATTACCACCTATTCGAGGGATTGAGCATCAAATTGACTTAATTCCCGGTGCTTCGCTACCCAACCGTGCACCATACCGTACCAATCCAGAGGAGACGAAGGAGATTATGCGTCAAGTACAAGAACTGCTCGACAAAGGTTATATATGCGAATCCCTTAGTCCTTGTGCTGTTCCTATCATTTTAGTGCCGAAAAAGGATGGTACGTCGCGTATGTGCGTTGATTGTAGAGGCATTAATAATATTACTATTCGTTATCGTCATCCTATTCCTAGGCTAGATGATATGCTTGATGAATTGAGTGGCTCAACAATATTCTCCAAAGTTGATTTGCGTAGTGGATACCATCAAATTCGTATGAAATTGGGTGATGAATGGAAAACAGCATTTAAAACTAAGTTTGGATTATATGAGTGGTTAGTCATGCCTTTTGGGTTAACTAATGCACCTAGTACTTTCATGAGGTTAATGAATGAAGTTTTACGTGCTTTCATTGGACGATTTGTGGTAGTTTACTTTGATGACATATTGATCTATAGCAAATCTTTGGAGGAACATTTGGAACATTTACGTGCTGTTTTTATCGCCCTACGTGATGCACGTTTGTTTGGAAACCTTGGAAAGTGCACCTTTTGCACCGACCGAGTATCTTTTCTTGGCTATGTTGTTACTCCACAGGGAATTGAAGTTGATAAAGCCAAGATTGAAGCTATTGAGAGTTGGCCGCAGCCCAAAACGGTCACACAAGTGAGGAGTTTCCTTGGCCTCGCTGGTTTCTATAGGCGTTTTGTGAGAGATTTCAGCACCATTGCTGCACCTCTCAATGAGCTTACAAAGAAGGATGTGGCTTTTGTTTGGGGTACCGCACAGGAAGAAGCCTTCACGGTATTGAAAGATAAGTTGACACATGCTCCTTTACTCCAACTTCCTGATTTTAATAAGACTTTTGAGCTTGAATATGATGCTAGTGGAATTGGATTAGGAGGTGTGTTATTACAAGATGGCAAACCTGTTGCATACTTTTCTGAAAAATTGAGTGGGCCTAGTCTGAACTATTCTACTTATGATAAAGAATTATATGCTCTTGTTCGGACTTTAGAAACATGGCAACATTATTTATGGCCCAAAGAATTTGTTATACATTCTGATCATGAATCTTTGAAACACATTAAAAGTCAAGCAAAACTGAACCGTAGACATGCTAAATGGGTTGAATTCATTGAGACTTTCCCTTATGTGATTAAACACAAGAAGGGTAAAGAAAATGTTATTGCTGATGCATTGTCTCGTCGTTATACTATGCTTTCACAACTTGACTTTAAAATATTTGGTTTGGAGACCATCAAAGATCAATATGTGCATGATGCTGAATTTCAAGATGTATTGCAGAATTGTAAAGAAGGTAGAACATGGAACAAGTTCTTTGTTAATAATGGATTTGTGTTTCGTTCTAACAAGCTATGCATTCCAGCTAGCTCCGTTCGTCTTTTATTGTTGCAGGAGGCGCATGGAGGAGGACTAATGGGACCCTTTGGCATGAAGAAGACGGAGGACGTACTTGCTACACATTTCTTTTGTCCAAAGATGAAACGGGATGTTGAGCGTTTTGTTGCTTGCTGCACTACATGTCAAAAAGCTAAGTCACGACTCAATCCTCATGGTTTATATATGCCTTTTCCTGTACCTAGTGTTCCTTGGGAGGATATATCTATGGACTTTGTTTTAGATTTACCTCGAACAAAGAAGGGGAGGGATAGCATATTTGTTGTCGTGGATAGATTCTCGAAAATGGCACACTTTATACCATGTCATAAAAGCGATGATGCTGTTAATGTTGCTGATTTGTTCTTTCGTGAAATTATTCACTTGCATGGTGTGCCAAATACTATTGTTTCAGATCGTGATACTAAATTTCTTAGCCACTTTTGGAGATGCTTATGTGCTAATTTGGGGACTAAAATGCTTTTTAGTACTACTTGTCACCCCCAAACTGATGGACAAACTGAAGTAGTCAATAGAACATTGTCTACTCTGCTTAGGGCTGTTTTGAAGAATAATAAGAAAATGTGGGAAGAATGCTTGCCTCATATTGAATTTGCTTATAATCGTTCATTGCATTCTACTACTAAGATGTGCCCTTTTGAAATTGTGTATGGTTTCCTACCTCGTGCACCTATTGATTTGTTGCCTCTTCCATCTTCGGAGAAGGTTAATTTTGATGCTAAAGAACGTTCTGAATTGATTTTAAAAATGCATGAGTTAATTAAGGAAAACATTGAGCGTATGAATGCTAAATATAAACTTGCTGGAGATAAGGTTAGAAAACATGTTGTGTTTGCACCTGGAGATCTTGTTTGGTTACATTTGCGTAAAGATAGATTTCCTAATTTGCGCAAATCAAGGCTAATGCCACGTGCTGATGGTCCTTTTAAGGTGTTAGAGAAAATAAATGATAATGCATATAAACTTGAGCTACCTGCAGATTTTGGGGTTAGTCCCACTTTTAACATTGCAAATTTGAAGCCTTATTTGGGTGAGGAAGATGAGCTTCCGTCGAGGAAGACTTCATTTCAAGAAGGGGAGGATGATGAGGACATCAATACCATTGTTACATCCACATCCCCTACTATTACATATACTAGACCAATTACTAGAGCTCGCGCACACCAATTAAATTACCCGGTACTTTCGTTTCTTGGTAATGATTCTAATGTTCATGAGAATATGATGCTGCCTAAATTGGATACATTTGTTTTGCTTACAAATGAAGGGCCTAGCTTGGAGAAGGATGAACATTGGAGCAAGAACACGCATGGAGTTGATGGCATGCACAAGGGGATCAAGAACGGAGTTACAAGTGATGATTTCAGGACTTTGAAGCCACCATAAGGAGTGCATGAAGCCTTGGACGAAATATACAAGATGCCACTTCATAATATTCGTCCATAGGCTATTCCAGGTGCTGCGTCACCTTATTATAGGGCCAGACCCATGTAATTTCGAAATACTTAAGTATAGGCTATTTTTAGAGTCTGTATGTGTGGGGAAACAAGAGTTAGGGTTGGTTTCGGACCCCACCCTCAAGGGCCACGAAATTCCCCCCTCTTCCTCCATATATACAACCCTTAGAGCGTCGTTTAGACTTTGGGTTTTTGTTTAGATTAAAAGTTCGCCATAGCTGCAACTTCTCGTACTTCGTTTGTGTCCAACGACAAGACCAAGACGTCACAGAACCCCACCTTGATCAATAAAGCTTTCATCCTATATTCGCAATATCCAGATTGCAATCTCAGTTTCTTGCTTGTTCTTCGTTTGCTTGCAGGAAACAGACCCTCGTGGTCAGGTTGATCGTGCTCCGGCATGGTCAATAACCCCTCGGAAGTTGGTTTAGCGATTACTAAGGCGCGACGTCTCGTACGTTCGTAGTCGGATCGTCAAGGTCGACTCCCACAGAAACGATCGCCACCATCTCATCGAAACATCGGGACACCTTTGCCTCTATCACCAGCAGTACTAATATTAAACATGGTTGAGCTGAGGATGCTCAACAAATTATTACAAGCACGCCTATATTATACATAGAGGCGGATATGACACAAGGGTATGGTGGCATAACTACTGACTCGTAATAGAGGTGGTGGTGGATATGTCACAGTGAGGTGGGTGACATGACTCTAAAATCTTACAGCTCATCAAGCGTCGGAGTGAGGCTTGATGATTTTTATTTGGGTGGCGGAAGCGTGTATAATACAATTGAACAACTCCAGGGTCGCACGTGACTGACTGGGACTCCTCTAGGCGTCGGACTCGCTATCGACCTCTTCATCCATAAGATCGCCTTTGTCAACATCTGGCCAAATCAACAAGCCAGGTGAGTACCTTGAATGTACTCGCAAGACAGTTCGGACATAAGATATAACAAATGTAAACATGATGCACATGAGCAGGTCAGTATGCACAATCAAATAATAGATTTGCACTTCACGATAAATATGAGGAAATCAGGCGGTAGTCCTCCCGAAATCCCAATAAAAATAACTAAAAACCGATCGGGTGTCTGAAGCGATGCCTCGAAAGGTGGAAACAAATTCAACATGCCGCAGTCGGGCGTCGAGGCGACACCACATAAAGGGCTTATATTGAAAAGTAAATAACAGGACGTGCCACAGTCGGGCGTCTAGGCGACACCTCGAAAAGGGCTTATAATGAAAATAAATAACAATGATGCCACAGTCGGACGTCGAAGCGACATCAAATAAAGGGCTTATATCAAAAGTAAATAACAATAATGCCACAGTCAGACGTCTGCGTGACATCACATAAAGGGCTTATATCAAAAGTAAATAACAATAATGCCACAGTCGGACGTCTGCGCGACATCACATAAAGGGCTTATATCAAAAGTAAATAACAATAATGCCACAGTCGGACGTCTGCGCGACATCACATAAAGGGCTTATATCAAAAGTAAATAACAATAATGCCACAGTCGGACGTCTGAGCGACATCACATAAAGGGCTTATAGTTTATCATTCGAATTTAAGTAGCTCATGAATTCAAATCATCACAAGGAAATACTCAGCGTATAATAATAAACTGGTTAGTCCATTCACATGAATAACCTTCAACCGAGTTTACCACTCTCGGTTGTATGTTTATACTCCGGAGACTGTCACTGGGGTTGACACTGAGATTTGACACTGAGATTGACACTGGCACTGAGATGATGTCCAAGTCCTTGATTGTGGACATGGATACTCGAATGATTTTGACTCTGTAGAGTTTGTACTCTTTAACCACAGCCAACGGATTTCAGTAGTCACAAGGACTAGTTCCGTTTACGGTGTTTTAGAAGAAACACGTCTAACCAGTACACACCCATTCCACATTCCGTTGCCAGGGATCACCCTCGGCGACGTTCAAGAAAAACCTTAAGGCGGGGAGGCTACAACCTCGAATAGCATGGGATCAAATTTATATCGCGCGCTCTAAGGGGTGCCCCCCTCTCGGTCCCAACCGGAAACACCCATGCCCCCTGACCGGATGACTGGCTTTAATCCAGGGCCATGGAACCCTCATCGCGGTCCCTCTGTTTGGTGTGTACCAGGAAAGAGGTTTGCAACTTACTAAACCGCACTCTTTGCAGAAAACATGTGGCAGCACGAAGGGGAAACGAACGGGATCGAGACTTGACCCACGTTAAAAACTGGAGTTCACGGTTGGCATAAAACTGGCATGATTCAACAATACCAGCCTACAACCTATCATGTCACCACATGATCGTGTTATTTTATCATCATAAGAACACATCAACTTCGAAGCTCATCGGTAGCTTGCCTTGCATGTACATAACATTCACAAATGCTTATATAGACATGCCATGAGAAAACTACTCGAGCAAACATGCAAAACCCTCATCATATCAAAGGTTCAAACATGCTTGCCTGGTTCAGAGAAGTCGGAGTCTAGCTCGGCGAAGTACGCGTCTCCTTTACTCCTCCCGGTATCTACGTATTTAAAGAAAAACCGGATACTACATAAATACCGTGCGTGCACAAAAAGTATCCCAAACATTTTTCAAATAAATATGACAAAAAACTAGAAAGAAATATAAAGATGACAGAAAAGGTTTCAAGTTAAAATCATCTTTTGTTTAAAAGTTATAAGAGTTTTAGTCCAGGGACCTTTCTGTAATGAAATAGAAAGTTTTCAGGGTTTATTTTATAAAAACAGGAAACGTTTCAGTCTAGAATACGTCAGTCCAGGGGGAAGACATGTTTTGCCCGAAGGCGTTTTCAGAAAACGTTTTAAAAAGAAGAAAAAGCTGACGGGGAGGTCCCACCCATCGGGTTTGAAAACTGAAACAGAGTGCTGGTGCCCGAGGGCCACGGTGGTCGCCGGAGGCGATCCACGGCGAGGCAGGGGGATCGGGGGTTACCAACGTGTTCACCGTGTTCTTCCGCACCTGTGGGTGGTGGAGTTGAGCGTCGGTGAGCACCACGTCGACGACGGCCCTAACTCCGGCGGATGGTGGTTCGGGCGTTGGTGGATCTCGCCGGGGAGAGCTGCAAAGATTGAATTGAGGCTCGGGTTAGGGTACTGGGTGCACTAGGGGTTTTCTAACGTGGTTTGGCAGGCGGGGGTGGCCTCACCTGAGTGAATCAAGCCGGAGCCCGAGGCGGAACGGGGCGGCCGGAGTCGGGGAAGGTGACCTTCTCGGGGTTCTTCTAGTGGCTAGGCGGGGCTCTGGTGAGGTGGAGGTGTGGCGCTGGGTCGAGAACGAGCTCGGGGGCTCCTTTTATAGCCGATCTGAGGCAGTGGCCGTGAACGGGATAACGCCGGCGATGATTACGGTGAGGCAGAGGACGGTCAGGTGGATTAGGGAGCTAGGCATCACCGCGAGGGTTCACTGGTTCCGTTCAAGTGCTAAGCTTGGACTGCCTTTGGTGTTACTCCACGTTCCCGACGGAAAGGCTCACGGGACTCGTCGGTGGCAGAGAGCACGCGCTGTGCTGCTCAGGCCACGGCGACGGTGCCGCAGCGTGCACAGGCAGGCGGACAGCCACGCGGAGGCCACGGGTGGCTTGGGCAGTGTTGGACGGCGCCGAAAGGTGGTGTCAATCCCTGCTGGCCGCCACAGGTGGCTCTGCCCTCGCAGAAGCTGCCGGCGTCGGCGAGACGCGTCACCACCGACAATGGTGCCCGTCCAAACGAGTGTGCGGAGCTCTGGATAAGGAGGGGGAACAGGGAGCAAGGATCCAAGGAGGCTAATAGCGAGATCGTCGATGGGTTCTGACGAAACGACACTGTCGCCTGAACCCAGACATTGAATCTCTGAACTTTTCTGAATCCAGACAGAAACAGTGCATGCCAGGTGTTCGATGTAATGATTTTTACATGTGGGAAATTTTTCTGGAGCTGATCTTTGGTGAGGTGGCCTCTTGGTGTATCTGGAAGCTGCATGAATTATCTCAGAATTTTTGGAAAAAGAAAAATATGAATTTCACCAAAATGGCATTTCTGGTCCAAACTTGCAATGGACAAAATTTTAAATATTTGAACTGAGGCCAAGTGGATCTTGATGGATCTAGGTTGAGGGTACTAAGGACTAGTCAGAGGAGTTGGTTTGGGATCAAAACTCAAAAGAAATTTGGTACTTCCTTTGCAAATCACCTAGGCCCATAAATAATGGCAGAAATAGTTTTTGAGGAAAAATGAATTGAATAAAAGCCAAATATGGCTTGAGACTTGCTGGAGATGGGAGTCCTGACTTGATCCAAGACAGGGAGGGGTTTTGGAAGGCTATGTCAAAAAGTGACATGGCAAAAGAGGAAATTTTGAATGGGGTAAAGAATAAACCCATAACTCCTAGGGTTTCTTTTTAATAGAAGAAATTTCAAAAATGAATTTGAGTAGAGGCAAGAAAAAAATGAAAAGCTCTCAAGGCCAAAAATCAAGGTTGAGAAGAGTATAAAAATATTTGTCATAAATGTTTTTGAGGGGGAGAGGGTTTAAGAAAAATTTTAAATAGCTTCCTCCAAATCACATAAAGATTTTGATAAAAACCAAATTGAAATTTTTGGAGTGTCACAACACCTACCCCCTTAAGAAAAATCTCGTCCCCGAGATTTCAGCTGATCCTCAAATAGGTGTGGGTATTCTGCCCGGAGAGAGTCCTCTCTTTCCCATGTCGCCTCATCCTCGGTGTGATTGCTCCACTGAACCTTGAAGAACTTAATTTCTTTCTGACGGGTCCTCCTTTCAGACTCCTCTAATATATTTAATGGACGCTCCCTGTAGGTGAGGTCTGGTTGCACATCAATGTTCTCATGTGACACCTGCTTCTCTGGGTTCCTTACACATTTCCTCAACTATGAGACGTGGAACACGTCGTGGACGTCTGACAGCTCCTTGGGTAGGTCTAGCTGGTAGGCTACGGTGCCTCTCCGTGCAACCACACAGAAGGGTCCAATAAATCTTGGTGCTAGCTTTCCTTTAACCTTGAACCGTTGCAGGCCCCTCATAGGGGATACTCGTAGGTACACATATTCACCGGGTTCAAAGCCGACTTCACGGTGCTTCTGATCGTAATAGCTCTTTTGTCGACTTTGCGCTGTCTTGAGTCGGTCCCTGATGAGTCTAACTTTCTCTTCAGCTTCCTTGAGCATGTCTGGGCCGAAGATACGGCTGTCTCCTGTCTCTGACCAATTTAATGGGGTACGACACCTCCGTCCGTACAGGGCTTCAAAAGGTGCCATTTGTAGGCTGGATTGGTAACTGTTGTTGTATGCGAACTCGACATATGGCAGGCTTTCTTCCCAACTGGTTCCATAGGTGAGGACACATGCTCTTAGCATGTCCTCTAGAATTTGGTTCATGCGTTCAGTTTGTCCATCAATCTGGGGGTGGTAGGCTGTACTGAATGCTAGCTGGGTTCCTAGAGCCTATTGTAAATGATCCCAGAATTTCGAGACGAACTGAGTGCCTCTGTCAGATATTATAGTCTTTGGAACTCCATGCAGACAAACTATACGGGAGAGATAAATCTTAGCAAGTTTCTGAGTGGTGTGGGTTGTCTTCACTAGAATGAAATGTGCCACCTTGGTTAATCTATTGGTGATGACCCATATGGCATCATTTCCGCATTGTGACCGAGGTTGTCCGACAATGAAATCCATCCCTATTTCGTCCCATTTCCACTTAGGTATCCTGTTTGGTTGCAGTAGTCCGGCTGGTTTTTGGTGCTCGGCTTTTATGCGTTGACAAGAATCGCAACATGCAATGAAGGTGGCTATATCCCTCTTCATACCGTGCCACCAAAATCTTTCCTGAATGTCCTTATACATTTTGGTTCCTCCAGGGTGGATCGAATATGGAGCGGTGTGGGCTTCCGTCAGGATTTGCTGTTTGAGGCACTCTATATTCGGCACGCAAAGTCTGTCTCCGTACCATAATAATTCCTCATCGTCTATGACGAATTCCGAGGCCTTGCCCATACTCTCTTTTCTTTTTATGCCTTCGATGCTGGGGTGTCCATGTTGAGCTTTCTTAACCTGCTCCACAAGGGTGGGTTGTACTTCCAAATTTGACACAGTGCCTTCCGTGACCATCATCAAGTTGAGTTTGGCGAACTCCTGTTGAAATTCAGGTCTCAAGCCTTGCAGACTGTTGTCGTCCGAGATGGGGTTTCGACTAAGAGCATCTGCCACTATGTTTGCTTTTCCTGGGTGGTAGTGGATGCCAACATCATAGTGTTTCACTAATTCCAACCAGCGCCGTTGCCGCAAATTGAGCTCTGGCTGTGTGAAAATATATTTGAGACTTTTGTGGTCCGTATATATTTCACAACGATTCCCAAGAAAAAAGTGTCTCCACTCTTTGAGTGCATGAATGACTGCTGCCAATTCTAAGTCATGAGTGGGATAATTTTCTTCATGCTTTTGAAGTTGCCTTGAAGCGTACGCGACAACCTTGCCTTCTTGCATCAGCACACATCTGAGGCCTTTCCGGGATGCGTCACAATACACTTCAAAACTTTTGTGTATGTCTGGTATAACTAACACTAGTGCGGTTGTTAATTTCTTCTTGAGTTCTTGGAAACTCTTCTCGCAAGCTTCAGCCCACACAAATTTCTTCTCCTTCTTGAGTAACTGTGTCATTGGTTTCGCTATGGTGGAAAATCCCTCAATGAACCTTCGGTAGTATCCAGCCATTCCTAGAAAACTGCGGACATCTGTTATGTTGGCTGGTGGTTTCCAGCCAAGTACAACCTTGACTTTTTCTAGGTCCACAGCAACACCTTCTTGGGTCAATACATGGCCTAGAAAACCAACCTGTCTTAACCAAAATTCACATTTGCTGAATTTGGCGTATAATTGGTGTTTCCTTAACTCTCCCAGTACAATCCTGAGATGTTCTGCATGCTCTTCTGGTGTCTTAGAGTATACCAGAATATCTTCAATGAACACCATGACAAATTTGTCCATAAATTTCATAAACACTTTGTTCATGAGGTGGACAAAATATGCGGGGGCGTTTGTTAGTCCAAACGGCATTACTGTAAACTCATATAGTCCGTATCTGGAGGTGAATGTTGTCTTAGGGATATCTTCTGTCCGGACTTTTAATTGATGATATCCTGACCTTAAATCAATTTTTTGAGAAAACTTTGGCTTGTGCGAGCTGGTCAAATAAATCATTTATCCGTGGCATCGGATATTTATTTTTGACGGTGACCATATTGAGTGCTTGATAGTCTATGCATAATCTCAGTGTCCCATCCTTTTTCTTGGCAAATAATACTGGCGAACCCCAAGGTGAGGAGCTAGCTCGTATAAATCCTTTGTCCAGCAATTATTTTATTTGCTTCTTTAATTCTACTAACTCGGAGGGTGCCATCCTATAGGGTTTCTTGTAGATGGGGGTGGTTCCAGGTGCTAGTTCAATGCTGAATTCTATTTCCCAGTCTGGTGGCATGCCTGGTAGTTCTTCGGGAAAAACGTCGGGGAACTCACATACCACTGGAACTTTGCTTAACTCTGAGGTGTCCACCTTGTTCAATCTTGGTTGTCGTGATCCTGGTCTTTCTTGGGCTGCGACTTTTATTGTCTTCCCGTGATGATGAGTGAGGATTACAGTCCGGTTGAAGCAATCGATAAATCCCTTGTTGGAGGTTAACCAATCCATTCCTAGGATAACCTCCAGTCCTTTATTTTCCAATACGATGAGGTTTGCTTGAAATTTTAGTCCTCTGAGCTCAATAACCACACCTTGACAGTAACTCTGAGTGACTTGCTCATTCCCAGGGGACTTGATGATCATGGATTTTTCCAAAGGAAGTATCGAAAAATCATGTTGCAAAGCAAAACTCTTCGAAATGAACGAGTGAGAAGCTCTAGAATCAAACAAAACCGTGGCAGGTCTTGTGTTGACAGGGAACGTACCGAGTATGGTATCCAGGGCATTTTGTGCTTCCTCCTTGGTCACATGGTTCAGGTGACCCTTCTTGTGATTGTTGTTGGGGTTGAAGTTGTTACGCTTGGGTGCTGAATTGTTCCCATTGTTGTTCGGCTTTGGGGCCGAGTTTCTTGGCTTTGGGCACTGTTTAGCATAGTGTCCTTCCTCCCCACAAGCATAGCAAGTAACACCTGGGCGATACGTAAAATCCTTGTCTCTTGCGTGAAAATTCTTGATTGGGCGCGGAACATTGGTTGTGGGTTGGTTTGCTCCAATCTTCTAAGGGTCAGTCTTGTGCCGGTTGTTGCGAGCATGAGTAACTTGGTCCCTTTTCCGCTTGCGAAATTCCTCCAAGCTGTGGCGCTCATTTTCCAATGTAATGGCCTTGTCCACAAGCGTTTTGAAGTCTGGAAAGGTGTGTACGACCAGCTGGCATTTAAGTGCTGGTGCCAAACCATCCAGAAACTTCTCCATCTTTTTGTTCTCTGTCATACATTCTTCATTGGCATAACGAGATAATAGGGTAAACTGACTATTGTAGTCAGTCACTGTCATGCTTCTCTGCTTGAGGTCGTCAAACTCCCTTTTCTTGATCTTCATAATGCTCCTGGGAACGTGCGCCCCACGAAATCCTTCTTTAAAATCTTCCCATGTGATACTGTTTTTATCGGGGTGCATGTGCAGGAAATTCTCCCACCATGACGCGGCTGCTCCCGTGAGATAGTGAGGTGCATAAAGTACCTTCTCACGGTCTGAGCACTGTGCAATAATCAGCTTCCTCCCAATGTCTCGAAGCCAATCATTGGCCTCAAGAGGTTTATTAGTATGAGAGAACGTTGGGGGACACGTCTTCTGTAATTCAGACAATTTAGAGTGCTGCTGATAAGGCTCACGAAGATTCCCCATATTGATAACATGGTTCATCATTTCCTGGTGCTACTGCTGGCTTTGCTCATAAAGTCGGCATACTTGAGTAAATGTTGTCTCACTGCCTTGCTGACTTGACTGTCCCTGTATGAAGTTGTTGCTAGTCTAGGCACCATAATTTTCTTTCGGCGGGTTTGGCATGGAACGCGTCCAGGGACGAGGCATTTTTCACTCTGGGGTAATTTTGCAAACTCATGAGAAAATTGAGTCATAAAAAAATAATTTTGAAAACGCGGAAATTTTAAGAACTCTCAGATTTTTCAAGATAAACACTAGATCGCGCGTGGAGAAGGACCGCTCAGTACATATCTTACATGCAAGCCTTAATTATACAATACATCACTCAGGATGTGCGTACACATTCCTGACATGTTATTTAGGCTAGTGCTTCTCCGAGATCCTACATGATGCGCACACAAACTACTACTCACCAAACCTATGTACATATAAACATATCATACAAGCTGGCACATCACACTGCTGCTAGGCGTGCTCAGTCGGAGATGGTGAAGACCTCCTTTGGCCTGCCGAGGGTAAGACCAAGTGGTGCTGGAGACTCAACCTTTTCCTCAATGATAGGCTCCAGGCCCGAAGTATTGGGTTGTGGAGCTGGCGCGGGTGTGGCAGGTGGTGCGGCTCTGACGGGAGTAGGAGCAATGACCTGGTCAAACTCCTTAGTTGTGGGCAGGTGACGAGCGGTGGCTAAGATGGCTGGTGTATATGATGCTGAGGACGAGACGAACGTCAGTGGTGGTGCCATGTGGAGGAGCTCCCTCCCGTTGGCGGAGCAGCCATGGATGGAATCCATGCGAGCAGCTACGAGGTCGTCCACGAGGTTGTCGAAAGCTGCCTCTAGTGCCTTGAGGTACTCAACAAGCATCTCAATAGCCTCATCTCTTTCTCCCCTGGTGCAAGCGAATGCATAGTGGCAAGTGTATGGCATGTGGCATGGGAGGTAGCGGTAGCGACGAGTATTCATTGAAGGAAGAACATCCCGGAGATGAGCTATTGCCTCGCAGGTAGCCGTCTGCATGGCATGCCTCTCCGTAGGCATGGCCCTCCCGATGAACCGGAAGCGGCGGAACTCGGCGGGTCCTCCCTTGAACTGAACTGCGGCCTGGTACATGGACAAACTGTCGTTGAGCTTGTGCCGGTAGAGTGTGAACTCCGGACGGACTGATGGCCCGATCGCGATCTTGGTGATGGAGATGAGGAGTTTGACAAACCCCTAAGGAACATTGGCGAACACCTGTGAATCACAAACGTTGCCCGCCATCTACAAAGGTAGACAAAATCCCGAATAGTCAAATCATAAATTTATGATGACCAACAGAAAATTGCTACAATATGCAGAATAATAAAATAAGCTAATAACCGATTAGCGATCACACCTAGTGGCTTCCTACAGTCAGCCTGGCTCTGATACCAAGTTTGTCACGACCGCCTTTCCAAAAAAACATTTATTGAAAAGCCGACCTTTGTATTAACCAGTACAGAAGAATTCTTCTTACTGGCAGACAAAACCTTGATACAGAATTCCAGCAGTACTAATATTATACATGGTTGAGCTGAGATGCTCAACAAATTATTACAAGCACGCCTATATTATACATAGAGGCAGATATGACACAAGGGTATGGTGGCATAACTACTGACTCATAATAGAGGTGGTGGTGGATATGTCATAGTGAGGTGGGTGACATGACTCTGAAATCTTATAGCTCATCAAGCGTCGGAGTGAGGCTTGATGATTTTTATTTGGGTGGCTAAAGCGTGTATAATACAATTGAACAACTCCAGGGTCGCACGTGACTGACTGGGACTCCTCTAGGCGTCGGACTCGCTATCGAACTCTTCATCCATAAGATCGCCTTCGTCAACATCTGGCCAAATCAACAAGCCAGGTGAGTACTTTGAATGTACTCGCAAGACAGTTCGGACATAAGATATAACAAATGTAAACATGATGCACATGAGCAGGTCAGTATGCACAATCAAATAATAGATTCGCACTGCACGATACATATGAGGAAATGAGGCGGTAGTCCTCCCGAAATCCCAATAAAAATAACTGAAAACCGATCGGGTGTTTGAAGCGATGCCTCGAAAGGTGGAAACAAATTCAACATGCCGCAGTCGGGCGTCGCGGCGACACCACATAAAGGGCTTATATTGAAAAGTAAATAACAGGACGTGCCACAGTCGGGCGTCTAGGCGACACCTCGAAAAGGGCTTATAATGAAAATAAATAACAATGATGCCACAGTCGGACGTCAGAGCGACATCACATAAAGGGCTTATATCAAAAGTAAATAACAATAATGCCACAGTCGGACGTCTGCGCGACATCACATAAAGGGCTTATATCAAAAGTAAATAACAATAATGCCACAGTCGGACGTGTGCGCGACATCACATAAAGGGCTTATATCAAAAGTAAATAACAATAATGCAACAGTCGGACGTCTGCGCGGCATCACATAAAGGGCTTATATCAAAAGTAAATAACAATAATGCCACAGTCGGACGTCTGAGCGACATCACATAAAGGGCTTATAGTTTATCATTCGAATTTAAGTAGCTCATGAATTCAAATCATCACAAGGAAATACTCAGCGTATAATAATAAACTGGTTAGTCCATTCACATGAATAACCTTCAATCGAGTTACCACTCTTGGTTGTATGTTTATACTCCGGAGACTGTCACCGAGGTTGACACTGAGATTTGACACTGAGACTGACACTAGCACTGAGATGATGTCCAAGTCCTTGATCGTGGACATATATACTCAAATGATTTTGACTCTGCAGAGTTTGTACTCTTTAAACACAGCCAATGGATTTCAGTAGTCACAAGGACTAGTTCCGTTTACGGTGTTTTAGAAGAAACACGTCTAACCAGTACACACCCATTCCACTTTCCGTTGCCAGGGATCACCCTCGGCAATGTTCAAGAAAAACCTTAAGACGGGGAGGCTACAACCTCGAATATCATGGGATCAAATTTATATCGCACGCTCTAAGGGGTGCCCCCCTCTCGGTCCCAACCGGAAACACCCATGCCCCCTGACCGGATGACTGGCTTTAATCCAGGGCCATGGAACCCTCATCGCGGTCCCTCTGTTTGGTGTGTACCAGGAAATAGATTTGCAACTTACTAAACCGCACTCTTTGCAGAAAACATGTGGCAGGACGAAGGGGAAACGAACGGGATCGAGACTTGAGCCATGTTAAAAACTGGAGTTCACGGTTGGCATAAAACTGGCATGATTCAACAATACCAGCCTGCAACCTATCATGTCACCACATGATCGTGTTATCTTATCATCATAAGAACACATCAACTTCGAAGCTCACCGGTAGCTTGCCTTGCATGTACATAACATTCACAAATGACTATATAGACATGCCATGAGAAAACTACTTGAGCAAACATGCAACACACTCATCATATTAAAGGTTCAAACATGCTTGCCTGGTTCGGAGAATTCGGAGTCTAGCTCGGCGAAGTACGCGTCTCCTTTACTCCTCCCGGTATCTACGTATTTAAAGAAAAACCGGATACTACATAAATACCGTGCGTGCACAAAAAGTATCCCAAATATTTTTCAAATAAATATGACAAAAAACTAGACAAAAATATAAAGATGATAGAAAAGGTTTCAAGTTAAAATCATCTTTTGTTTAAAAGTTATAAGAGTTTTAGTCCAGGGACATTTCTGTAATGAATCAGAAAGTTTTCAGGGTTTATTTTATAAAAATAGGAAACGTTTCAGTCTAGAATACGTTAGTCTAGGGGGAAGATGTGTTTTGCCCGAAGGCGTTTTCAGAAAACGTTTCAAAAAGAAGAAAAAGCTGACGGGGAGGTCCCACCCGTCGGGTTTGAAAACTGAAACAGAGTGCTGGCGCCCGAGGGCCGCGGTGGTCGCCGGAGGCGATCCATGGCGAGGCAGGGGGATCGGGGGTTACCAACGTGTTCACCGTGTTCTTCCGCACCTGTGGGTCGTGGAGTTGAGCGTCGCTGAGCACCACGTCGATGGTGGCCCTAACTCTGGTGGACAGTGGTTCGGGCGTTGGTGGATCTTGCCAGGGAGAGCTGCAAAGATCGAATTGAGGCTCGGGTTAGGGTACTGGGTGCACTAGGGGTTTGCTGACGCGGTTTGGGAGGCGGGGGTGGCCTCACCTGAGTGAATCAAGCCGGAGCCCGAGGCGGAACGGGGCGGCCGGAGTCGGGGAAGGTGACCTTCTCGGGGTCCTTCTAGTGGCTAGGCGGGGCTCTAGTGAGGTGGAGGTGTGGCGCTGGGTCGAGAACGAGCTCGGGGGCTCCTTTTATAGCCGATCCGAGGCGGTGGCCGTGAACGGGATAACGCCAACGATGATTACGGCAAGGCAGAGGACGGTCAGGTGGATTAGGGAGCTAGGCATCACCGTGAGGGTTCACTGGTTCCGTTCAAGTGCTAAGCTCGGCCTGCCTTGGGTGTTACTCCACGTTCCCGACGGAACGGCTCACGGGACTCGTCGGCGGCAGAGAGCACGCGCTATGCTGCTCAGGCCACAGCGATGGTGCCGCAGCGTGCACAGGCAAGCGGACAGCCATGCGGAGGGCACGGGTGGCTTGGGCGGTGCTGGACGGCGCCGAAAGGTGGTGCCGATCCCTGCTGGCTGCCATGGGTGGCTCTGCCACCGCAGAAGCTGCCGGCGTCGGCAAGATGCGTCACCACCGACGATGGTGCCCGTCCAAACGAGTGTGCGGCGCTCTGGATAAGGAGGGGGAACAGGGAGCAAGGATCCAAGGAGGCTACTGGCGAGATCGTCGACGGGTTCTGATGGAACGACACTGTCGCCTGATCCCAGACACTGAATCTCTGAACTTTTCTGAATCCAGACAGAAACAGTGCATGCCAGGTGTTTGATGTAATGATTTTGACATGTGGGAAATTTTTCTGGAGCTGATCTTTGGTGAGGTGGCCTCTTGGTGTATCTGGAAGCTGCATGAATTATGTCAGAATTTTTGGAAAAAGAAAAATATGAATTTCACCAAAATGGCATTTCTGGTCCAAACTTGCAGTGGACAAAATTTAAAATATTTGAACTGAGGCCAAGTGGATCTTGATGGATCTAGGTTGAGGGTACTAAGGACTAGTCAAAGGAGTTGGTTTGGGATCAAAACTCAAAAGAAATTTGGTACTTCCTATGCAAATCATCTAGGCCCATAAATAATGGCAGAAATAGTTTTTGAGGAAAAATGAATTGAATAAAAGCCAAATATGGCTTGAGACTTGTTGGAGATGGGAGTCCTGACTTGATCCAAGGCAGGGAGGGGTTTTGGAAGGCTATGTTAAAAAGTGACATGGCAAAAGAGGAAATTTTGAATGGGGAAAAGAATAAACCCATAACTCCTAGGGTTTCTTTTTAATAGAAGAAATTTCAAAAATGAATTTGAGTAGAGGCAAGAAAAAAATGAAAAGCTCTCAAGGACAAAAATCAAGGTTGAGAAGAGTGCAAAAATATTTGTCATAAAAGTTTTTGAGGGGGAGAGGGTTTAAGAAAAATTTTAAATAGCTTCCTCTAAATCACATAAAGATTTTGATAAAAACCAAATTGAAATTTTTGGAGTGTCACATTAGGGTTCTACCGTACATCATCTTGGTATCAAGAGCCAGGTTGATCATGATTTCGGAGCCTCCCCGTTGTGTTGCTAGCCTAGTTTTTGTTGTTTTTGCCCCCAAATTCGAAAATTCCCCACAAAAATAGCCCCAATTTTTTTTGTGCTTTGTTGGTGTGTTGAAATTTTGTTGGATTTGATCCGTGGATTTGCTTTGTTTTGAGTGGATCTAGCTATTCCCCCTTGTTTCCACCCTTTCCATCCATAAAATCCTCCGGATTCGACGAATTTCCACATCTCCATCATGACCCTAGCTGTTCATCCCGTGCCCAAAGTTCGCCCATGCACCAGACGTCAGACTTGTGCACATTAGTGGTCATACTTCCCGTAGCATACATACATCATTGTTGCATATATTGGTATCATCTCTTGTGTCACAAAGTTGTCATCGCATACACAATTGCTATCTTGGTTCGTCAAGCATTGCATGAGAAAAGATCTCAAACAACAAAGAGCCAACCAAGATTTTAAGCAAAAAGAAAGACAAGCAAAGAGCTTTTAAGCAAGCACCATAGCATCATACAACATTAAGATTGTCATACTCGATCATCTTGGATCATATCATAGAAACACCTTGCATAGAGCATACTTGGGATAGAAGTCGTTGCATTTTTTCTTAGTAGGTTGTGCACAAGTCTTGTATCCGCCTATTGTGCAATCGTGCTAGCGTCTCTCTAGTGTTGTGCAACAAGAGCATTTTTGTGGTTTCCACATTTTGGCTCATCCTTGGTTGCCCAACCCCACTTATCTCTTTGCGTGTGTGTTTCCATGTACATTGTATTGCTTGGTTTACTTGTTACATTGCAATCTTGCTAATCATTTCCAACATTATTGAAGCTCACTTACAATTGCATAAAATTTTGTGCCACCATCCTAACCAAGCTCCACCATAAGCTTTTACTTGTGTAGGTGTGAGAAGCCAACAAGAATTGGTACCAATTGTGCTATTTCCTTGTCCACATTGGAGTGATCATTGATCCACTTTCAACTTCGGTCAAGGTACATTTGGTATTCGTTCTTCTCTTTCTACCACTCACATTGTGTATCTTGGAATGATGGATAGGCCAAGTACTTCTACCAACCCACTGTTCATTGAGCACGATGACGACATGAACTCCTACGTCACCAAGAGTCACCTCTTTGGTGCACAACGTGCTTTGCATCAAGAGCAACAAGCAATGAGTGAAAGCATCGACAACCTTGCCTCTCCGAGCAACGTACAAGGGACTACTTCGACCACAAGCCCGACGATCACAAGCAAGAGAATGACGCAAGGATGGACGAAATTCGTGCTTTGTTGCTCAACCGCTCTTCTTCAACTTCATCTTCATCAAGAAGGACTCGCTCAAGTCGACACTCCGATTTCACCCTCTCTGGCTCAAGTACACCGACATCGAACACTCTACGCCATGTGGCGCGCAATGATCGTCAAGCAAGCCTCAATCCTCTACGCGACACCGACTCTCAAGAGCGCCGACAAAGTCAAACCCATGAGGCTTTCGCGCTAGCACAAGAACGGCAACGACAACGCCAACATGAAGAGGAAGAGCGAGCGCGTCTACACCAAAATGCACAAGAGGCCGAGGCACAACGCCAAGAACAACAACTCCGTGATGCTCAAGAACTTGCGGTGCAACAAGCCCTCCGAGATTCAAGTCGAGACGTAGCCAATCGAGGCTGACATGCTCGTGAACATGAATAAGCACTTCGCGAAGAAATTCAAGAACGAAGATTTCAAGCTCGCGTGCATCGTCAAGTTCCTCCTCGAGCTCGACCAGCTCCTCCACAAGCTCGCCATGAACATCAAGTTCATCAAGAGCATGAGGACAATGGAATCCTCCACGACAAGAGCAACATGAGGTTGACAACTCTCCTCACCAAGAGCAACACGAGCTTGACAATCATCAACAACATGGGCGTCATCATCCCCGACCCCAACACAATGAAGGGGAACGCTACGGAAAGCTCAAGTTCACCATGCCCAAGTTCAACGGAAGCAACGATCCCGAAGAATACCTTTCATGGGCATTGAAGGTCGACAAAATCTTCCGCTTGCACAACTACGACGAAGAGAAGAAGATCGCGATGGCATCCCTTGAGTTCCAAGACTATGTCCTCATTTGGTGGGAACACGTTATCGAGCGCCCAGAGGCAAGAGGTGAACCACCCATCACTACTTGGGCGCAAATGAAGGATGTCATGAGAGCACACTTTGTGCCTACCTACTACAACCGCGACCTCTTCAAGAAACTCCAACTACTCAAGCAAGGAACCAAGAGCATTGAAGAGTACTACAAGGAGATGGAGATTGCCATGATACAAGCCAATGTCATAGAAGATGATGAGCAAACAATGGCACGTTTCTTGAATGGACTCAACCATCCTATCAAGAAGATCGCCGACTTCCAACCATACTCGAACCTCATCGAGCTAGTGCATCAAGCTACCAAAGAGGAACGTCAAGTGCAAGACGATTACAAGTATGCCAAGTTCTCATCCAAGTCATACGGCTTCTCCAACACCCAAGCTTCAAGGACTCCAACTCCACCTACCAAGCCTTCTATAAGCAACGTCGACAAGTCGAGTTCCAAGAAAGCTTCGTCTACTCCAAGTCATCCTCCTACTACAAGCAACTTCAAGCCGAGAGCTTCATCATCATCCACTCCAACCGATGAGACCGTCAAGACGAGTTCCTTCAAATGCTTCACATGTGGAGGCCGAGGCCACAATTCCTATGAGTGCACCAACAAGTGGACCATGATACCCGACGACGACGGCACCTATGACTCGATAAGTGAAGGAGAAATGGACGCTCTTAAGCAAGTCGCCATGCACCGGCAAGTGAACGATGAAGAGGAACAAGTCTTTTGGGATGATGATTCAAGTCCCACTCTTGTTGTCTCCAAGGTCTTGACTCTCCAACATCACCAAGAAGAAGACCAAAGATGCCACATATTCCACACCAAAGCCGGCATCAATGGAAGATCCGTCAAGGTCATCATCGATGGAGCGAGTTGTCATAACCTTGCAAGTGAAGTACTTTTCTCCAAGCTCCAATTGCCCAAGACGAAGCACCCACATCCATACAAAGTGCAATGGCTTAGAGACTTCGGCACTATCCAAGTCAAGCATCGAGTACAAGTCTCCTTCGAAATTGGCGCCTATGAAGACACTTTGGGGTGCGACGTCATTCCAATGACCGTTTGCCACTTCCTCCTTGGACTCCCATGGCAATTTGATAGAGGAGTCATCCACAACGGTAGAACGAACCACTACATCTTCAAGATGAAGGACAAGGAGTATGTACTTCGTCCCATGTCTCCAAGCCAAGTGATCGCCGACAAGCAAGCCACCCATGATGGAGAGAATAGTGAGAGAGCGAGCCACCAAAAAGAGAGTGGGCGCCACAAGCCCAAATCGAGCGCCTTCATGATGAGCGACAAAAAGAACTTAATCCTATTTGCCACCAAAAGTGAGATAAGAGGAGTGCGTGGGAACCCATCTAGTGTCCTACACTACGTCCTTTTGTGCAAGGACAATGCACCACAAGCTAACACCTCTCACACTCTTCCGCTAGTGTTGTCTTCTCTTTTGCAGGAATTTCACGATGTTTTCCCCGACGAGCTACCTCCGAGACTACCTCCACTACGAGGCATTGAGCACCGCATCGACCTCATCCCCGGAGCACCACTTTCGAACAAAGCTCCCTACCGCGTGAACCCCGAAGAAACCAAAGAAATACAAAGACAAGTAAAGCATCTCATAGACCATGGACATGTGCGTGAAAGTTTGAGCCCTTGTGTCGTCCCGGTCATTCTTGTGAAAAAACGAGACGGTAGCTTTCGCATGTGCTCCGATTGTAGATCTATCAATGCTATCACCGTTCGTTATAGGTATCCCATTCCACGCCTTGATGATACGCTTGATGAACTTAGTGGTGCCACTATCTTTTCAAAAATTGATCTTAAGAGTCGTTACTATCAAATACGCATACAAGAGGGTGATGAATGGAAAACCGCTTTCAAAACCAAGTTTGGCTAGTATGAGTGGTTAGTCATGCCTATGGGTCTATCGGAAGCACCGGGTACTTTTATGCGCCTTATGAATAATGTCTTCCGCCCTTACATTGGTGTGTTTGTTGTGGTCTACTTTGATGATATCCTTGTTTTTAGCAAGTCTCTCAAAGAGCATGTCACCCATGTCCGAACCGTTTTGCAAACTCTTCGAAAAGAGCGTCTCTATGCTAATATGGAGAAATGCCTTTTTGGCGTTGACAAGCTCGTTTTCTTGGCTTTTGTTGTATCTTCTAAGGGTGTTCATGTTGATGAGTCCAAGATCAATGCTATTAAGACTTGGCCACAACCAACCAATTTGCAACAAGTGCGTAGCTTTCTTGTCCTTGCGGGTTTCTATCATCGCTTTGTGAAGATTTTAGCACCATTGCTTCGCCTTTGCATGATTTGAGCAAGAAGAATGCTCCTTTTGTTTGGGGACCATCCCAAGATACCGCTTTCAATGAGCTTAAGAATTTGCTTACTCATGCTCTGGTGCTTGCATTACCCAACTTTGACAAACCCTTTGAGATTCATTGCGATGCTAGCGGTAATGGCATAGGAGGTGTGTTAATGCAAGAGAAGCGCCCCATAGCTTACTTTTGTGAGAAACTCTCCGGCACGCAACTCGATTACCCCATCTATGCCAAAGAGCTTTATGCTTTAGTCCACGTTTTGCATGAATGGGAACACTATCTTCGCCGTCATGAATTTATCATTCATACCGATCATGAAACGCTCAAGTGTCTTAAGGGCCAAACCATGTTGAACAAGCGTCATGCTAAATGGAGTGAATTTATTGAGTCTTTTCCTTATGTCATCAAGTACATTAAGGGTAAGGAAAACATTGTGGCGGATGCCCTTTCCCGCATATGCATGCTTGTTACTCAACTTGAATTGGATGTTATTGGTTTTGAGCATATAAAAGACTTGTATGAGCATGATCCTACTTTCGCTACTCGTTATGCCAAGTGTTTGACGCACACCTATTGGGAACGCTATTACATCAAAGATGGATATCTTATGAGAGCTAACAAACTTTGCATCCCCGAGTCTTCTCTTCATTTGTTGCTTTTGCAGGAATCTCATGGAGGAGGCTTAATGGGACATTTTGCATGCAAAAAGACGTTCTCTACGCTGTCAAAGAACTACTATTGTCCCAAGATGTTTCGTGACGTCAACCGCTTCACCAACCGATGCTCTACATGTCGCAAAGCTAAGTCCAAAGCTCAATCCCATGGCCTTTATATGCCTCTACCAATCCCATATCAACCATGGGAAGACATTAGCATGAAATTTGTACTTGGTTTGCCTAGGACTAGAAATGGGAAGGATTCGGTATTTGTCGTTGTGGACCGTTTCTCAAAAATGGCACATTTTATTCCTTGCAACAAGATAGACGATGCTTCACATGTTGCTACTCTCTTTTGTAGGGAAATATTGCGTCTACACGGAGTGCCAAAGACGATCGTCTCGGACCGCGAAATCAAGTTCCTTAGCTACTTTTGGAAGACCCTATGCACCAAGCTCGGAATCAAGCTACTCTTCTCCATGGAGTATCATCCACAAACCGACGGCCAAACGGAAGTTACCAACCGCACACTCTCCGCTCTACTTCGAGTACTCGTCAAGAAGAACATCAAGGAGTGGGAGGAGTGCCTACCTATCGCCGAGTTCGCCTACAACCGAGCAAGACACTCAACAGCCAGCAAATCCCACTTTGAGGTCGTCTACGGATTCAACCCTTTGTCCCCATTGGACATTCTCCCTCAACCACTCCAAGAGCGCACCAATTTGGACGCAAGTGCACGTGTCACTCATCTCAAGAAGGTGCATGAAGATACAAGACATACTATCGAGCACCAAGTACAACGACTTGCGACCAAGCTCAACATCAACAAGCACCCCATGGTTTTTAACATTGGTAATCTCGTGAGGCTACACCTTCGCAAGGACCACTTTCCACAAGAACGCAAGTCCAAGCTTCGACCACGAGCGGATGGACCCTTCAAGGTGCTTGCACACTACAATGAAAATGCCTACAAGATCGACATTCCACGCGACAGGTACTTCATGAGCGACATCTTCAACGTCAAAGAACTTTCTCCCTACCATGGTGATGAAGAATTTGATCAGAGGACGGATCTTCCCCAAGGGAGGGGAGATGATGTGGAGCATCCCATGGTCATCCCCATGGACCTACCATTGTCTCACCAAGTGCCTAGTGGACCCATGACACGAGCACATGCAAGAGCTCTTGAAACCGAGGTGACATCTCTCCTCTCACATTTCCACTTTGATGCACATAAGACATGGCTACTACCTTATACGGACACTTTGTGCATACTCAGGTATCATGGAGAAGCTAAGGAGCAAGGATAAGAAGAGGAAGATGGACGTGAAGACAGAGAGGAAGAAGTGATGAAGAAGAAGCTACAGGCTCCGGACGTCCGCTCGTCACTGGACGTCCAACGATCTCCAGGCTCCGGACATCCGGCCCTCTTCGGACGACCGACGCCACCGCACCCGAGCCAAATGTACGGATTTCCGGAGTCCAACGGACGACGGACGCCCGGACGTCCGACCTCGACCGGACGTTCGACCGAAGACCACCCGAGCCGAATCTACAAACGTCCGGACCCTCGCGAGCCTCTGGACGACCGGTGACTCCTGGATGTCCGACGCCTGTGTGCTGTTTCGTGTTGGGACATAGCCCATGTACCCCTTCGCCCCGCTCTTTTACATTAAGACTATATATAGACCTCCTATTCCTTCTACCTAGGGTTAGTAGAGGAGTAGCTCATATTTTGTGTGAGAGCTTTGCTCATCCACTTGGCTACCTTCTCCTCGGAGATTCGAGCCTCCACCGGAGAAGATCCCCCAAGCGGATTCAAGACCCCTTTTAGGGAAGAAATCAAGACCTCCTCACGGAGAAGAACCGGCTACTGTGTACCGTCCGTTGTTGACTTTGGATCTTGTATCTCCTATCGTGTTTCGAGGATCTAGCACTTGTGTAATCATTCTTGTTGGTTTGAGTGTCTCTCCCTTGTGTTTTCCCCGTGTTTACCCTCGTTTCCCTCCTCGTGTTCTTTGTGTTCATCGCGGGATCCACTTCTTTCGTGAAAGATCGGCCGATTAGGGTTCTACCCTACATCAGGATGGATCACACTTTCATTGTTGTCTCCTTCTTGTTGTCTACATGATACATCTCGCGAACGGAGGAGCGACATGGTAGATTGGCTCTATGGACCTTCACATTGAGGAGCGCTTGGACTTATTGGATGCACCTTCTAACCGCCACTCATGCCATGACATCGAGCATTGGTACACCAACACCTCCATATTTGTTGATTGTGCTCACACATGTCATGCTCGATGGACATCTCACACACATGACAAATTTGCATCTTATGCATGGATTGACTCATATTATGAGTGCCTTGTTGCATCTTGTATTCCCATGTCATCCATGATATATGAGCTTGTGCATTTCCTTAGCAAATTTGTTGTGATCTTTCTTAATGGCATATTCATACATCATGATCTTATTGCCTACCATCAATTGCATGATCACATCACATTGAGCATCCATTACCATGTTTATTGACAAACCGTCTCACTATGAAATCATTTTGCACCGTGGTTGCATTGATCATACTCTTGCTTTTGCTCCCATGAATATTGTGCATACATTTCCATATCTTTTGGATAAGCTTCATGCACCTTGTCATGATCAATATTGTCGCACGGACACATGTTTACTTGATGGACACTTTGTGTGTACTAACCATTGTATTTCCAAGTGTACTTCGTGTTTGATCATTTTGCATGTACCACATACCGGAGACACCTTGGAGTACTTGGATTGCGCCATGCCTTCAACTCCATTTGACTACAAGTCCGTCCACGACAATCGTTTCCATGGTGATGAGGATCACGATCCGAGGTCGGATCTTCCCCAAGGGGGCGAGATGATCCGGAGCATCCCACGTTCATCCCCATGTACACTCCGACTACTCTCTAAGCCCCAAGAGGACATCTGATGAGACCTTGAACATACGCCATTGGACACAAGGTGAACTCGCTCCTCCCTGAACTTTCACTTTCTACATGTGAGACATGGCTACTACCTCCAACGTGTGTGCTATGCATGATCAGGTACTTAGAGGAAAGCCACGGAGCCACCACATCCAAAGGATGAGCTAGCGAGGACGCCAAGTACAAGGACCAAGAGAAGAAGCTGCCATAAATCCACATCCACCGGACGATCAGTCTGGACCAGACGTCCGACGCCTGGAGTCTTCACCAGCCAGCCCAAGTCCCAGCCAGTGAGACCTACAGCGGTCGGACGATCGACGCTGACCAGACGTCCGACATCCTCCAGCGCCCGGATGATGGCTTTCCCGAGCCAAAACGCCGGACGTCTGACAAGTACCGGACGACCGGACCCTCGCGAGCCACCGGATGTCCGGTACCAGTTGGACGTCTGACGCCTGTCTATGCACAGTGTATCAGGTCGAGCCCATGTATCCCTTTGCCATCACTTACCCCTTCGTGGCCCTAGACTATATATACTCCTCCACCTCCACCATTTGAGGGTTGGCGTTGTGATAGCTCATTTGAGAGATAGAGCTTCGCTCATCCATATCGGATCTACTCCACGAGAGAGACCGCGGCCCCTCTACGGAGAAGATCCACCTTGGATTCAAGACCTCCTCACGGAGAAGACATCAAGACCTCCTCACGGAGAAGAACCGGTTACCCTTTGTATCATCCCTTGTTAATCGTGGATCTTGTATCTCTCTTTGTGTTTCGAGTGTCTAGCACATGTGTGATCATTCTTGTTGGTTTTAGTGTTTGTCTCGTGTTTCCCCTCGTTTCCCCCTCGTGTTCTTCGTGTTCTTCGCAAGATCCGCTCCTTTCAGGAATGATCGGCCGCATAGGGTTCCACCCTACATCATGGGCATGCATAGTCACTATGTTGAGATTGGAAAGATGCAATATGGGATATCTCACTCATAGCATATGACAAGGTTAATGGATTGTAAAACATGGTGTGACCAAAAGAATTTTCACATGATATCCTATGGAGCATAACATCACAACTAGGCAACTCATCATGCTCGTCATCATATTCATCATAAATAGGTAAGTCATGACATGAGGAAGTCGCACTAGCATGAAGCATGGGAATAGGTCTGTCAACATCATGCAAGCAATCATTTGTAAAATAGTCCACTAGTGGGATAAGAGAAGCATCATCACCTATGTTACCTTTGGAGCATCGCTCATGTGTTGTAGGTGAGGTGTCGAAGACGAAGTTGTGATCACCTTCATCTTGATGGAACCATGTAGGGGGTGCATCATCTTCCACCATGGCCATCGTTGTCTCCATTGGAGATATGGACTCATCGAGGATAGGCGTGGTGTCATGTAGGAGACCTAGCACCAAAGAAGAAAACACACTCGGAGGAGAGGTTAGGTCGTTAGAAATCATAGTGGCCTCACATGCCGTGTCAACTACCTCACTCACTAAGTATTGTGCCTCACTCACTCCCGGTATGATGCTCTCACTCATATGGTAGGTGGAGTCACTCAAATGGCTCTCAACCTCACGTAGGATGTGTGGCATGCTCTCAAGTGTGGGGCTAGTGGTGGTCACACTCATCCTCTCATAGGAAATGCTCTCAATGTCACGTATGGAGGAGTCACTCATGTCACTCATGTGGTGGTGGCTCTCCTCACATGGAAATTAGGGCATCTCATCATATGTAGGTGTGGAGAGATGTAGGTGCAAATGTCTCCATGCTCAATCATGTCGTGGTCGTCGCCGTGGATGAAGGCCGAAGATGGCACATCATCACTCTCCTCCAAGACCAAAGATAAGGTTTCATGTGCGGTCTCGTAGCTTGACTCAGAGTATGAGTCCAATATGGCCGCCATCTTCATGTTGTTTAAGAGGTTCATGCTCGTCGCCGTGGTCGAAGGGGATGGCCCTTGCTCGACCTTCTTATCGCCGTCTTGTTGTAGGAGGCCCATATGATGTGGCACCTCGTAGCTCGTCTCCGTGACCGAATGGAATTTTCCCATGCTCGGCCATCTTCCTTGAGGGGCTTCCGAAGATGGAAGTGTTGCCCTCGCTTGTAGGTGGTCGCCTTGTACTTGATGTTGTTGATGTAAGCGAACTCACAGGAAGTAGGCGAAGATGCCATACGTCCAAAGGCAAAGATGCCTTGATAACACTTGGCGAAGATGCCAAAGTGGTGGTGGTAGTAGCCGTAGCGTCGTCTTGGGGGTGCTCATCTAGCGGTCTTCTCTTTTGCTCTTGAAGCTTGGTGTGAAGTAGTGCTTGTTGGGACTTGTGCATTTCCGCATGGCGAGCATCTTCATGATGATGGTCTCGTTGTCACACTTGAGCTCATAGTAGATGTCCTTTGTCGTCGTCGTGCACATGTTGCTTGGAGGTGACTTGCCCTTCATGATGAGGTGGATCATGAACGTGATGGTGGTCGCCATGGAGATGTGGACGTGGACGACTTGCGCTTGCAACATTTTTGCGCTCCGAAGACTTCTGGCTTGAACGTCGCCGCCTTGAGGATGATGAAGGGGAAGAACGGTTGATCAACAAGGTCCGAATCACCTCCATCCTTGCATCTTGATCCTCATTTTGTGTGGAAAGAGTTTTGTCGATGTAGTCCCTTTTCCTCTCTTCGGAGTGGCAAATGTCAATGGAGAGGTTCTCGATGCGCTCTCTCAATCTTGATTGTGCGCCTTGCATTTGTCGTTGTAGGTCGAAGATTGACGCTTTGGTGATGTAGTTGTTCACGCCGTCGTTGTTGTGGAAGACCGGAGATGAAATGCCTTGCCTATCCATCACTCGAAGAGAAAAATGTGAGTGGTAAAAAGAGAAGAACGAATACCAAATGTACCTTGACCGAAGTTGAAAGTGGATCAATGATCACGCCAATGTGGACAAGGAAATAGCACAATTGTTACCAATTCTTGTCGGTTTCTCACACCTACACGAATAAGGCTTATGGTGGAGCTCGGTGAGGATAGTGGCACAAAATTTTGATGCAAAATGTTAGCAAGAGTCAATAATGTTGAAAGAGATTCACAAATTCTCAAGTGAAACAAGTAGACCAGTAGCAATATGTGGCACACGGAAACACACAGACAGATAGATAAATGGGGTCGTGAAACCAAGGAATGAGCACAAAATGTGGAATCCACGGAAAACACTCGTGTTGCACAAATCAAGAGAGACGCTAGCACGATTGCTCTATAGGCGGATACGACACTTGTGAACAACCCATAAGATGCAAAATGTATCAACTTTCTATCCCAAGTATGCTATGCTATGTATGGCTCCCGGTGTTATGATCCAAGATGATCTTATATGCAATGTGGTATGATGCTATGGCACTTGCTTACAAGCTCTTTGTTCACTCTTTTTCTTTGCTTAAAAGCTTTATTCTTTCTTTTTTTGTATATGGCCACAATGCGGAATGCACAAACCAAGATATCGATTGGGTATATGCGGGAACAAACTTGAGGCACACGAGATGATATGATACCAATATGGTATGGTATGGTATGTATGCAATGTATGGTGTAGATAACTAATGTGCACAAGTAACGTTTCCGGCAATACTTAAATGGCTAGTCTCGATAGGCATGTAACGCAAAATGGGCTAGGGGTTATCAATGCGATGGCAAGGGAATATACAATGGAGGGATACCACGATACCAAGATGATATGGAGGTTACCGTCCGTGTCGATGATGAGTGGCGGTGATCTTGATGGAGATAACAAGATGATGGAGACTCGTCCCTAAGTAGCCGAAACACCTTAGGAAACGGAAAAACCGCGAACTCAAAATCTCAAATGTCAAGTGTCAAAATGGTGGTAGCAGGAATGTGGTGGTGGTTGCGGAAGATCAATGGAATTGTGAAATGGAAATGATGGGTTGCGGAGTATGCAATGCGTAAATGGAGGGTAAGGTGGTGGACTATACACAGTGTCGGAGTTGGAATCTCGGTCCCTATATAGCCGAAACACCTTAGGAGACACAACTCACAACTTAAACAAAATTTGGTTAAGTTGGGGTGGCGGAAGTGTATGGTGGGTAAGCCTATGCGGTAGTGGTGGTGGTGGTTGATGAAGAAGAAACCGTCCCTAAGTAGCCGAAACACCTTAGGAGACTCGAATCACTACTCAAACAACCACATATGCGATGGGGAACAAAATTGGTTAGGTTGCGGAAGTCGTTGGTAGTGTAGCGGATGATGTGGTGGAAGCCCTAGGCAAAGATGTCAAAATTCACAAAATTTTATGAAGTCAAAAGATGTTGGTGGTATTTTTGTGGGAAGAGGGATGTCAAGAGCTTCAAAACGAGCTAAAGAACATCAAAATCGGACTCTGGATGAATTAGTTATGGCCGAAACAAAAATCAGCCGAAGGTGATATCTACGGGTTACGGACGTCCGGACAAGGTCGGATGTCCGGGGGCCGGACGTATGGAAGGGCTCGGAAGTCTGTAAATTCGGCTCGGGTTAGGGGTTCCGGTCATCTAGTAGAGGTCGGACGTCTGGTCGTTCCAGGGGCTCCGGACGTCCGTAAAAGGCCGGTCGTCCGGTGGGTCGGGGTCAACGCGAGATGCGAGTTTCGGGGCGCGATTTTGGCGGAATTTGGGGATTTTGGGGTCAAAAAAAGAGGGGATTTCGTGGATGAAAGATGGGGAAACTTGAGGAGATGCTACATCCACTTGAAATCAAGCAAATCTATGGATCAAATCCAACAAAACTTCGTGAAACCAACAAACCACAAAAAAATTTGGGGCTATTTTTGGTGGGGATTTTCGAAATTGGGGAAGAACACAAAAAAATTAAGTTAGAAAACAACGAGGGGAGGCTCCGAAATCGTGATCAACGTGGCTCATGATACCAAGATGATGTAGGGTAGAACCTTATATGGCCAATCTTTCACGAAAGGAGCGGATCCAACGATGAACACGAAGAACACGAGGAGGGAAACAAGGGGAAAATCACGAGGGGAACAAAAGAGAACACTCAAACCAACAAGAATGATCACACATGCGCTAGATCCATGAACACAAAGGAAGATGCAAGATCCAAAGTCAACAACGGACGGTACACAGTAGCCGGTTCTTCTCCAATGGAGGTCTTGAGTTCTTCGCTAAAAAGGGGTCTTGAATCTGCTTGGGGGATCTTCTCCAGTGGAGGCTCGAATCTCCGAGGAGAAGGTGACCAAGTGGATGACCAAAGCTCTCACACAAAATATGAGCTAATCCTTTGCTAACCCTAACTAGGAGGTGGTGGAGGAGTATATATAGTCTAGGTCCACAAAGGGTTAAGTAGGGGATACATGGGCCTCGGGCCCGATCTCTGTGCACAGACAGGCGCCGGTCGTCCGACAGGTACCGGACGTCCGGTGGCTCGCGAGGGTCCGGTCGTCCGGTACTTGTCGGATGTCCCGCATTTCGGCTCGGTTGAGGTGGCACCAGATTTCCGGGGTGGTCGGACATCCAGACGCTGGAGTGTGTCGGATGTCCAGGACTTGTCGGACGTCCACTCATTTGGCTCTAGTGCAGGATCGCCGGTCGTCCGGTGGGTCTTCAAGCCTCGGACGTCTGGTCCCGACCGGTCGTCCGGTGGCTGGAGCTTCTTCCGTGGCCCTTCTTCTTGTTCCTCGCACTTGGTGTCCGCGCCTTCTTGTCCATGGGCTTCCTCTTGGTTCCTGGTCATGCATAGCACACATGTTTGAGGTAGTAGCCATGTTTCACGTATGGAAAGTGAAAGTTCGGAGAGGAGCGAGTTCACCTTGTGTCCAATGGTGTATAGTCAAGGTCTCATCTTATGTATCCTTGGGTCTGGAGAGTAGTTGGAGTGTACATGGGGATGAACGTGGGATGCTCCGCATCATCTTGGTTGTCACACATGTAAGTTACAGGATGCCACACGGCGAAAACAAGGAGTATAAGTCTTGTAGTCGCTGGATTTTCTTGAATTTATGAAGAAATAGGAATTCCTGGATCATAAATCATGTGCAAAAATCTATGTTTGTCCTTGCCAGGGTGACTAATGTCTACAATCAATGTAATCTCTCAAATTTCCTTCAAAAGGAAGGGCCAATGTGTTCAGAAACTTGTCCGAAGAGGAGCGGCGAATGATGTTATTTGACTTTCAGGGCCAAAATGTCCTCCTTATAGCCCAATTTGAAGGCACCTTAGGCCTCCTAGCGCAAGCAGGGAGTATTTTCTGGATTCGCATGCTCGCCGCGAGCATTTTGAGTACTTGTGGGTCCAAAACGGACTCTGAATGACAAAGTTATGACCGTTTTAGTGAACATCGGTCCACTATATGGGAGTCCTTGAAAGAATTTCACTTTCCCGTAACGCTTTTCGCCGAACCGCCCCGAAATTTGGGTCCTCGATGCTGGAGATATTGTTTCAACATTTATATTAACCATTGCTAGGAATGCCCTTTGGTTCTTAGCTCTCACATACGTAAGTATCAGCATGCCACACGGCAAAAACGAGGAGTATAAGGCTTGTAGCCGCTGGATTTTCTTGAATTTACGCAGAAATAGGAATTCTTGGATCATAAATCATGTGCACAAAGCTCCGTTTGTCCTTGCCAGGGGGGCTAATGTGTACAATCAACATAATCTCTCGATTTTCCTTCAAAATGAAGGGCCAATACATTTAGAAACTTGTCTGAAAAGGAGCGGCGAATGATGTTATTTGACTTTCAGGGCCAAAAATTTTTCCTTAAGGCTTAATTTGAAGGCACCCCAGCCCTCCTGGCGCTAGCAGGGAGTATTTTTTGGATTTACACGCTCGTGGCGAGCATTTTGGGTACTTGTGGGTCCAAAACGGACTCCGAATGACAATGTTATGACCGTCTTAGTGCACAGCCGTCCATTATATGGCAGTCCTTGAAAGAATTTCACTTGCCCGTGACGCTTTTTGCCGAACCGCCCCAAAATTGTGTGTCCTCGATGCTGGAGATATTGTATCCACGTATATATTGACCATTGCCAGGAATTCCCTTTGGTTCTTGGCGGTCACACACGGAAGTTACAGCATGCCACATGGCGAAAACAATGAGTATAAAGCTTGTAGCCGCTGGATTTTCATGAATTTACGAAGGAATAAGATTTCCCTGATCACAAATCATGTGCACGAAGCTACGTTTGTTGTTGCCAGGGGCACTAATGTCTACAATCAATGTAATCTCTAGAATTTCCTTCAAAAGGAGGGGCCAAAGGGTTCTGATAGAGGCGGAGGTGTTCCGATGTTTCGATGAGATAGATATCGTTTTCTATGGGAGTCGACTTTGACGATCCGACTACGAACGTACGAAGACGTCGTGCCTTAGCAATCGCTAAACCATCTTCCGAGGGTTATGGACCACGCCGGAGCACGATCAACCTGACCACGAGGGTCTATTTCCTGCGAGCAAACGAAGAACAAGCAAGAAACTGAGATTGCAATCTGGATATTGCGAATAAAAGAGGAAAGCTTTATTAATGAAGGTGGGGTTCTGTGACGTCTTGGTCTGGTCGTTGGACACAAACGAAGTGCGCGAAGTTGCAGCTATGGCGAACTTTTAATCTAAACAAAACCCAAAATCGAAACGATGCCCTAAGGGCTGTATATATGGAGGAAGAGGGGGGAATTTCGTGGCCCTTGGAGGAGGGTTCTGAAACCAACCCTAACTCTTGTTTCCCCACACATACGGACTCTAGAAACAACCTATACTTAAGTATTTCGAAAATACATGGGCCTGGTCCAATAATAAGGTGACGCAGCACCTAGAATAGCTTCTGGACGAAATTTATTAAGTGGCATCTTGTATATTTCCTCCAAGGCTTCATGCACTCCTTATGGTGGCTTCAAAGTCCTGAAATCATCACTTGTAACTCCGTTCTTGATCCCCTTGCGCATGCCATCATCTCCATGATTGAACTTCCTCCAAGGTTCATCTTTCTTGTCCAAACTAGGACCTTCATTTGTAAGCAAAACAAATGTATTCAGTTTAGGCAGCATCATATTCTCATGAACATTAAAATCGTTACCAAGAAATGAAAGTACCTGATAATTCAATTGGCGTGCGCAAGCTCTAGTAATTGGTCCAGTATGTATAGCAGCAGGGGATGTGGGTGTAACAATGGTATTGATGTCCTCATCATCCTCCCCTTCTTGAAATGAAGTCGTCCTCGACGAGAGCTCACCTTCCTCACCCAAATAAGGTTTCAAATCTGCAATGTTAAAAGTGGGACTAACCCCAAAATCTGCAGGCAGCTCAAGTTTATATGCATTATCATTTATTTTCTCTAACACCTTAAAAGGACCAGCAGCACGTGGCATTAGCTTTGATTTGCGCAAATTAGGAAATCTATCCTTACGCAAATGTAACCAAACAAGATCTCTAGGTGAAAACACAACATGTTTTCTACCCTTATCTCCAGCAAGTTTATATTTAGCATTCATACGCTCAATGTTTTCCTTAGTTAACTCATGCATTTTTAAAATCAATTCAGCATGTTCTTTAGCATCAAAATTAACCTTCTCCGAAGATGGAAGAGGCAACAAATCAATAGGTGCATGAGGTAGGAAACCATAAACAATTTCAAAAGGGCACATCTTAGTAGTAGAATGCAATGAACGATTATAAGCAAATTCAATATGAGGGAAGCATTCTTCCCACATTTTCTTATTATTCTTCAAAAAAGCCCTAAGCATAGTAGACAAATTTCTATTGACTACTTCAGTTTGTCCGTCAGTTTGGGGGTGACAAGTAGTACTAAAAAGCAGTTTAATCCCCAACTTAGCCCATAAACGTTTCCAAAAGTGGCTAAGAAATTTAGTACGACGTTCTGAAACAATAGTATTTGGCACACCATGCAAGCGAATAATTTCACGAAAGAACAAATCAGCAACATTAACAGCATCATCGCTTTTACGACATGGTATAAAGTGTGCCATTTTCAAGAACCTGTCCATGACAACAAATATGCTATCCCTCCCCTTCTTTGTTCGAGGTAAACCTAAAACAAAGTCCATAGGTATATCCTCCCAAGGAACACTAGGTACATGCAAAGGCATATATAAACCGTGAGGATTGACATGTAGTGCAGCGAGCAACAAAAAGCTCAACATCCCGTCTCATCTTTGGCCAAAAGAAATGTGTAGCAAGTATATCCTCCGTTTTCTTGATGCCAAAGTGTCCCATTAATCCTCCTCCATGCGCCTCCTGCAACAACAAAATACGGACGGAGCTAGCTGGAATGCATAGCTTGTTAGCACGAAACACAAATCCATCATAAAGAATGAACTTGTTCCAAGTTCTCCCTTCCTTACAATTCCGCATTACATCTTTCAATTCAGCATCATACATATATTGATCTTTGATGGTCTCCAAACCAAATATTTTAAAGTCAAGTTGTGAAAGCATAGTATAACGATGAGACAATGCATCAGCAATAACATTTTCTTTACCCTTCTTGTGTTTAATGACATAAGGGAAAGTCTCAATGAATTCAACCCATTTAGCATGTCTACGGTTCAGATTTGCTTGACTTTTAATGTGTTTCAAAGATTCATGATCAGAATGTATAACAAATTCATTGGGCCATAAATAATGTTGCCATGTTTCTAAGGTCCGCACAAGAGCATATAATTCTTTATCATAAGTAGAATAGTTCAGACTAGGCCCACTCAGTTTTTCAGAAAAGTATGCAACAGGTTTGCCATCTTGTAATAACACACCTCCTAATCCAATTCCACTAGCATCACATTCAAGCTCAAAAGTCTTATTATAATCAGGAAGTTGGAGTAAAGGAGCATGTGTCAACTTATCTTTCAATACCGTGAAGGCTACTTCCTGTGCGGTACCCCAAACAAAAGGCACATCCGTCTTTCTAAGCTCGTTGAGAGGTGTAGTAATTGTGCTGAAATCTCTCACAAAACACCTATAGAAACCTGCGAGGCCAAGAAAACTCCTCACTTGTGTGACTGTTTTGGGTTGCGTCCAACTCTCAATAGCTTCAATCTTGGCTTTATCAACTTCAATTCCCTGTGGAGTAACAACATAGCCAAGAAAAGATACTCGGTCGGTGCAAAAGGTGCACTTTCCAAGGTTACCAAAAAACACGCATCACGTAGAGCAATAAAAACAGCACGTAAATGTTCCAAATGTTCCTCCAAAGATTTGCTATAAATCAATATGTCATCAAAGTAAACTACCACCAATCGTCCAATGAAAGCACATAAAACTTCGTTCATTAATCTCATGAAAGTACTAGGTGCATTAGTTAACCCAAAAGGCATGACTAACCACTCATATATTCCAAACTTAGTTTTAAATGTTGTTTTCCATTCATCTCCCAATTTCATATTGATTTGATGGTATCCACTACGCAAATCAACTTTGGAGAATATTGTAGAGCCAGTCAATTCATCAAGCATATCATCTAGCCTAGGAATAGGATGACGATAACAAATAGTAATATTATTAATGCCTCTACAGTAAACGCACATACGCGACGTACCATCCTTTTTCGGCACTAAAATGATAGGAACAGCACAAGGACTAAGGGATTCGCGTATATAACCTTTGTCGACTAGTTCTTGTACATGACGTATAATCTCCTTCGTCTCCTCTGGATTGGTACGGTATGGTGCACGGTTGGGTAATGATGCACCGGGAATTAAGTCAATTTGATGCTCAATCCCTCGAATAGGTGGTAATCCCGGTGGCACGTCTTGTGGAAAGACGTCAGCGAACTCCTGCAACATGTTAGTGACAACAGGAGGCAAAGTTGCTCCAAGGTTCATCATTCTTGTCCAAACTAGGCCCTTCATTTGTAAGCAAAACAAATGTATCCAATTTAGACACCATCATATTCTCATGAAAATTAGAATTGTTACCAAGAAATGAAACCACCTGATAATTCAATTGGGGTGCACGAGCTCTAGTAATTGGTCCAGTATGTATAGCAGCAGGGGCTGTGGGTGTGACAATGGTATTGATGTCCTCATCAGGTTCAGAAAGTTGTCCGAAAAGGAGCGGCGAATGATGTTATTTGACTTTCAGGGCCAAAAAGTCCTCCTTAAGGCCGAATTTGAAGGCACCCAGGCTTGCTGGCGCAAGCGAGCGGTATTTTCTAGATTCACACACTCGCTGTGACCATTTTGAGTACTTGTGGGTCCAAAACGGACTCCGAATGACAAAGTTATAACCGTTTTAGTGAACACCGGTCCATTATATGGCATTCCTCGATGCTTTTCCCCGAACCGCGCCAAAATTTTGTGTCCTCAATGCTGGAGATGTTGTTTCCATGTATATATTTACCGTTGCCAGGAATGCCCTTTGGTTTTTGGCTGTCACACACATAAGTTACACCATGCCACACGGCGAAAACAAGGGGTATAAGGCTTGTAGCCGCTGGATTTTCTAGAATTTACGAAGAAATATGAATTCCCAGATCATAAATCATGTGCACAAAGCTACGTTTGTCATTGCCATGGGGACTAATGTCTATAACCAACGTAATCTCTCGAATTTCTTTCAAAAGAAAGGGCCAATGGGTTCAGAAACTTGTCCGAAAAGGAGCAGTGAATGATGTTATTTGACTTTCAGGGCCAAAAAGTCATCCTTAAGACCAAATTTGTAGGCACCCTGGGCCTCTCAGCGCAAGCAGGGAGTACTTTCCGGATTCATACGCTCGTTGCGAGCATTTTGAGTACCTATGGGTCCAAAACGGACTCCGAATGACAAAGTTATGACCGTTTTAGTGAACACCGGTCCATTATATGGCAATCCTTGAAAGAATTTCACTTTCCTGTGACGCTTTTTGCCGAACCGCCCCAAAAGTTTGTGTCCTCAATGCTGGAGATATTGTTTCCACATATATATTGACCATTGCCAAGAATGCCTTTGCTTCTTGGCTGTCACACATGTAAGTTACAGCTTGCCACACGATGAGAACGTGGAGTATAAGGCTTGTAGCCATTGGATTTTCCTGAATTTACGAAGAAATAGGAATTCCCGGATCATAAATCATGTGCACAAAGCTACATTTGTCCATTCCAGGGGGACTAATGTCTAAAATCAACGTAATCTCTCAAATTTCCTTCAAAAGGAAGGGCCAATGGGTTCAGAAACTTGTCCGAAAAGGAGAGGCGAATGATGTTCTTTGACATTCGGGGCCAAAAAGTCCTCCTTAAGGCCGAATTTGAAGGCACCCGGGCATCCTAGCACAAGAAGGGAGTATTTTTTGGATTTTCACACTCGCCGCGAGCATTTTGAATACTTGTGGGTCCAAAACGGACTCCGAATGACAAAGTTATGACCATTTCAGTGAACACTGGTCCATTATACGGCAGTCCTTGAAAGAATTTCACTTTCCCACAACGCTTTTCACCGAACCGCCCCAAAATTTTGTGTCCTCGATGCAGGAGATGTTGTTTCCACGTATATATTGACCATTGCCAGGAATGCCCTTTGGTTCTTGGCTTTCACACACGTAAGTTACAGCATGCCACACGGCGAAAACAAGGAGTATAAGGCTTGTAGCCGCTGGATTTTCCTGAATTTATGAAGAAATAGGAATTCCCGGATCAAAAATCATGTGCACAAAGCTATATTTGTCCTTGCTAGGGGGACTAATGTCTACAAGCAACGTAATCTCTCGAATTTCCTTCAAAAGGAAGGGACAATGGGTTCAGAAACTTGTCCGGCAAGGAGCGGGGAATGATGTTATTTGACTTTCAGCGTCCAAAAGTCCTCCTTAAAGCCGAATTTGAAGGCACCCCGGGATTCCTGGTGCTAGAAGGGAGTATTTTCTGGATTTGCACGCTCACCGCGAGCATTTTGAGTAATTGCCTGTCCAAAATGGACTCCGAATGACAAAGTTATGACCATTTTAGTGAATAGCGATCCATTATATCGCAGTCCTTGAAAGAATTTCACTTTCCTGTGATGCTTTTCGCCGAACCGCACCGAATTTTTGTGTCCCCTATGCTCGAGATATTGTTTCCATGTATATATTGACCGTTGCAAGGAATGCCCATTAGTTTTTGGTTGTCACACACGTAAGTTATAGCATGCCACACGGCGAAAACAAGGAGTATAAGGCTTGTAGCCGCTTGATTTTCCAGAATTTATGAAGAAATAGGAATTGCCTGATCATAAATCATGTGCACAAATCTATGTTTGTCCTGCCAGGGGGACTAATGTCTACAATCAACATAATCTCTCGAATTTCCTTTAAAAGGAAGGGCCAATGTGTTCAGAAATTTGTCCGAAAAGGAGCCGCGAAGGATGTTATTTGACTTTCAGGGCCAAAAAGTCCTCCTTAAAGCCGAATTTGAAGGAACCTCAGGCCTCCTGGCACAAGCAGGGAGTATTTTCTGGATTCGCACGCTCGCCGCGAGCATTTTGAGTACTTGTGGGTCCAAAACGGACTCTGAATGACAAAGTTATGACCGTTTTAGTGAACATCGGTCCATTATAAGGGAGTCCTTGAAAGAATTTCACTTTCCCGTAACGCTTTTCGCCGAACCGCCCCGAAATTTGGGTCCTCGATGCTGGAGATATTGTTTCAACATTTATATTAACCATTGCCCAGAATGCCCTTTGGTTCTTGGCTCTCACATACGTAAGTATCAGCATGCCACACGGCAAAAACAAGGAGTATAAGGCTTGTAGCCGCTGGATTTTCTTGAATTTATGCAGAAATAGGAATTCTCGGATCATAAATCATGTGCACAAAGCTCCGTTTGTCCTTGCCAGGGGGACTAATGTGTACAATCAACATAATCTCTCGAATTTCCTTCAAAATGAAGGGCCAATACATTTAGAAACTTGTCCGAAAAGGAGCGGCGAATGATGTTATTTTCTTTCAGGGCCAAAAAGTCCTCCTTAAGGCCGAATTTGAAGGCACCCCAGCCCTCCTGGCGCTAGTAGGGAGTATTTTCTGGATTTGCATGCTCGCCGCGAGCATTCTGGGTACTTGTGGGTCCAAAACGGACCCCGAATGACAAAGTTATGGCCGTTTTAGTGAACACCGGTCCATTATATTGTAGTCCTTGAAAGAATTTCACTTTCCCATGACGCTTTTTGCCGAACCGCCCCAAAATTTGGGTCGTCGATGCTGTAGATATTGTTTCAATGTATATATTGACCGTTGCCAGGAATGCCCATTGGTTCTTGGCTCTCACACACGTAAGTTACAACATGCCACACGGCAAAAACAAGGAGTATAAGTCTTGTAGCCGCTGGATTTTTTTGAATTTATGAAGAACTAGGAATTCTTGGATCATAAATCATGTGCAAAAAGCTACGTTTGTACTTGCTAGGCGGACTCATGTCTACAATCAACATAATCTATCGAATTTTCTTCAAAATGATGGGCCAATACATTCAGAAACTTGTCCGAAAAGGAGCGGCGAATGATGTTATTTTCTTTCAGATCCAAAAAGTCCTCCTTAAGGTCAAATTTGAAGGCACCCCAGCCCTCCTGGCGCTAGTAGGGAGTATTTTCTGAATTTGCATGCTCGCCGCGAGCATTCTAGGTACTTTTGGGTCCAAAACGGACCCCGAATGACAAAGTTATGACCGTTTTAGTGAACAGCGGTCCATTAAATGGCAGTCCTTGAGAGAATTTCACTTTCCCATGATGCGTTTCGCCGAACCACCCCGAAATTGTGTGTCCTCGATGATGGAGATATTGTATCCACGTATATATTGACCATTGCCAAGAATGCCCTTTGGTTCTTGGTGGTCACACACGTAAGTTACAACATGCCACACGGCGAAAACAAGGAGTATAAGGCTTGTAGCCACTGAATTTTCTTGAATTTACGAAGGAATAGGATATCTCGGATCATAAATCATGTGCGCAAAGCTACGTTTGTCGTTGTCAGGGTCATTAATGTCTACAATCAAAGTAATCTCTAGAATTTCCTTCAAAAGGAAGGGCCAAAGGGTTCAGAAAATTGTCCGAAAAGGAGTAGCGAATGATGTTCTTTGACTTTCAGGGCCAAAAAGTCCTCCTTAAGGACGAATTTGAAGGCACCCCGGGCCTCCTGGCGCAAGCGGGCAGTATTTCCTGGATTTGCGCGCTCGCCGCAACCATTTTGTGTACTTGTGGGTCCAAAACGGACTCTGAATGACAAAGTTATGACCGTATTAGTGAACACCGGTCCATTATACGGCAGTCCTTGAAGGAATTTCACTTTCCCGCGACGCTTTTGCCTGAACCGCCCCAAAATTTTGTGTCCTCGATGCTGGAGATGTTGTTTACACGTATATATTGACCGTTGCCAGGAATGCCCTTTGGTTCTTGGCTGTCACACACGTAAGTTACAACATGCCACACGGTGAAAACAAGGGGTATAAGGCTTGTAGCCGCTGGATTTTCTTGAATTTACGAAGAAATAAGAATTCTCGGATCATAAATCATGTGCACAAAGCTACGTTTGTCATTGCCATGGGGACTAATGTCTATAATCAACGTAATCTCTCGAATTTCCTTCAAAAGGAAGGGCCAATGGGTTTGGAAACTTGTCCGAAAAGGAGCAGTGAATGATGTTCTTTGACTTTCAGGGCCAAAAAGTCAGCCTTAAGGCCAAATTTGTTGGCACCCCTTGCCTCTTGGGACAAGCAGGGAGTATTTTCCGGATTCGCATGCTCGCTGCGAGCATTTTGATTACCTGTGGGTCCAAAACGGACTCCGAATGACAAAGTTATGACCGTTTTAGTGAACACTGGTCCATTATATGGCAGTCCTTGAAATAATTTCACTTTCCCGTGACGCTTTTCGCTGAACTGCCCCAAAATTATGTGTCCTCGATGCTGGAGATATTGTTTCCACGTATATATTGACCATTGGCAAGAATGGCCTTTGGTTCTTGGCTGTCACACATGTAAGTTACAGCTTGCCACACGGTGAAATCATGGAGTATAAGGCTTGTAGCCGCTGGATTTTCCTGAATTTACGAAGGAATAGGAATTCCCGGATCATAAATCATGTGCACAAAGCTACGTTTGTCGTTGCCAGGGGGACTAATGTCTACAATCAACATAATCTGTCGAATTTCCTTCAAAAGGAAGGGTCAATGGGTTCGGAAACTTGTCCGAAAAGGAGAGGCGAATGATGTTATTTGACATTCGATGCCAAAAAGTCCTCCTTAAGGCCGAATTTGAAGGCACTCGGGCTTCCTAGTGCAAGAAGGGAGTATGTTATGGATTCGCACGCTCGCCGCGAGCATTTTGAATACTTGTGGGTCCAAAACGGACTCCGAACGACAAAGTTATGACCATTTTAGTGAACACCGGTCCATTATATGGTAGTCCTTGAAAGAATTTCACTTTCCCGCAACGCTTTTCGCCGAACCTCCGCGAAATTGTGTGTCCTCAATGCTGGAGATATGGTTTCGATGTATATATTGGCTGTTGCCATGAATGCTCTTTGGTTCTTAGCTATCACACAGGAAAGTTACAGCATGTCACACGGCGAAAACAAGGAGTATAAGGCTTGTAGTCGCTGGATTTTCTTGAATTTACGAAGAAATAGGAATTCTCGGATCATATTTCATGTGCACAAAGCTAGGTTTGTCCTTACAAGGGGGACTAATGTCTACAATCAACATAATCTCTCGAATTTCCTTCAAAAGGAAGGGCCAATGGGTTCAGAAACTTGTCCGAAAAGGAGTTGCGAATGATGTTATTTGACTTAAGGGTCAAAAATTCCTCCGTAAAGTTGTATTTGAAGGAACCACGGGCCTCCTGGCGCAAGAAGGGAGTATTTACTAGATTCGCACGCTCGCTGCGAGCATTTTGAGTATTTGTGGGTCCAAAACGGACCCCGAATTACAAAGTTATGACAGTTTTAGTGAACACCGGTCCATTATAAGGCAG